>NW_026000171.1:5597184-5721330 GCF_001458135.2 Marmota marmota marmota
CAATATGTAAATCAATGGATGTGTAACTGATGTGATTCTGCAATCTGTATTTGGGGTAAAAATGGGAGCTCATAACCCACTTGAATCAAAGTGTGAAATATGATATATCAAGAATTATGTAATGTTTTGAACAGCCAACAATAAAAAATTAAAAAAAAAAAAGATCATTTGTTTGTTTTAAATGGCATCTTTCTGTGTCTCTTTTACTTCCCCTCCCTCTCCTCCTTTGTGCACATATCTCCTTTCTGGTTGTTTTGTGGAGGTATCACCTGCATCCCTACAACATGGTATAATGTGCATCGCCTTGTCTAAAAATGGCAATGAATGCTTCTCAGCATGGTGGCACATACTTGTCAGCAATTAGATCTTGTCCCAAAATAAAACAATAAAAATGTCTGGGGATGTTGCTCAGTAGTAAAGTGCCTCCGGATTCAACTCCAGTACCCCCCCACCCCAAACAACAACAACAACAATGAATGGCTCCTTGCTTTCAGTTGTGCTGTGGATTTAAGCAGTGTGCTCAATTTTGTAATTGTGAATAAAATAATAAGCTTTTATTGAGTTCTTACTACATGCTAGTTACTCTTCTACTATATTGTCTCACATAATGCTCATAACAACTCTGTGAGGTAGGTAAAAACTACAATACAATGATGAGGACCACAAAGATGACCACACGCCCTTTAAGTAAAGTAAGGCATGGCAAGGTTAAGTAATGTCTTTAATAAAAACAAATGAAGCATTTAAATGAATAAATTATCCTTAATAGTAGTAAACTGAGACCCAACTAATCAATGTGCTAAGTTATTTTCTTTCTGAATAATATTAACTTATGACTCAGGTTAATGTAACATGCTTTGTAGTTTGTATAATTATAACTTTTAGTTCTGTGGATAAACACTCACCACCCTTAAAACTCACTGGTCCCTTAAAAGGCATGTATGACCTTGGGGAAATGATGTTATCCAACAGACTGGAGTAGATCCAGAAAGTTGATATCTACTAACACATATCCCATTATTTTTGATTCTCATGTTAATCTTTCTTATACTTATTTCATGCATGAGGAAGTAGAGATTCCTGGAATTAAAGATTGCTTAATATGTTATATTATGACAGAGTTGGAATCAGGAGTTAAAATATGTCTTCTTATTGTTTTTTTTTAAATTAAAAAAATTGTTTTTTAGTTGTAGATGGATACAATACCTTTACCTTATTTTATGTGGTGCTGAGGATCAAACCCAGTGCCTCACACATACTAGGCAAGCATTCTGACACTGAGCTACAGCTGCAATCCCTTTTTATTCTTTTTTAAAAAATATTTATTCTTCAGTTTTAGGTGGACACAATATCTTTATTTTACATTTATGTGGTACTGAGGATTGAACCCAGTGCCACGTGCATGCTAGGCGAGCGCTCTACCACAGAGCCACAACCCCAGCTCTCCCTTTTTATTCTTAAATGTCTTTTTGTGTGTGTGTGTGCATTTTCTCCATACCATGGTGAAATACTTCTAAGGAAATACCCAACTCCTAAATGAAATAAACAGCTCTCTTCCTCAACTTCTTTATTGTTTACAGAGATATTTACAGCTATGTTAGCGACCTCTGAAAGGGACTTGATGTGGGATATCACAGGAAGGAACATCAAGAAATTTATGGATGCCCTCCAAGTTGCTGGTGAGGTGAGGATGTTTCAGATACCTTCCTGGCTCCAGCCAGGGCAGGACCACCTCCACCAAAGTAGTGGGTTGGGCACATAACCACTATACAAGGAGGATGGGGAGAATTTCTAATCAGCAGAACACTACATGGTCTCCAGTTCATTCACAGCTCCAGGCCTGGTTTCCATGTCCTTGGTCTGACCCACACCTCTACACAAACCCTGACCCAGCTTTAATCCACTCCCTAGGTCCGCTCTTCCTGTTCCTTTCTCTACCAGGGATTGTTATCCATTTTACTATTTTCACCCTTCAACATTACTTTCCCCTTGAGTTCTCTCTTTCCTACAGGTATCAGCTGATAATGTCTTAGAAACTCTCAAGCTATTAGAAGTCAAAATCTTAAATAATAAAATGTCAACTGCACTGTGCCAGAAGGTGACAGATACCATCATCACCTACCTGAAGATGTTGGTGAGGAGTCTATGCTTCTATGTCAGGGGAAAGGAAAGGTACAAGATCTGATCCCAGAAGTTCTCTTTTGGTGGCTTATTACATTTGGAAGCTAAATGGCACCTGGAATATGAGTAACTCAGGTTTCTAAAATGTTTATTGGAGTCCATGTCTTGTATCCTAATGCATGTCAAGAATTGTGATCTAGGTAGTTTGAACATATAGCAATGGAGTGAAGTAATAGGCAGGACAAGTGAGATGGAAAGGGGGAAGGATTTGGGCTGTTGGCCTCAAGTGTGATCTTGTCCTCAGATTGTGACCTAAATCTCCTTCTAGGATGCTGTACACAGTCATCTTTGATACTGTAACTCAACTAATTATCTCAATCTGTTTACTAACTAACCTATTTACGACTACCCATCTGTCTGCTAGCCCCTTTAGACTAAACTTGCATGTTGTCTATGTATCTATCAACTCACATTCATACTTTTATATTTACTTTTATGACCCTAGGTTAATCTGCTGCTTTATTTTCTTAGTTAACTATCCACCTATGAGGTGTTCTTCTTTTTCAGATAACCTGCCTTCCCCTGGCACACTTGTCTTCTGACCTAGACCTTGGATCTATCAGGGATTTTCCAAAGTTATTGCTTCTGTTCACATTTTATTGGTTAACTTTCTGCAGCAGAAAAAGCTCTGTACTCTGGAAACCCCAGTTCCCACCCCCACCACAAAATACTAGACAAGAGACTGTATAGACTTAAGAACAAGCTCTTGTTATCCATCATTAGAAACATGCGTATTGGCTGGGGTGTGATGTTGATATAAGTGAGTTCCTGCTCTCTTGATAGAATTGGTTGTTGACCAAAGCTGATTCTCAACAGCCTGGGGAATGTGTCTTGGTTATTAACTTTGGCAGTTAGTTTTTCTTTCTTTCTAGAAGCCACATGGAGAACTGGAGGAGATGTGTACAGCAGTCTTAATGGCTGTGGGGTCCCACTTCCCAGGAATGATCATTGTCAAGCTGTGGGACAGACCTGATCTGCAGAGCCTGCCCCCAAGGAGCCTCTTGGTGGCAGTGGGGAAACTTAACCTCTACCAGGGTATGGATCCCTGTGATGGAGGAATTAATTTGATCAGAGGACAGGACATTGGGTGTGGGTCACTGTTAGGACCTGAGACTACCCTCATCACCATAGTTCTTCTCATGGAACAGCTCCACCTGGGTCAGGCTGAGGTTGTGTGTAGGGTAGGACTGGGACAAACCAGCATCCCTGAAGGGTGATGGAAACATAGGAGAGAGTTCTTGGAGACCAGGAATGGCATAGAAGGAAACATGTTAAGGCCTGGGAGCCTGGTTGGCTGAGGAGGACATTTAGGAACAAAGAAGGGAGTGAGCAAGCAGAGTAGAAAGTCCCCACTTGACAGAGGGAATGGGGAGGTCATGAGGAATGTTTTGCTTGAGGAAAACTGGTTTTGAATTTGATTAGAATCTCATAAGATAATAGTGTCATAGTAGGATGAGGCAGGGAATCACCATAGAGTACAGTCTCCATCTCTGTGGCTCAGTAGCCAGTGGTGACTCAACCCATTCCATTCCAACCTTAATGAAAAATAATAAGTCACCAGGCAAATGACACCTGCCCTTTATTTACCACTTGTATCTGAAGTCAGAGACTGGAGGAAGTCAGCTTTTCTTATGGTACTGGCTTCAAATGATAGGGCATGTGGGTTGGACTACCCAGAAAGCTCAGAAAACATGGCAGTAAAAGTTGTGTCCTGATCTAATCCAGGCAGATGCCCCACATTGACCTCAGACAGCCCAGCTTTTTGTTGTTCAAGTTTCCTTGAAAAGGGTGTATTAGCAGGCTGTTTGGACTTATGGTGTAGTAGCAGCCATTATTAAGCTTTACCTTTCTTGTGAGTTCTGTGAGATAATCTCATCAGAAACTGTAGTTCTGTCTCACAGTGGAAGAAACTGAAGTCCAGATAAATTGTATCTAGCTCTAGGTTTCTCAGACTCTTTGGATGTAGATCTAGGGCAGAATCCAAGCCTTATGGCTCCTACTGTAGATTTTGTACACTATAGCTGGAAAGCTTACCTCCCTAGAATAGGCTCACCATTCCTTCTCCCTCTCAGGTACGATCACCTACATTGGTGCTACATGGAATTATATCCTGCGCTTGCTGAGGATGGCTGAGGAGGAGGAGGATATGTTGGTGATGTGTCATGGTGAGGCTCAGATGACCCTGGGGAAGGCTCTCTTGAGTCAGTATAGGAGGAAAGAAAGGCAGGAAAAGACCAGATAATGTGGATCCAAGTAGCCTGAGGAAAGGGCAGAAATTAGTGGGAATAGGACAGGGTGTGAACAGTTGCTTGCTATCTCCTGGTTGGGGGCAAGAGCCAAACTTGATAGGAATGCTGTGGGTGCTTCTGGAGAACCAGCTATAGTTGGAAAAAAATATAGTTGGAGAGTCAGTGAGTGAATGGGTTGGTGTTTTCCTGCACAGGATTCCAGTGACCCTTTTAGGTTTGGGTATAGGAGGACTGTATTCTTTTGTGGGAAAGGAAAATTCAATGGGTAGCTGAAGTTCTGTGCTCCTCTCATAGTGCTCAGCAGATTGGTTGTCAGTGCCCGGAAGCATCTGGATATGGGCTCTAAGGATGGTGAAGAAAGGGACATAACCCCTGAGACAGTGTCTATCAAGGCCTACTGCACCCTTCGGGTTCTGTTCAACCGTTGGCCCCTGAAGAACATGAAGAAGGTGGGAGTGGGGGTAGTTGGGTTTGGGTTGATGGGATGAAGGATTGATGCTGAAGCCCAAACAGTGTCGTTAAGGAATAATGTCTGCCCCAAAAAGGAGAGTGATGTTTTTCAGTTACCTCTTCCCATTGTCCAGAAAAGGGGACAGTCAAAAAACCCTGTATGATCGCTGGGCATGGTAGTACACACCTGTAATCCCAGTGGCTTGGGAGGCTGAGGCAGGAGGATCGCGAGTTCAGAGCCAGCCTCAGCGAAAGTCAGGTGCTAAGCAACTCAGTAAGACCCTGTCTTTAAATAAAATACAAAATAGGGTTGGGGATGTGGCTCAGTGGTTGAGTGCCCCTAAGTTCAATCCCTGGTTACCCCCCGCCGAAAAAAAAAAAAAAAAAAAAACCAAACCCATTCACTTTTTCATTAATGATGTAATTGTTATTTGCATTTACTAAATTCCTTCTGTTTGCCAGGCACTGTGCCAGGCTCCGGGAAGACAAACATGAATGAGGCAAAGCTACTGAGGACTTGTCCTGTCTTTATTCCTAAACTGAGGCCAGCTCATTTCATCTCCTTGTACACAGGTAGCAGAGCAGGCTCTGGTGATAGTAGGCCATCTCTTCTTCCTCATGTCACCATACAAACTCAAGAACCAAGTGAACTGGTTAACACAACGGTTAATGACTTTGATGTCAGCAAGACTGAAGCCTTTCTACATTTCCCAGGTGACTGCAGTGTGGATGATAAGGAAATGGAATTAGTTCATGAAGTTCATGTATTGAACTTGGTAGCACATGGCCCACAGGCTAAATCTAGCCTGAAGCCTGTTTTTGAAAAATAAGGTTTTATTGGAACTTAGCTGTGCCCATTCATTTACATATTTTTTTATATATATTGTCTATTGCTGCCTCAGTGTTAAAAAACAGCAGAGTTGAATCGTTGGTTATAGAGACCCTATGGAAGACGTAGTGTGAAATATTTCTTGGAGCCAGGGGCTTAGATCAATGGTAGAGTGCTTTCCTAGCATGCACGAGGCCCTAGGTTTAATCCCCAGGACCATAAGAGGAAAAAACAAGACTATTAGAAAATATTTAAAATATACATATTTATTGCTTATCTGACCCTTTATAGAAAAAATTTGCTGTCCTCTGTGCTAATGCCTACTACATTCATTGAGTCACTAGTATATACTAGGATATGCAAGTGGAGGTAGAAAAATCACTTTTTTCTATGGGGAAAAGGGAACTATGAGAAATACAGCCTAGGTGATAAATGCAATAATTAGAGGTTCTGTGTAAAGATAGGACTGAATTAAGGCCTTTTGGAACACAGAGAAGAAAAGATTAGTTCTGCATGCAAGAATTTAAGGCTTCTCAGAAGAGATGACATTTGAATTGCACCTCAAAGAATATGGATGGGCAGACCAAGTAAGGAAATGGAATCAGCAATGAAATCTCCCATCAAAGAAAGTCACAGGACCTGACGGCTTCCCTGATGAGTTCTACCAAACATTTAAAGAAGAACTAATACCAAGCCTTCTCTGATGTTTTTGTGCAAAAGAAAATCAAAGGAAAGGGAATACTTCCAAAATATGAGGCCAAAATTACCCTGATACCAAAACCAGGCAAGGATGTTTCAAGAAAAGAAAGTTACAGGCCAAATCCCTGATAATCAGAGGTACAAAAATACTGTACAAAATACTTGCAGATAAATTTCAACAGTATTTTAAAAGAATTATTCACCATTCTCAGGGAGGCAAGGATGGTTCAACATAACAGGATGCAGCACATGTTAACAAAATGGACAAAAACCTATTATCATCTCAATAGATGTAGAAAAAGCATGTGACAAAATTGAATGTTTTTACATGATTAAAAACTCTCAAAACTAGGTATATAAGGAATATACATAAATAAATAACATATATGACAAGTTTGTAGCTACTATCATACTCAGTGGTGAAAAGTTAAAAGTTTTTTCTAAGGTGCACTCCATGTTTGTCATAGCATTATTCATAATAGTTAAGATATGGATCAACCTATGTGTCAGCAGATGAGTAGGTAAAGAAAATATGGTATATATTATAGCAAGTGGAATATTATTCAACCTTGGAAAAAGGAAATCCTGTCATTTGTGGCAAAAGGGATAAACCAAGAAGACATTTCACAAAGCAAACCAAGCACAGAAAGATAAATACCACATGATATCATATGTGGACTCTAAAGAAGTTGAACTCATACAGAGTAGAATAGTGGTTGTCAGAGGTAATCTGGGAGATATTAGTCAAAGGCACAAAATGTCATTTAGACAGAAGGAAAAAGTTCAAAGAGATTATTGCATGACATGGTGATAATATATACATATATAAATAGTAATGTATTTCTGAAATGGCAGAGTAGATTTTTTAAGTGTTTTTACCAGAAAAAATAAGCATATTGTGCATATATTAATTTGCTCAATTTAGCCATTCCACAGTGTAGACATTACAAAACATCCATGTTGCATACCATAGCATATACAATTTTTGTCAATTAAAAAAAAAAGACGGGGCTGGGGTTGTGGCTCAGTGGTAGAGTGCTTGCCTAACACACATGAAGCACTGGGTTTGATCCTCAACACCACATAAAAATAAAATTATCATGTCCATCTACTAAAACTTAAAAATAAATAAATAAATAAAAGAAACCCAGCAAAAAAAAGTGTAGGCATTTTTTAATTTTAATTTTAATTTGTTATATATAATAGCAGAATGCATCACAATTCATATTACACATATACAGCATAATTTTTCATATCTCTGGTTGTACACAAAGTAGAGTTATGCCATTTGTGTCTTCATGCATGTTCTTAGGGTAATGATGTCACATCACTTCATTCTACCATCTTTCCTGCCCCCATGCCTTCCCCTCTCTCTCCTTTGCCCTACGTAGAGTTCATCTAATCCTCCCATGCCCCTGACCCCCAACCCCATTATGAACCAGCCCTCCTTATAGCAGAGAAAACTTTCAGCATTTGTTTTTTTGGGGGGATTGGCTAGCTTCACTTAGCATTATATTCTCCAATTTCATCCATTTACCTGCAAATGCCATGATTTTATTCTCTTTTAATGCTGAATAATATTTCATTGTGAATATATATACCACATTTTCTTTATTCATTCATCTACTGAGGGATATCTAAGTTGGTTCCACAGTTCAGTTATTGTGAATTGTGCTGCTATAAACATTAATGTGGCTGTGTCCCTGTTTTTAAGTCCTTTGAGTATAGACTGAGGAGTGGGATAGCTGGGTCAAATGGTGATTCCATTCCCAGTTTTCCAAGGAATCTCCATACTGCTTTCCATATTGGCTGCACCAATTTGTAGTCCCACCAGCAATGTGTGAGTGTGCTTTTCCTCCTACGTCTTCTCCAACGCTTATTGTTGTTGTATTCTTAATAGCTGTCATTCTGACTGGAGTGAGATTAAATCTTAGAGTACTTTTGATTTGCATTTCTCTAATTGCTAGAGATGAACATTTTTTATATATTTGTTGATTGATTGTGTATCATCTTCTGAGAAGTGTCTGTTCAGTTCCTTGGCCCATTTATTGATTGGGCTACTTTTTTTTATGTTTAGCTTTTTGAGTTCTTTATATATCCTAGAGATCAGTACTCTATCTGATGTGTGAGTGGTAAAAATTTGCTCTCAAGATGTAGGCTCTCTATTCACCTCACTGATTGTTTCTTTTGCTGAGAAGTAGCTTTTTAGTTTGAATTCATCCCATTTGTTGATTCTTGATTTTAATTCTTGCTCTGTAGGGTCTTATTAAGGAACTCGGGGCCTAATCTGACATGATGGAGAATAAGTGCATTAAAAAAAGGGAACAAAATGGACATTCACAAGACAGACAAGGTCAGGGAAGCGATTCAAGGCAGAGGAACCAGTATAAGCATAGAATCCTTTTCTGGGCCAGTTGCTGTATGACATTTGGTGTAGATGAGAAGGTGATTATTCTCATGAAGTGAGATCAAGTTATTCTTGTTCCTGGGAAATATTTCCTTGATGGAAATATTCCCATCATCATATTCCTCAGACTCTTGATGTCATCAGTTCCTAGAGAGCCCAAAAGAGATGGCACAGGAACTGGGATATAGTCATGTTTTACAATGTACCCAGAAGAACTGAAGAGCACAGGTTGCATTCAACTTTGGGTAAGCAGTTCTCAACCTGCTTTGTGACTCAGACCTCTTTGAGATACAGATGAAAGACACATTTAAATAGAATTTTGTGTACAGACTCTCTGAAGCTCATCCCTAGTCCTTAGATTAAGAAGTCTTATTTGGACTAGGTGGTGCATATATGTAGTTCCACTTTAGAAACTTTAGAAACTGAGGCAGAAGGATCACTTGAACCCAGGAGATTGAGATCAGCATGGGCAATAGAGCAATACCTTGTTTCAATAAATAATCTTGTCTAAATGAATGAATGGGGGAATAGCTCAATGGTAGAGTGTAGCATGCATGAAGTGCACACAAACACTCACATGTATACACACACACACACACACACGGACTCTGGTTGTAATTTATGTCTTGTTAGGAAAGAAGGATCCATAGCTGGGTGTGGTGGCATATATCTGTAATCCCAGCTAGTTGGGAGGCTGAGGCAGAAGAATCTCTTGAACTCGGGAGTTGGTGGCCAGATTGGCATTGTGAAAACTCATCTCAAAAAAAAAAAAATTCAGAGTAGAATTCACAACAAAGAAAACAGGGAATAAAAATTCATTTCATAATGATAAATGAATCAAGAACACATAAAAATTCTAAATGTTTGTGAACTTAATAATAAAACTTTAAGATACATTAGGGGAACACTAATAGAATGGCTAGAAGTAGTAGACAAATCCATAATCAGAAATTTTAACATCTTTTTAATAACTGATAGAACAAGTGGATAACCAGTAAGCATACAAAAAATTGGAACAACACTATCCAGCAATTGGACCTAATTGGCCTATGCATTGGAAAGGAAGATATGCAGCTATATTTTCAGGAAACATGAACATATACATAAAAATATGGAACACATAAAAATAAATCTTTGAAAGAATTTTTTAAAAGTAAATGAATTTTAAAGATCTGTTCATTATTAACTACAAACCATTGCTAAGTTTAAAGTAAATGGAAATGTGGTATGTTTGTGGATCAGAAGAGTCAATATTGCTAATATGTCAATTATTCCCAGATTAATATGTGCACTCGACACAATCCTGACCAATATCCCAAGTGGCTTTTTTTTTTAAGTTCTGGTAAGACACAATACCTTTATTTATTTATTTATTTTTATGTGGTGCGAGGATCAAGCCCAGTGCCTTACACGTGCTAGGTGAGTGCTGTACTGCTGAGCCACAACCCCAGCCCCACAAGTGGCTTTTTAAAAATGAGCTGAAATTCTAAAATTCTAAAATTCACATGGAAGTGCACAAAACTCAACATACTCAAAACAATTTCAAGAAAGAAGGATAACAGAACTACAATAATGAAGATTGTGTGGTATTGACATCAAGACAGACACATAGATCAATGGAATGACACAAAATACTATTCCATTTTTGGCAAAGATATAAAGGCAATTAATTGGAGAAAGGAAAATCTCTTCAACAAATGGAACATTGGGGATCTGCACGCAAAAAGATGAGCTTCAAGTCCTACTACATGCCATAAACATCAACTCAAAATTAATCAGTAAACCCTCAAACTCAAAATTCTACATGAAAACATGGGGAAAATATTGTTTATTCATTTTTCTCCTTTTATGGATCATGTTTATAGTACTCTTGCTAAGTTATCTTTGAGCAATTCAAGTTCTATTTCCCTATGTTTTCATGTAGAATTTTGAGTAGTATCTTCAAAGAAAAGTTATTTTAAGCAATAACTTTAAAGATACTATTAACAGAATGAAGAGATCAGCTTCAGAGAAGGAAAAAAATAACAGAAAATCATAAATATATCTAGGATATATAAAGAACTCTCAAAACTCAAGAAAACTAGAAAAACAGATAAAAGCTTTGAACACATACTTCACAACAGAAGATACAGGGATGGCAAATGAGTACAGGCATATTACCTGACTTCATTTATACACTAGGGAATTTAAAATCACAGTGAAATACCCTACATGCCTATTAGAATAATTTGTCCTATTAAAATAATTTTGGAAGTTTATTTAAAAATATGGGAGAGATAAGTGACAGTAGATCGGTGGTTGCCTGAGGAAGAGGAATGTGCTGGAAGTAAGGTGAAAAGATGGGTCATGACAGTATTTAGCTTTGGAACAAACAGACCCTGAACCTGCCCTGAAAAGGTCCAAAAATGGCCACGTGACATTAGGATCATTTAGACCACCATTTAGACCTTGAAGATGTGAGGAAAGAGTATTTGGGGTCTATGGAGAGGCTGGGAGTCTTGTCTTGACTGTCTTTATGTACACAGTGTATTTGTCAACTCTTGGATGCTCTGACTCTCAGTGGCTCTGGAGGAGTCAACTTGCTGTCACAGATAGAAAGTGTTACAGACATGCTGTTCAAGCTGGTGAGTGCTGTGGGGCTGGGAGCATCCTGGGCTTGCCTTGTCTCTCTTCTTTAGAGATGATGATTTCCCCAGTGCAGGTTACCATCTCCACATGACAGGTGTCTTTCATGTGGTGTCTGTAGCTGTTCACACCTTTGGCTTTCCTGGAGCAGGCAAATGCCTGGATTTTGGCTGCAGAAAAAGATATTCTTTGTTGGTAAATTGGGCACATCGTATGTCTCCCAGGATGACAGGTCTTTGTTGCTTCCCCTAAAATCTGAGAAAAGGGCAGAAGGTTCAAGCCACTCCATCATGCCTATGGGAAATGCCAGGCTTTCTGTATTATGGAGTAGAGTAAGAAGACAACTGAACATTTGGAAAAGGGTGATACCTTCCAGAGAATTAATTTGTTGGCTGATGTCTTCCCTCTGGAGCTAAGCATGTTTCTGAGTTGTATCTTCTTGTTTTCCTTCTTGCCAAATACCACACTTTCATGGCTTAATGCCTCAGTTTCCCCATCCATGTGTAGAGATAGTTTCAGTTCTTCCAGGTCTGATGGCCTTGGTTTTCCTATAGGTGAGTGAAAAAATCACCAACGCAGATCCTCATTCTGTGCAGAACCACAACGTTTCCCTGAGGGCTTTCTCCCTGTTGAGTAAGTGAACACATTTCCTTCACCCCAGGTATGTGTGTCCTCACTTTTGTCTCTGGACTAGAGTGGGAGCCCATGTTCCCATGGGGGTGTGTGCTTCCATCCTTTTAGATAAGATATAAAGTTAATCATGTAAGCTTTGGAATTTAATGAATCTGAAAGGGCATGGGCCTTGATTCTCCTCCACTCTTTTCAATTCCATTCCCTGGAGTTGGGATTCAATTCCCTTTCTCCATTGGTGAGCTCCAGCTCAGGAAGAGAATAATGTGATTATTACAGCACTGATGGGAATGATTGGTCTGCTGATCTGTGGGGGGGCAGGTGGTTGGTAGGACAGGGACAAGGTGTAGCTCAGGAAAAATATCTCCATGGCAAATCCTAGACAAATGTCTGTTTTCTTCTGCCTTCTTTTCTTCATAGTAATGGGCCCTAATTTATTCATCCCATGTCATGGGGTTTGCTGTGAATATGATTTATTCCTCCTTATAACTGCCACTTAAACTTACCCTTGATTACCTTGTATTTCTAATAGCCAAGTTGTACAATGATCAGATGGTATCTTTAATACGAAAGACCATGGAATCCAAGGATCCAGCCAGGGTTATGTCAGCCCTTCAGGTCTTCCGGGATGTATTCCATGTTGGTGAGTGGGAATGGGGATGGTCCTGGGGCTTTAGGACTTGGTCTTTCCTAGGAAGGAGATCTCCTTTCTCAGGGAGACTGTCCAGTGAATTAGTTAAAAGGATGATTTTAAATTCAAAGTAAACTTAGTGTGTTCAATCTTGGCTTTGCATCTTACTAACTGTGCAACCTTGGGCAGATTACATTTAATCTCTACCTCTACTTCCTCATTTTCAAAAATGGATGTAAAAGTAATGTCTATCTTCAGTGTTTTTTAGTGAAGATTGAAGAGAAAACAGGTGAGCTGCTTAGAACAGCTACCATGCCATTGGTTTGAGTGGTATATATATGATTTTCCAAGAGAGAGTTTCCCCTCCTATCAAATGTTTTATGAATCTTTCACTGTATGCTTAGCACAGTGCTAGGCACTGAGAATGCACACATAAAACACATTTCCTGTTCCCAAGAAACTCACTATTGAACAGGTGGTATGGAGTATAAAACAATGCCAGAAAGTTCAAAGGTGAAACGATTGTTAGGAGAGCCTTAACCTTATCAGTGCATTAATCCTCTGATGGATTAACTGGTTGATAACTGTAGGCAGGTAGTGTGTAGCTGGAAGAAGTAGGTCACTGGGATAGGTTTTTGGCATATATATTTTGTTCCTGGTGAACAGAGCAATGTCCGCCCCCCCCCCCGCCCCCACCACTGCACAGCCCTCTGTTGCTATGTCCTGAGCTGCTTTGCTTTGCCACACACTTCTGCCTTGATGTTCTCTGCCTCACCTGGGGCCCAGAGCTATGAAGTCGGCAATCTAAGGACTGAGACTTCCAAACCTTGACCCCCAAATAGACTTTTTCTCCTCTAAAAATGTTTTTGTCAGATCTTGTGGTCACAGTGACAAAAAACCTGACTAAAATAACAGAGAAGATGAGGATTTTTCCCACTGGGAAGTAATGTAGGACAGTATGTACTCCATTACTGAAATGAAGGTTGGCAGGGTATGACAGGGATACAGAGAAGGGATCTATCAGGGTAGCTGGGATGGGCTTTACGTAGGTGATTTCACTGAAAACAGAGAAGGAAGGAGATTGCAACAGTATATCAGGAGAGGGAATTTACCTCAAAGAACAAAGGTCAAAGTTCTAAAGGTTGAGGTGGAAGAGGTGGGGTAGAACAGCTTGGCTGGGGAGGTGAATTTGTATGTTTAGCCATGTAAGATTGGAAGGAATGGGGCTTAGATGCCAGCTGGATGAAAGTACTGTTTCAGATCACTTTTAAGTCCAGGCTAATCATTTTCAGGGTGCTTAGGAGTCAAGGGAGGGCTGAGATGCCTTCGGAGACTCCACCTAGCCTTGGAGGCCAGTACTGTGCCTGGAATTCTTCCCATTTGTCTTCTTATCTTTCTCCAGAAACAGAGGAGGAGGAGGGAGGAAGCTGACCTCTAGCTGCATGTATGTGTTTTCTCTAGTGTCCCAGACAGAGAAACTGCAGAGTGAGGTGATAAATTCTGTCATCATCGTGATACAGGAGGATTTCAAGCCAGTGAGCAGAGGATGAATGTTTGTACTGGGAGGGCCATTGCTTTCTTGATTCTTTAAGGTGGTATAAAATGGAGAGGGGGAGGGCGATGGGAAATGAGGAAGGTCTCACAGCCAGTCCAGTTCTGTCCTCAGACTTCTGTCCTTGGGTTACATTGGAGTTTTTCAGAGCCTGAGAAGGAGTTGAGAAATGGGCAGTACTTAACAGCCTTTTTCTGAACAGTTTCTGTGGGCAGCAGTGTGGTGTCTCCAGTGTGGTGGGGACACGGCTCTAAATGACATTAATTTAGACCCCTGAGAACACACAACTGCTGTTTTGTTTTGAGAGAAATCTCCATATCATGTCTGGGGTGGGATCCTGACAAGCTGTATTTTGAACAAGCTCCACTGCCAGGGTTGGAAGCAGCAGAGACTCCCAGTTCTGGATTGAGCAGGACAGAGCACTGAGGTGCCTGAAGCAGGGACAGTCGTTTTGAGTAGCAAGTGGAGAATAATGACACTATCCTAAAAAAGAGAGGCCTAAATCCCTAGGTTGGGCTGTCAGGAGTTATAGATTCATTCCTGGCTTTACCTTGGAAGGCCACAACATAGGAACCTTCCTGAACTCAGATTCGTCCCCTCCCTAACACTCCTGCCATTTTCAGTGTCTCTGGGGACAAAAAGTACTTAGCATTCTATAGGAGGATGATAGAATTGAAGTGGGTTGAAACTTCAGGACAGAGTACTAAAGTGGTCAGGTTCATTGGCAGGTGGTCTGTCATGACCATTGACTCAACAGAAGAGTCACACTGGGCTTGGAGTAGAGAGATTTGAGTAGGGAGATCTGGAGTGGTCCTCTGTGTCCTCACTGGAACATGAGGGATCCTGTCAGCTACCCTGAGATATTACTTCCAGTCTTGCCATGTGATGGTCTGTGCCCCCACAGGTGCGTAGAGCCCTCCTGAACTTCATTGAGACCCTGAGCCAGTATGACTACTTAACCCTGTCCCAGGGGAACGTTGTCATTGACTACCTCATCAAGCTCAGCCAGTCCAACTCCTCAGTGAGTAGAGGCCAGAGGCAAGGGAGGGCACCGAAGGGAAACAAGCCTCAGGGAGGCAGAAAGAAAAAAAAGGACAGGGTTAAAAACACCAGGGCAAGAAGAGGGAGGGACAGCTGGCAAGATGTGGAGGAGCTTCGGTGCCTAGGACCCTGATCAGGGAGTAAGCCAGTAAAGGCCTCACATTGACTTCAGATTTCAACTTTTTCCTTTTCTTATCTCAGAATGAAGAGGATATTCGAATAATGTGCTTCAAAATCCTACAGATGGTAAAGCTAAATGGGGTCAAAGGGCTTTTTTTCCTCTTCTACTGGCTTCCAGATCACTACTCTGCCCCATCTTCCACTCCCCCTCCATCTTATTCCTTGTTCTGTCTTTCCCATTCCTCACCACCTCCATCTATTCCCCTCAGGTGCTGGGGCCCCCTTTGAGAAGCAGCTTGGCAGAGTACAAGGAGGACATTGGGCAGCAAGACTGGAGGCCTGAGTCTGAGTCTCACTGCTGGTTTCTAGTTGTAGAGTCTTGAGCAAACTACTCTCAGGACCACACTCTCTCCTTCTGTAATAAAAGGGGAGATCATGTGCCCTGCATGCTCACAGAACCTCCAAGTATTCATGGCTGCCTTTAGGCACTGACTCGTAGATCAGAACTGAGAAGAGGGGCCAGGAGGGAAAACAGTTGTGATTTATGCTCCTCCCTGGATTTGTAGTCCTTCTCACTCTTGAAAAGCTCTTGTCTCCTGACCATTAGCATTTTTTTTTCTGCATCTGGAATGTTTCCCCATGAAGGCAACTAAAAGTCTCACAGTTCCAGATTTCACAAAGCCCCTCTATGTAATCATTTCCTTCCTAGTGTTATTTTAACAGCACCTCAGTTACATTTCACTAATATCAGCTGAAAGGGGGAAGAAGAGAGGGTAAAAGGGAGGGAGAGAAGGAGCTAGGGAAGGAAGAGAGAATATGGTTGAATGGGAGGGATGGTAGGTGTATGTACAGATCTCAAATACCCCTCTAGGAAACCAGGAAAGGAATACAAGATCATGGGTTAGAGAATATATGATTGGGGCTGCCTTGCTCTTGGTGTTGAAGCTCTGGGCATGTCCCTTGCCAGGTGTCCTTGCCCATACTGATCACCTTGGTGTGTCATCCCAGCAACATCTTGGCCTTTGTGACTCTGAGTAAGGCAGCCACAGAGATAGCTCTGAAGGCACGGACCCTGGGCCAGGTCCCCTACCTCAGCAACTTCCACCTCATGCGTGAGTACAGGGGAGGGGCAGCCTCTGGACATGTGGCATCTGTGAGCATCCTGGCTGGGACAGGCCTGGTGGGGTGGAAGGCAGCTGAGACCCTGTGGGGGTGGCAGGTGGAGGAGGGAGGGGTGCAGAACTATGATGTGGGTAAGGCTGCAGTGGGGACTTGGTCCAGGCATGAGTGAGAAAGCAGAGGGTCGGGGCAGCAGCCTGAGACCTCTTGGCCCCTTATGATCCACAAGGGGCCTCCTCTGAAAGAGAAGCAGCCCTGGACACAGTTTCTTCCTGCCACTAGTCTTTATTTTGAAGCACCAGAGTCAAGATGTGAAAACACTGTTGGTTAATTATAAAGTCATGAGTCCACAGGCATTCCTGATCCTTTGTTTTTCCTTGGCCCTGATTTGGAGACTTACCCCATACTTACCCCATTTCTGACCTGTAGTCCTGGTGGAGTTAGGGATGGGGTAAGGGTGTCATTCAGCACATTATTATTTTTATTTTTAAATTGAATATATTGTTTGATTTTTTCCCTTTTCTGAGTCAAAAATGTCACAAGCATTGTGATAATGCACTGGCATTGATGCTCCCTCTCCACTTTGCGTTTTCTCCTCCTGTGTGGCTCTGATGGTGGCTGCCAGTGCACTGACTCTGTACCTTTCCTTTATCCTCTCAGCTGACCAGGTCGTCTCCCCTCAGAAACTACTGACCTATCTTGTGGTAAGTGATGCTGGGATGAATATTCTTGTCCCCATCTATTCATCCACACACCATCACTCATCTGTCTGTCCGTCCATCTAGTCATCCCTAAATAGTTTGAGAATTACTCTATTCTAAGTGTTATGCTGGATATGGAGTAAAGAGGTAAGGCCAAGGATCATGGCAGTCCCTGGGAGATGCAGTCTGGGCCAAGAGCATGGAAGAGGGAACTGGAGCTTAAGTGGTAGGACATGGAGCCTGGGAACTGAAGGTAAGATGCAAAATGCCTGACCTGTCTCCTCTGTGGCTCGATGGCGAACCTATTTCTGTTGACCTTGGATAAGTGCACCTGCCTTTCTGGATGTCATTTTTCTCAATAAGTGTGTTTTGTATCCCTGTCTGCTCACCACTGTGACAGACATTATGAATATTTGGAGGGATGGAGGGACCAGGTATAGACCTGCCTTTGAGGTGTTCACAGTTGTAATGAGAGAGACAAATGACAATAATCTAGTCATTACAGATCAGTGTAATAAGTATATCAACAGGAACCTACAGATTCAGTGGGGTCTTAGCAGAGTAATGGGCCAATTTGGCCCCCAGGAGTCATGGCAGAAGAGGTTTTATTTGAGGGCATTTTGGAGAACATGTTCAACAAGTGGGGAAGGTCTCAGCTTCAGATCTACCCTTCTGTGGTTTTATTCTAATTTTCTTCCTTCTCTTCCCTTAAATTCTTTTCTCTGCCTCCTGTTTGCTTTTCTTGTTTCTCAGTTGCTCTCCCTGAAGCCTTACAGAGAAAAGGAGTTTGGTGTGAGCTCCTTAAGGCTCTTATATGCCTTGCATCCTATCACTTCCCTGCATCCTGTTATCAACTCAGATGTGGGCCAGGTTTGGAAGAAGGAGATACCCCAGATGTTGCGGATCCTGGATGGTGAGGGGTGGGCTGGGAGGGTGGAGGGATGGAGCTGGGGCAGTGGGGGAGACTCCAGAAGGGTTTGAGTCACAAGGAATGGGAAGGATCTGGTTAGGGTTGAGGAAGTGTGAGAATAGCTGCTTTTCGCCTAGTTGATGTTATGTGTGATGCAAATTCTAGTTCAGAGTTCTGTATCTCTATAGAGTTCCAGAGTGACTACTGTTCCTTCATGTTGGTGGAGGATTAGGGGAGAGTGTGATAGGCTTTCAGACAGACTCAGGTTTGTATCCTTGCTCTGACACTGACCAGCTATGGGTGTCTGACCTTTGGGATGTCACTCATAACCTGTTGGGGCCTCGTGAAGTGGGCTAGCAGTTGTCTTGCTGGGTTGTAGTGAGTGTGAGATGAGAGGTAGAATGTTCTGATGTTGGTACTTTTTTCCCTGACTGGGGCCTTCTGATCTGGTGGGCACCATTGCTGTCATCTTTTCCAGATAATACTGAGAAGACCCTGAATCAGAAGGAGTGGGAGGAAAGACTCCTCCATGTGAGGCCCTCCCTGAGAGATACCTCTCTCCACCCAGTGAGGTTCCCTCTTCAGCATCCTAGGGGAGGAGAGGACCTGAGAACACCATGGCTAAGGCTACAATCATGGAACCTCCATGACCAAGGGAACCTTTGTCTGGCCATTCATGCTGCCTGGTCTCTATATTGGAGCCTCTGATGATACTCTAAAGCCTTGACCCACTTTTCATGTCCCCACAAGGCCCAACCTTTGTTGAAGAGCAAGGAAAGACCCCTGGTTGTGTGTGCTTGGGCAAGTCATTTAGCCTCCCCCAGACTACTGCCTCTTCATCTGCAAACTGGAAATGATCATTGCTGTTTCACACAGTTCAATAGGATGATAAAGGAGAGGACCTTGTGACCTGGAAGGGCCTGCTTCATATATGACTTGTCGTGACCATTATTCTAGTGTTGTTCTTGAGTCCTTGATCAAGCCAGACCCCATTTTTAATTTTTCTCTCTGTATTTCCAGAGAGTTCCCTTGACTCTTGGTTTTGTCTTACCCCACTTCTATGAGGCAGAAAAACTTACCCACCTTTCCTTGTGGCTCTCTCCTCCCTTCCTCTTTCTCAGTTTTCAGGTCGGTCACTAGTGGCCATCAATGATGATGACTGGCTGGAAAAACTCGCCAAAACCATCTTGGAGAAGATAAATTACTTTAATGATGATGAGGAGAAGGTAGGTATGTGTGTGTGATTGGGGTGAGAGTTGTAAGGGAAGCAGGTGGGGGTGTTGGGAGTAGGGGAGGAGCCTGGTGGGAAGGGCTATAGAAATTCTCAAGAAGGGTAGGTCTTGGGAGCAAGAGTAAAGTGGTGTCCCTGGGTCCCGAGGAACTGAGGAATGGAGAAGATCACCCTGGAATGGCAATAGCATGAAAGTATCTCACATTTGCTTAGTGTTTTAGGCTTTATTTTCTGTTGTCTTAATGGAACCTCCCAGCAATTCTGAACAGAATAGAGCTGGTACTTGGGTGCAATGGAAAGATTATTGACCATAGAATCAAACTTAAGCAAGTTAATTCAAACTATTTGAGGATGCAGCACATGGCTTGAGGACTGTGCTTGGTGCTGATTGAGATAGTGGGGCACCTTTCCCTTACAGTGCTTGGGTCTGCGATGGCAAAGGCATGGGTCCTGACCCTGCCTGTTTGAAGTGTTCTGGGTATCATGTGTCTTAACCTGTTTAATCTAACTCGCCCACTTGGGAAATGGCAAGAATAACCTCTACATCCTAGGAGGATTGATGAAGAGCAAACATGGGGTTCCTGTGAGAATACTTTGTTCTCTCAAAAGGCTAAACAACCCAGAATCCAGGGGTTTTATAGTCCTAAGCAGATTGTTGTACAACTGGCATTTGAATCTAAGTTCTTTGATTTTTGATCTTGTTTTCCTGTCCCTGAGCAATACTTTATTTCAGCTTAGGAATCTCCAGGCAAGAGGCCTGCCTCACTTCCAGGACCCTAAGTATTGGCAAATATTTACAAAGCACCTACAAGGTGCACTGCATTGTGGATGGTGGCTTAGGGATGCAACATGACACGAGCAGGAATTCTTATCTTACAAATTTAGTTACTAGAAATATGTACTAGGTACCCACAATGCAGCAAGCCCTGTTAGGCCCAGATTCCTCATGTGAAAGACAGGTCCTGTCTTTAGGAAACCATGTCTACTTGAGGGATTGATCTGCAGAGGGGAGTGAATGTGTGGCCTATGAAGAGGGACAAAGCAGCTTTCCTGGAGATGATCCATAATCTTGATTTCCTTGTGGTTGTCCCAGGTATTTTTTAGTTGGTGTATTACAATTATAGATAGCAGTGGATTTTGTTGTCACATATTTGCACATATGCATAATATAAAATATAATTTGTTCACTTTCATTAGGGGTAGTCCCAGGTTTAGCACTGAAAGCCCAGGAAAGGCCTTGGTCCTGGGCAAACTGGGAAGATGGGCCACCTTGCAGAGGAAGATGAGTGGTAATTGCCAACTAAAATCAGTGCCTTAAGTTAGGTGGTAAAAGCAGAGACTGAGGTGTTAAGAGTCTTGAGTAAGTTAAGGACAATTCATGGTGGGAATTGTACCCTTAGGAGAAGCTGGAGTAGAGTTCAGGAAGCTAGATGGGGAAGGACAGAAGCCCTACAAGGACCTGGTCCAGCCTCATGGAAAGTCTTTGGTGTAAATTGCACTGCAGAGTCTTTCCTGCCTAGAGACAAGCAAGGGGCTTTGTGCCTTGGTCCCTGCCTCTCTCTCTGCTCTTAGCTTCAGGTTTCCATGGTTAGGAGGAGACTATGTAAGAAGACGGAGGAATGCAACTCCAAGACTCTACTGGGCACAGAGGCCCATATTAACTTTGGGAATAATGGGACAAGTCTACAGGCAGAAACTGGCCTGCAGCCAGTCACAGGGAAGGTGCTCTCAAGGGAGCCAACAGGACAGGATAGAGTGGGGAAGAGGTTCTGGCAAGACATTCAGGCATCAAGGGGGACATCTGCATGCATGCTGTTCAGGCTCTGCATAGATACTGGTGACCAACAAAATAGACAATGCATCTGAGCTTTATTCTGGGCAGAGATCTGGGTTGGGGAGAGACAGGAATAAACCAAGCAAATACATGAGCAGGATTGCTAGTGACTGATGAGATTCTTAAGGAAATGAAGACTATGGTGCACTGGAGGGGATCTTAAGGGGAGGTCATGGAAGGCTTGGGGCTAACATGAGTGAAAGAAGAATGAGACAGCATTTTAAAGAGTAGGGGAAGAGTGTACAGATAGAAAAAATAGGAAATGCAAAGACACTAAGGTGGAAAGTAGAGGAGCACATAAATATGGGTATCCAAAGTGAATAGGGCAACCTAGTAAGCAAGGATAAAGATCATTGGATTGTATAGGAGGGAGGAAGAAATACTATGTAAACATACCTCCTGGGCTGGGGATATAGCTTAGTCAGTAGAGTGCTTGCCTTGCATGCACAAGGTCTTGGGTTCAATTTCCAGCAGCACATACAAACACAGACACACACAAGAAAAGAAAGAAAGAAAACATACCTTCCATTATGCAATTTTGATTTAAACATGCAAATTTAAGGAACTGTATTTCCCACGTGGAAGTGGGAAGTTTGTGAATCAGGGAGTTTCTTAAGATGGGATGCTCCCTACCCTAAGAGACTGAGAAATGAGATATACAAATTTTCTTCCCTTCAGCTTTAGCTGCTGTACTATGATACTGCTATCTTATCCATACTTGCACCCTGACCCTGAGGACCAAGAAGGCTGGTGGGGAGGTTGGGACAGAAGGGGAGAATAGCATGGCTGACAATTCTTATCTCTGAAATGACTGTTCCCTTGGTTACTCCAACTTCATTCCAAGCTTTGATGACTTGCCCTCCCATCCATCCCAGGCTTTCCTATATAAATTCTTTGGCTTCACCCTGCGGACCTCAAGGAATCTTCAGCTGGTAAAGACCATGCTCTCATCCATCCTGAACAGTGCCCATGAGGAATTGCAGGAGAGAGAGGTGAGGCAGAGGACCCTGGCAAAAGGGGAACACTTTTCATTTTAGAGAAGAAAAGCCAGACTACCTGAGTTGCAATCTCAGTCGTGCTCCTTACTAGGTGTGTGCCTTTGGGTAAATTGCCAAATCTCTCTGTTCCTCTGTAAAATGAGGCTATGGTGCTTTCCTCCTAGGATATTTTTGTAAAAGCTTTTTGTTTTGAAATAATTTCATATTTACAGAAAATTTATCAAAGAAAACCAAATAATAGTATAAAGAATTTCTCTATATATCCTTCTTTCAGATTTCCCAAAGTGTAACATTTTCCTTTGTATTATCATCTATCTCTTTTCCTCATATATATGTATTCATAAACATACATATTTATTATTTTATGAATCATTTCAGGGAATTGTGTGATGCTCATTTACCTCTAAATACTTCAGTGTATATTACCTACAAACAAAAATTTTCTCAGATATAGTCACAGTGAAAAATCAAAATCAGGAAATTAACATTGCTATAGTATCATTATCTAATTTTTAGACCCAGTTCAAAAATTTCCAATTGTTCTACCAATATTATTTTTTTCCTTTCTTTCTTTTTTTGGGGAAGGGGTCTCCCTAAAATACTGAGGATGTCCTTGTGATTCTCCTGCCTCAGCCTCCCCAGTTGCTTCACAGAGTAACCTTAATAAGGGCTGCATGGTGGTGGTTGAGACTACTGCTGCTTGGGCTGGTGGGGATAGTGTAGTTGGAGGGAAGCAGGTCTTCCCACAGGATAATTTTCCCCAAGCTGAGAGTGGAGAGAAGAATAAGAACTTTGGGGCATGTCTGGAGAGCAGTCGTTTTCTGGTTGCACTGGAATGCAGAGTTCTTTGACAGGGAAGTGAAAGTTATCCTCTGCCAATATTTGGGAACAGAATGGATGCAGGGAATAAAGATAAGAGCAAGGTGAATGCCTCAGATGGTTCCTGGGTTTCTGGTGTCCCAAGTCGGGAGATTCATAGTATTTTTGGTGGGAGTGAGGAATTCAGGAGAAAATGAGGGAGCAAACTGATATAGTTGACTTTTGACAGGAGGTGTTGGGGTCCCCATGGTATAGCCAGATAGGAGGGTCTAGTAGCCAAGGAGATATGGATCTCTGATCTGGGCTGGACATGTGGATTTGGGAGCCATTATACTTCCCTGTGTGTAAGATGGGGATGATAATGTGTATATCAAAGCCTTAGTGTGAGGATCAGTGAGATAACATGGGTAAGGCTGGCACAAACTTAAGTACAGATATGGGCAAATGAGCATGGATGACAATGACCATGATGAGTAGAAGCTGATAGCTAAGGGAGGACCTGAGAAGAGAGACTGAAGAGAACCCTTTCAATATGCTCAAGTAGTCCTTGTTTTATAACTAGGAAAATTTTTTCCTTTATCTGTTTGGAGGTCAATGGTCTATACATCTCAATAATTCTTTTCTGGGGCAAGGGTTCCTGATCTCTGTTTCCCATTCTGCCTCCTCTTAATGGTGGCTCCACCTATAGTAAAAGCAAAATAACTAGCTGGTTGGTAAATAGTTGGCATCTGTATCTCTATATTGGTAGTGATCCTTGTGAGTGAGATCTAGGGAAAGACAAACACTTAAATCAAAAGAGTCTGCCATGAGACAGAGGGATTTGAATTAGATTGTGACCCCACAACTGACCAGTCACCCCATTAAATCAGTGTGGCCTCTTCCAACCTCTAGATAGCAACAAATTAAATGAGAGGGACTAAGTACCCATGCAGTGGGATCTCTTAAGAATCCATCTAGAAATAACTTGTAGAGGGGTCAGTCCTAGTTGAAAGTTGTTAAAACTCCTTCTCCGTACTGCCAACAAGGGAAGTGGGATGGAACAGCCTGGCCCGAGAAGTGCTTACTCAGCCCATCACTCTGCATAGCTTCTGCAGGAGCCAGGGAGCTGGACAGAGACTGAGCAGAGAATGCTTGCAATTTGTGAGAAGTGAGATCTCAAACCCAAGTGGCAAAGCAGTTTTGGTGTTAGTAGAGGAAAGGAGAGCAGTCAGGATTGCTGGAGGTTGTTGGGAGGAATGGTGAGAAGTTGCCTGTGCCTAGAAGCCTAGAGGGACTGTTCCTCTGATTGTGGTTGCAGTCTGCATGGGCCCTGTCTTGGAGGGAAGCTTCCTGGATATCTAGTGGCATAGAGGGATGGTTTCCAGATTGTGGCAGCAGCCTGTAGAAGGCCATGATGAGAAGTTGCCTGAGTACCTAGGAAGCTTAAAGGAAGGGTGCCCAGATCATTACCATAGCCAGTAGAAGGTCAGTCAAAGCAGAAATTTGCCTGGGTCCAAGGCAGCAGAGAGTGATGGCTTCTTGCTTGACTGGGCTCCCAGCCTGACCCATGGTGGCAACTGGTGAGTGTTAGGGCACTATTTGGGACACTGGCTGGACCATGCCTCAGTCATTCAGCAGAGGGAATCAACACTTACCATTCACAATCTGGGGCAGTAGAAGTTGGAACCCAGGTGAACCAGTTGAATATCTTTACTCAGTACTAAAGACAGTATCTCAGTGAGCTATGTTGGCCAAGAAGAATGTGTCTACACCACAGATCACCTGTACAGAATCCACAACTGCAGGACCTATGCTTATAGATAGCCAACAGTCTCTACCACGAAAAGTATCCTTTGAGAGAGGAATGGGTACATAGTGACCCACAGTAATCAGGACAGCCAAGAACCCTGCATCCTGAACTACTGTACACAATAGAAATAATCAACAGACACTGGACCCTCTGAGTAGCAAGCCATAGGTCCCTGAGCTGACAAACCAGAACTAGCTGGTGGGAGGTCCATAGCAACTATGAGAATGGCCCCTGTGTCCCAGAATCTGTGGAGGGATCCAACGCCAAAGACTGACAGATGTCTTCTAAATGTGCCAAATCCTAATGAAATCCAAAGCCAGATTCAAAAAGAATTTTCTTAACTTTTTTTTTTTGGTGGGGAGGGAGTTACTGGGGATAGAATTCAGGGGCACTCAACCACTGAGCCACATCTCCAGCCCTATTTTGTATTTTATTTAGAGACAGGGTCTCACTGAATTGCTTAATGCCTCACCATTGCTGAGGCTGGCTTTGAACTCTAGAGAAAAAAAGCTCACAAAGGGGTCCCTTGTTTAAAAGAAGAAGTTATAACCATCCCAATAGATGGGCAAGCAATATGAAAAAGCAAGGGTAAAAACTGTCCCAAACAGCCCACAACATGACACACTATTGACTTTGTTGACACCACAGTGGAGAAATGTCAGAGAAAGAATTTACAAATTTCACAGTTAAATTGTTCAGAGAGCTAAAAGAAGACATAAGAGGTAAAATTAGAAAATATAGGAAGTGAAAGATCACTTTAATAGAGATTCTGAAACAGAACCAAATAGAAAGTTCAATGGAAAGCATCACTAATAGATCAGACCATTTTTAAATTGAAAAATGTGTAATTGTATGAATGCATTACAATTCATACAATTACACATATATACCACAATTTTTCATATCTCTGTTTGTATATAAAGTATGTTGACACCCAATTCGTGTCTTCATACATGTACTTTTGATAATTATGTCCATCACATTCCACCATCCTTGCCTATCCCCTGCCCCTCCCTTTCCTTCCCACCCCTCTCCCCTATCTAGAATTCATCTATTCCTCCCATGCTCTCCCTCCCTACCCCACTATGAATTAGCCTCCTTATATCAGAGAAAAACATTCGGCATTTGTTTTTTTGGGATTGGCTAACTTCACTTAGCATTATCTTCTTCAACGCCATCCATTTACCTGCAAATGCCATGATTTTATTATCTTTTAATGCTGAGTAAAATTCCATTGTGTATATATGCTACATTTTTTTAATCCATTCATCCACTGAAGGCATCTAGGTTAGCTCCACAGTTTAGCTATTGTGAATTGTGCTGCTATAAACATTGATGTGGCTGTGTACCTACAGTATGCTGTTTTTAAGTCCTTTGGATATAGTCTGAGGAAAGGGATAGCTGGGTCAAATGGTGGTTCCATTCCCAGATTTCCAAGAATAGATCAGACCATTTTGAAAATATATTTTCAAAGTCTTGGAGACAAAGCATATAATCATTTTTTTATATTTATTTATTTATATTTTATTGTTTCTGAATGATCTTAGGGATAAAGATTGCAAGTGTCTCTTTTTTTGGTACTGGGGACTGAAGTCAGGGGCACTCAACCACAGAGCTGCATCCCAGCTCTATTTTCTATTTTATTTAGAGACAGGGTCTCACTGAGTTGCTTAGCACCTCACCATTGCTGAGGCTGGCTTTGAACTCATGATCCTCCTGTCTCAGCCTCCTGAGCCACTGGGATTACAGGCATGTGCCACCATGCCCAGCCCAACCAAGATTTCTGTACCCAACAAAATTATGAAATAAAACCTCCCACAGAGACTAAAAACAATTCATAACTATAAAGTCTGTAGTACAAACCCTACTTGATTAAATATTTCAGTGAAGAAAAAATGAAAAATAAAAATGAAGACCAATATAGGAATAAATTATACTTGAAGAATCATCAAAGGAAATCAAATATAAATTAAATATTAGAAATAAATAAAAATGGCAGGAAATAAAAATCATATCTATAACATTGAATGTAAATGATCTAAACTCTAATCAAAAGACATAGATTAGCAGGTTGGATTAAAATTAAAAAAAGACCCAACAATATGTTGTTTGCAGGAGACTCACTGACAAAGACTGAAGGTGAAAGATGGGAAAAGACACCATGCAAATGGTAGCTGAAAGAAAGTAGGGGTAGCTACTTCCACATCAAACAAAGTGGACTTCAAGCCAAAATTAATCAGAAGAGACAAGAGGTCACTTCATACTGGTTAAGGGAATCGTCCAACAATAGGTATAATAATTGTAAATATTTATGCCTCAAACAGTAGAGCATCTACATACATAAAACAAACCCTTCAACACACCTCTCATTACTAAACAGATTATCCAAACATAAACCAAGATTCTTCAGAACTAAAAAAAATCCTACTAATCAAATGGACCTAACAGACATCTATAAAACATTTCATTCATCAATGACTAAACTTATTTTCAGCAGGGCATGAAATATTTTCTAAAATAGACCAGAATTTAGGTCACAAAGCAAATCTTAGCAAATACAGAAAAGTAGAGATAATTCCTTGCATCCTATCCGATCATAATGGAATGAAATTAGAAATCAATGACAAGATGAAAAACAGAAATCACTGTAACAATAGGAGGTTAAATAATACATACACTTTTGAATGATGAATGGGTAGCAGAAGAAATCAGGAGAGAAATTTTAAAAATTGAGAATAGTTATACAACACATTAAAATGGCACAATGAAGGCAGTTCTAAGTGGAAAGTTCATAGCATTGAGTTCATACATTAAAAAAATAGATGCCAAATAAATAATCTAACATTACACTTCAAAACCCTAGAAAAAGAAGAAAAAACAAACACCCAAATCAATAAAATTGAGAATAAAAAAATACAGAGTTGTTTTTTTGAAAGGATAAACAAGATTGATAAACACCCATGGGCTGGGGTTGTGGCTCAGTGGTAGAGCACTTGCCTAGCATGTGCAAGGCCCTGAGTTCAATTCTCACCACCACATAAAAATAAATAAATAAATAAAGGTATGGTGTCCAACTACAACTAAAAAATAAAACATAAAAATATTTAAAAAATCGTTAAAACCCAAACTAATCAACAAAATTAGAGATGAAGAAGGACTCTATTGAAATCCAAAGGATCATCAGAGACAATTTTGAAATTTTTACTCCAATAAGCTAGAAAATCTTGAAGATCTGGACAAATTCCATGACCTACCCAAATTGACCTGGGAGGATACAGAAAACAGATCAATATCAAATAACAAAATTGAAGCATCTATCAAAAGCCTTAAAACAAAGAAAAGCTCAGTAATGGGCAGGTTCTCAGTTCTACTAGACCTTTAAAGAAGAACTAATACTAATCCTCCTCAAATTATTATGAAATGGAAAAGGAGGGAACACTTCCAAATTCATTCTATGAAGCCATTAACTCCCTGATACCAATACCAGACAAAGACACATCAAGGAAAGAAAATTTCAAACCAATATCCTTGATGAACATAGATGCAACCACATACAAACAACAACAACAACAACAACAAAACATTTAAAAGATAGTGCACCATGATCAAGTAGGTTTCATTCCAGGATGCAAGATTGATTCAATGTATGCAAATAAATAAATGCAAATCAATAAATCCACCACATAAATAGACTTAAGGACAAGAATTACCTGATTATCTCAATAAATGCAGAAAAAAGATTTGAAAGTACATTACCAATTCATATTTAAAACTATAGAGAAATTAGATATGGAAGGAATTTAACATTGTAAGGGCTATAGACAACAAACCCCCAAACCAACAACATACTGAATGGAGAAAACTGAAAGCATTTTCTCCAAAAACAGAAAAAAGACACTCTCACCACTCCTATTCAACATAGTCCTTGAAAGGAATTAAGAGCATATAAATAGGAAAAGAAGAGCTCAAATTGTCTGTTTGCTGATGACATCTTATATTTAGAAGACCCAAAAAACACTACCAGAAGATGTCTAGAGGTGATAAATTTAGTAAAGTAACAGGATACAAGATCATACATAAACCAATCACTTTCCTATACTCTATATGAGTCTGCTGAAAAAGAAATCAGGAAAATAATCCTATTTACAATAACTTAAAAAAAATCTAAGGAGGTGAAGGACCTCTACAATGAAAATTATAGAACACTGGAGAAAGAAATTGAAGACCTTAGAAGATGGAAAGAACTCCTGCGTTCTTGGATAGGCAAACTGATATTGTCAAAATGGCCATATTACCAAAGGTATCATACAAATGCAATGCAGTCTCCACCAAAATATCAATTACATCTTCCCTGCACTAGAAAAAGCAACTTTAAAACAAGAAACCCCAAATAGCCAAAGCAGTCCTAAGCAAAAAGAGCAATGCTGGAGGCATCACAATGTAAGACCTCAAAATATACTACAGAGCGGTAGTAGTAAAAGCAGCATGGTACTGGCACCAAAACAGACATGAAGACCAATGAAATAGAACAGGGGACACAGAGACAAACCCATATAAATAGTTATTTGATATTAGACAAAGGTACCAAAAACATATTGGAGAAAAGATAACCTTTCAACAGATGGTGCTGGGAAAACAGGAAATCCATATGCAGAAGAATGAAACTTGATCTCTGCACAAAAGTCAACTCAAAGTAGATCAAAGACCTGGAAATTAAACTAGGAACTCTACAACTGCTAGAAGAAAATGTAGGCCCAAATTAAAAAGCTTCTGCACAGCAAAGGAAACAATGAAGAGAGAGCCTACAGAATGGGAGATCTTCATTACCTGCTCATTAGATAGGGCATTAATATCAAGAACATATAAAGAAATAAAAAAATACCAAAAACTCCCAAATAACCCAATTAATAAATGAACAAAAGAACTAAACAGACACTTCTCAAAAGAATAAATACAAATGGTTGATAAATATAGGAAAAAATGTTCAATATCTCTAGCAATTAGAAAAATGCCAATTAAAACTCCAGGTAATTATAAAGAATACAAATGCTATTAAGTGTTGGTGAGGATGTAGGGAGAAAAGTACACTCATACATTGTTGGTGAGAACTCACATTATTAGTGCAACTTTTTTGGAAAGCAGTATGGAGATTCCTTAAAAATTAGGAATGGAACCACCATCTGATCTAGCTATCCTACTCCTTGGTATATATCCAAAAGATCTTAAATCAGCATAGTATAATGATGCAGCCACATCGATGTTTATAACAGCACAATTCACAATAGTTAAGCTTTGAAAGCAATCTAGGTGCCTTTCAACAGATGAATGGATAAAGAAAATCTCTCTCTCTCTCTCTCTCTCTCACACACACACACACACACACATACACACACACACACACAATGGAGTATTACTCAGCAATGCGGAAGAATGACATTATGGCATTTGCTGGTAAATGGATGTAACTGAAAACTATCGTGCTCAGAAAACTATCGTGCTCAGTGAAATAAGCCAGACTCAAAAAGTCAAAGGTAGAATGTTTTCTGTGATATTCAGAAACTAGTCTAAAATAAGGGAAAAAAAGGTAAAGGAAAAAGGGGAGGATTCCATCAAAATAAAAGAAAGATAAATAGAGTAGATGAAAAGGATTGAGGGGGGGAGGGAGGAGAGATGGGATAAGGGAAGTACAGTAGAATGAATCTGACCTGATTTTCCTATGTACATATAGGAATGTACCACAGTGAATCTCACCATGAGGTATATCCATAAGATATTAATAAAAAGCTATAAGTAAATAGCAGAAAGATCAGTAGAATAGAGGAAAGGGAACAGGGTAGGGAGAAGAGGGAAAAGGAAACTTTTTGGGACTGAATTAGAGCAAATTATATTCCATGCTTTTATAATTATGTCAAGATGAATCATAATGTCATATATATGGTGGCATACCCTAAAATCCAAGTGATGCAGGAGACTGAGGAAGAAGGATAACAAGTTCAAGGCCAGCCTCAGCAGCCTAGTAAGACCCTCAGCAACTTAGCTAAACCTCCTGTCTCAAAATTAAAAGAACTGGGGATATAGTTCAGTGGCAAAGCACCTCTAGATTCAATTCCCAGTACTAATAAATAAATATGTACATATATACAGTTCCTGGCACAGACTTCCCAGTCTTTCCTTCAAATTTCTGGTTCTGAGTTACGTGGTCAGTTCCCAGATAAATGCTTCCAGCTACACTATTTCCTCTTATTTGTCTTACCACTGTATTACATACAAAGCATCCAGAATCCACTTTCTCCTCTCTTCTTTTCCCTCTGCCCATTCTGATTGGAGTAACTGCTGTTTTGTACACTCCTACACGAGTCTGGCATTCTCTGAAAGCATTGTCTATAAGGTTTCCCACTTCCATTTTCTCTAATTAGCTACTAATCCTGTTGATAATGTACCTCGAGTTTGTACTTCTCCTCTATTCCCACCTTAAACCAACCCTTCTCTGACTTACTAGTGCATAGAAGTTTCCTCTCCAGTTGCTTTTCTTCCTTTTGGTACCAGGAATTGAACCCAGGGGTGCTTAACTACTGAGTGATATCCCCAGCATGTTTTTGTATTTTATTTAGAGACAGGTCCTCACTGAGTTGCTTAGTGCCTTGCCATTGCTGAGGCTGGCTTTGAACTTTCGATCCTCCTGCCTCAGCCTCCTGAGCCACTGGGATTACAGGTGTGCACCTGTCTGGCTCTAATTGCTTTTTAAATTACTTCTTGCTACAATGTTTGGCTCTCTATCTGGATTTTGAACAGTGCAAGTCCAAAGGACCACATTTTCCTTCCTTCTCCTGTTCCCTCTCTCTAAATCTCTGATTCTAGAGAAGCACAGTAGAGGTGCTCAGCACATGGTAAATTGTGGCATGTCCCTGCTTTAGGGCATTGCTGTGGCTCTTGGCATTGTGTCCTTGGGACATCTGAAGATAACTCTGGATGAGCTGAAGGAATATAGTACGACACTCATGGACCAAGACACATCATCCATCCTCAAATTGATGAAGGTGATGACATTCCCATGGGCTCTACCAGCATCCCGCATCACCACAATTTCTCTACTTCTACCATGCCTTGTGATTCAACTATAAAGCCTGTATTTAACCTTAGGGCAGTTTTATCTTCCCTGTCCTTTTCCTTGCTCTCTTATGTCCATGTCTCAGGATCTGCTATCACCACTCATCCCCCCACTCAACCAAGTTGACCCTTCTATAGCTCTGTCTTCCCTTTGGGGCCCTCTGCACAATCTTTTCCTCTCTTGGCCTCAGTTTCCACATGAAGCAAGAGGACAAGGTGAAGAGAAGGCAAGTTTCCCTTTTCCCCTACAGGAATATCAGCAAAGGGAGTGGGGGCTGGTCTGCAGCACCATCTACTTAAGCTATGGCAAGATTATCTCAGAGAGCAAGGGAGCCATCTTCCATCATTTGGATACTATCCTGGCCTCAGTCCTACAGCACTACCACAACTGCATTGTGGAAAAGGTACTTCTTGTTTCCTGTCCTTCACCCACATCCTATCCCTTCCTTTCTTTTCTCTTCCCCCGCAAGGAACCTTTGCTTGGCTTACAGTATTACTCAGTGGTTGGGGCTCTTATTGCTGTTTTGTTTCCATTTCAATCATTTCATATTCCTTTATCCTGCCACTAAGAAACTACTGACTGGAGGAGAGTGTAGTCATTTTAGGACGGTTGCAAACTGTCTCCTTCCCCACTGACATGCTGTGTGGCATGCCTGTGGGCTTCTCCCTGCCCTTTCCTTTGAAGGGAAGAATAATGCCTAATTTGCCAACACATTCATGGAAAGAAGCATTTAGTGGGGTTCCTGCCTTTGTTGTTTGTCTAGAGTGTGTGTCTCTAGGCTAGAGACAAGCACTTCCCATTCCCTGTCCATCTACCATCCAGCTGGACAACCTGAATATTGAAGACAATATTCAGTGGAAAGACATTCCCTTGAGAGAGAAGAATACTATGCTATTGAAAAATTTAAGAGTTTTATGAAGAGGGAGCTGTTTCAGGGGGCTGGTGTGAGGGTGGCCCTTTCCTTCTATGGGGTTGTCACAGGCTTTGCCTCTTCTCAGCTGCACTCAAGAGAACATGCAGGGACTCAGTCTAGGGGAAGCTATGAATGCTTAGCTCCTTATGCCCAGATTGCAGATGGGTTTCCCAGGGCTCAGGACAATTCCTGTCGTTATTGGGGGTGGTCTGTTTGCATGCTGCTTTTTTCAGGATAACAATGTGAAGGTGGATTTCTTGAATGCTCTATCCCGAGTGACAGTCATCCTGAGCAACCTGTCCATCACCTTGCAACATGACATTCCCCCAAAAATAGAAATTATATCCTTCATGGTGGTAAGTAGCACTCAAGGAAAATGGGGGTAGAGGCCAGAGAGGAAGGTGTATGGGTCCCCAGGAAACCACTAGACCTGGAAGATAGTAGCCCAGTTTCTTTCTCCTACTTTCATCTTAACCTTTCTTGTCTTCCAAGTAGGGGTGAGTACTGTGGGAAGGCTGGGAAATAGGGAGAGGTGCTGTTCATCAGAATCTGGTTGTTGGAAATCCCTGAGGGTTCTAGGTCCAACCCTCTTGTGAGTATGGCCCAGGATGGAGGAGGAAGAGAATGGTAAGAAAAAGTACTCATGATTCTTTTGGTCTCTGTGGGTGGGGTGTGGTTGTCACAGGAGCTAATCAGGGAGGAGCCAGTGAACTGTGTCTCCAGCTCCATTAGGCGGACGGCCATGAACATCATCACTGACTTCAGGTAACAGTATTCCATCCTTTCTTTATTTTTTGATTCCTTGACTCTTTCTTGACTTGATTTCAACTCTTTAACCCTCCCTACCTCTCTCTCATTTTCTGTGTTGGCTTCCAGTATAGGGGTTCCCTGGCAGTAGTAGACATCTACCAGACAATGTCATTTTCTTTTGCTAGGATTTTTTGGGGAGGGATTTTCTGAGCATCTGGCAGAGAGTGCTTCTTCCTTTCCTGCAGGTACTTGCTGTCATTTCTGCCCCAGACTTCCTTTTGCTTTCTGGGCTGTCCCTAACTAAACACTTCTAGGTCTATTCCTGACCTTTCAGTTCCCTCAGAACATCTGGGGGACAAAAAAAGTGTTGTTATCCCAAATCATCAGGTGCCCTTGCCTCTGTCAGGCATGCTTGCTGTCTATGTTTCACTTTCCACTTCCTGATCCTCTTTACCTTATCATTTCTTCCCTTTTCCTCTTCCAGTTACCTCTTCTTCTGGTATCTCTTGATTCCTTCTCCTGCCTGACCCTGTTTCTACCATCTCTCTCTGTATTATTACATCTTTTCTCCTTCAGCTGTTATTCCTGACATTCAGTGGTTGCATCTTTGCTTCATCCTGGATCTTAGGAATTTCAAGCCTCTCTTAGAACCAGAAAACACAGTAGAGGTGCTTCAAACATGCTTCAAGAGTGTGCTCTCCCTGCCATCCTCCAGCATCATACGGAAAGAAGCATCTAGTCCCAAGGAGGGCCAGGCCAATGTGGTAATTAACTTTTTGTTGGTTGTTCTTTCTTTTTTATTTTCAAAAGGGTGAGAGTATAGACTTTGGCATTTTATGAAAAATCTGCCTTTAATAAAACAAAATTACTGAAAACAAGACCTCTTATGAAGAAGAGATTAGAGGTTAGGCAGTCTGAACTCTACCCATGAGATTTACTTCCTATTTTGGGGCACTCATTACTCACCTTTTATTAAAAGGCCCAAAGGTGAATACTTGCTTGGTTCTTTCCTTTATAACTGTCATATGATCGAAACCAGGCTGGATGGTTCACATATGATTTACTAAAAACCCTTAGATAAATAAGTTCCTGGGAATCTCAGTAATAAGAGATCTGAGTTCATTTCCTATAGGGCTTTTGAGGAAGGAAAGGGCTCAGTATTTAAATTTGCATTTTTGTTCCACTCCTAGGAACTCTATTGTATTCTTTGATTATTCTTTCATCTTGACTGGCTATTCTTATTTTATTGATGCCATGGTCTCTTGAATTTTGGAATGATAGTAAGAATGTGTTTTTTTTTTTTTCAGTGCTAAGAATGGAAACGAGGGCTTCACACATGCTAGGCAAGCACTCTCCTACAAAGCTACATGCCTAGTCAATTTTTTTTTTTTTTGGTACCAGGGATTGAACCTAGGGGCACCTTACCACTGAGCCACATTTCAACCCTTTATAATATTTTATTTAGGGCTAGGGTCTTGCTGAGTTGCCTAGGGCCTTGCCATTGCTGAGGCAGGCTTTGAACTCAAAATCCACCTGCCTCAGCTCCTGAGCCACTGGTATTACAGGCGTGCATCACTGCACCCGACTGATGAGAATTTTTTTCAAAATAAAGTTTTCCTGAATTATAGTGGTTTCCTTTAGGATCAGTTGGTCTGTTTGTTTATGTTAGCCTTTTTTTTTAAACTCTCTCTGCCTCTCTCCTATATGTCCCCCGAGACCAAATCCCATGAGTTCTTACTTGTTTTTTTTTCAAGGAAGAGAATATCTGGAGTATATATTTAGATAACTTCTAAAATTAAATAGTACATGAGAGTTAACATTAATGAGCCTTTAGACATCTGAAAATAATATCCTTTTCTCATGTTTATTTTGGCAGGGTATAAAGATTCTGGTTTGTAAATTATTTTAGATAGAAATAATTTACCTTCATTTTTTGAATTAATGTTTTAATTGTATAAATTTACGAGTCTTCTCATCAAATGTTCAAGGATCCTTCTTAGTTCATATTTCCTTTAGATCTCAAGGAATAACTGGTATATATGAGATGTGCCATGGACTTCCCCAAGTGATGTTCCCATAAGGCTTTCCTCATGTACTTCTGGTTAGGGTGGGGAGGGCATTTTGACTAGGCTTACCTGCTCAAGACTGACTAGGAATCCCAGATGCCCAGTAGGAATGGCTTTAATCTGGAGGTAGATTTCTTTTCAATACTTCATTACACAGAGAGCTGCCTTTCCTTCTCATTTCCCCTCTTGGAGGTATACAACTATCTTGTAAGAAGCCTTTGGAGGTTGATAACCTACTTTCTTCACAAATTTTGGCTTAGAAGCAGAATTAGTATTTCTGGTCAGAGCCACTTAGTTCACTGCAGAGCAAGAAGGAGTAATCCACTGTCCCAGTTTTTGTGAATCAGTTACCCTGCAGACGGGTAGTCTGGCTCTCTTTCCCCTGGAGCCAGCTGGCCTCCTGGACCCTGAGAATGAGGTAGCACCCCCTGCCAGCAGAGGCCCAGAAGGAGCTTAGCATGGAGAACAGGGAATGGAGGAATTCCAGGGTAGGCTGTGATATCAGAGAACTTCCAGCCCACCGGGAGTAACTGCATACCAGGCTGATGTGTGCTCTTGTGAATATGACAAAGGAATTATCCAAGTTGCAGGAAGTGGCACTTGGAAATGTGGGTAAACTTGTGTGGCAGAACTGAGCAATAAAGCTTCCTGAGGAAAAAGAGTGTCAACTGGAAGTTAGAGGAGCTGATAGCTCAGCAATGCTCTGAGTCCCTCTTCCCTCCTCAGGAACTATTCAGGGAGACCTTGCAATCTCTTCGAAGAGTAATGGAAGCACTCGTCACTGAGAAGGCCACTCAGATCCACATCTGCTTGCAGGTCAGTGGGAAGGAACCCTTGAATGTTGATGTATTTGTTCCTAGGGGTACCTTATAATGTACCTTAACTGTCTGGCTTCAAAGGGCTAAAAACTCCAAATCAAGGTGCTGGCAAGGTTGGCTTCTACTGGAGGTGCCAATAAAGAATCTGTTTCATGTCTCTCTCCTGGCTTCTGTGTTTCCTGGCAATCCTAGGTATCCCTTGATTTTGAACACATATCTTTCTAATCTCTGCCTCTAACCTTCATTCGCAGAGCAGGTTCTCTCTCTCTCTCTCTCTCTCTCTCTCTCTCTCTCTCTCTGTGTGTTGTGTGTGTGTGTGTGTGTGTGTGTGTGTTTGTGTATGTACGCTTGTGCATGTATGTTCTTTTAATAAGGACAGCAATCACTTCAACTTGATCACATTTGCAAATACCCTACGACCAGATAAAGGTCACAGTCTGAGGTCTAGGTGGATATGAATTTTGTCAAGCCATTTGAGTTGGGAACAGAATGGCCGGGGGTGGGGGCAGTATAAGAGGTAGAACCAAGGAGGAAGGTTGGGTGTAGAGTGTTGAGGGAAGGCAGGGATCAGGGCTAGGGTCCAAATGATGTTAGTCTGCCCTGTGGAGGAGAAGCTTCCTTCCTCCCTTTTACCCACTACCAGAACCATCTTCTCTACCAGCTGCTCTCTGCTCCTTCATATAAAGGTTAGAAGTACGGGGCTCTGGCTTTCATATATTGCAGTTCCAGATTCTGGTCCTGTTGTTAGATATGTGGCCTTGGAGAGTTATTTGTCTTGACCTCTGTTTTCTCTGAGATGAAAACTATACAAGTCATTTTGGTAACCAAGTGAGACCATGTTTTGGCTCAAAGGAATGAAGTGCGAGTTCAAGTAATTTATCTATTTTTGAATTTGATTGTTTGTCTTTTTTATTGATATGACTTACTTGATGTTAATATCAATGTGATACTTTGGCCTTCTTTTGAATATTCTATTCCCCATTCTCCTATGAAGCTTAGGTTCTTTTTGTTGTCAGAATATAGAAACTAAGGGGTATTGTCATAATATTTTGTTAAAAGTTTGAGGTAATTATTTCTCTGTGTTTATAGTGTCAAATTGACAGAATTTTGATTTATTTGTTTTAAACTTCAGGGTTTCTTTATTATATAATTGAAGATTTTGATTATGTAAAGATTTATATAATAAATTATGTAAATTAAAGATTTATATAATTAAAAGATTTCACGACTTTCAAATGAAGATTTATTTGGAATAGTCTTCTCTGGGCTGACTTCCCTTGGCCCAGGTCTCCTCCACCCCAATCTGTTCCCCTTGTTTGTAGTGAGGGGCATGGGAATGGGGTTTCTGAGATTTATGACTAGTAGTGGTCCTTCTAGAAGTTCTTTCTGGTTGGATTTTTAAGAGGGCCACTGCAGGGGGGATTCCTTCTAGTTTAAATTAGTGCTGTCTGGGTGTGGAAAGATGCCATTGTGATTGAAGAGAGTGACTTGTTTGCTGTTGGGCTCCATAATATGGCTGCCCTCTGAAGGCTTTTTTTTCCAATTTGGTTTTAAGTTGTTTGTGCTGTTTTAAGCAGTCTTATGCACTTCAAATTTTGTCTGTCTTTACAACAGTTTTTAAGTGGGTGAGCTTAAGAGAATATCTACTCTCCTGCCCTGTCTTTTTCTCTTTATTGCCCCTCTTCCCTTATCCACAGGACAGGGTTAGGGCACCCTGAGTTCTGTTTCCTATTCTGGTAACCTATCTTGCAGTCTTTCCAGGTCTCAGTCTATGAAGTATCAAGTCTTAGAGCATTTATTTTGTCACCCAGTTCTCAATTTTGCTTTTAGTTGCTGCCTCCTTTCTGTGTTTTGAGGAGATTTGGAGTTGCTACCTACCTCACTTCTGCCATCTTCCTGAATCTACAGTGGGGAGATTTCCAGCATCTAGATTGGGAAAATATTGGGGGCTGAGAAAATGAAGGTCTCTGTTGCCAGACTCACATATAGGTCTGCTTCTGGAAAAGAAGTCTGGCTCTCAGAAGTATGGCTGTGATACTTTGTGGAAACCAGACCCCAAGTTGCCTTTCTGGGTTCTGGAATGTAGCTAATCAGACCTCTCCTTCCATTCTTTTCTCCCTGTAGGTACTAAACACGTGGCTTAACTCCCTGAAGGACAGTGAACGGGAACGGGCCATGTGGTGTGCTGCCCGTATTCTTGGCTTCACTGCGAAAATGAATAACTTTGAAGTGAGTGGGTACCTGCCCTGGAGCCTGGGCTGTGGTGCTTCCTCTGATCACCCCTATGCTAAATTTCATCGTAGCATCTGGCCTCAGTCACCAGCCTTACCTCCTGTCTCCTGACTCCTTATTGTACTTTCTGTAGAGCACCGTCTTGTTTTCTCCTTTCTCCCTGTTTCCTTTCCTCACCAGCATCTGTTGTTTTTTCTTCCTCCACCAATTCATTTCCATTCTACCCGGTTCACTCTGCATCTTTCAACAAGCAATCACTGAATGCTTACCTGGATGTCAGGCACCATGCCTAGGTGTTCCAGTGGATGTCTAGGGCAGTTCTCTGTCCTCTTGAATATTACAGTCCACTGAAAGAGAGAGGTGTGCATAGAACAGACTGAAATAGAAGGTGATGATGGGTACATAAATCAAATGTGGTGGGGGAAAAAAATACCAAAACACAAATGATTGAGAGGAATTAGGGTAGGTTTTATAGAAGAGGAAGCATTTGAGCCAGGCATGAAAAATGAGTGGGATGTCAAGAGGCAAACAATAGGGAAGAATCTAACATTATTCCAAAACTGTGACCTTGTATAGCGTTATAGCCCCAATTCACCTGTCAATTTCATTTATGTCATATGTATGTGTGTGTTCATAATCCAATCACACATATATGTATGTGAATATGTATGTGTGTATATATATATGTGTATACATATATACACACATATATGTGTGTCTCATATTTTTCATATATATGCTGGAAATGGAACCCAGGACCTTGTCATGCTAAACAAACACTCTACCACTGAGTTATACCTTCAATTCATGTCCATTTCACCTAGTCTCTGGCATATGGATCTTTTCCTCCTAGTCATTTTCCTGGGATAACCCAGACTAAAGGAATGGCTGGGTTAACTGTGACTTTCAACTCTCCTACCTAGGTAGAAATTCAGTTTACCTGGCTGGGGTGCCTGGTAAGGCTGCTGGCCATACGTTGTCAGGACCCAGTGGACAACATCTGCTTCTTGTCTGCCCAGGCTGTCTACAACCTCTACTGTATCCTCCAGCAGCAAAAGCGTATGGGGAGCCTTCTCTCCCCACTCCTGCTCCAGCCTCCCACTTAGGCCTAGCCATCCCCACATGCTGTGTTCCTGAAGAGAGAAAGCCAAGAATTCACCTGAGTTCCTAACTGAAAAACCTGCTCCAATATTTGCAGATATTTTGCCCCTCTTTGGATAAAGTAACTGCTTGGGAAACAGTTCTTTTCCACCAGTTTCTACCCAATTCTGTGTCTGTCTGACACAGGCAAAGTGGGGATTTCTTTGACCTTAGTTCTTAGCATTCCTTGTTTTAATGTCCATTCCTCTTTCCCAGCCCCATGGGACATGCATCTCTCAAAGATGGCTGTTTAATTCAGTGTTTGGGGTTAGACTGGGATCCCTGAAAGGTGGGAAAGGGGAGCTTAAGAAAACTTCTTGGTATCTGAGAGGTGGAATTGGGTTTCTTTGTTTCAGAGGTGACAAGGAAAAAACAAGGCTTATGGGAAGAAGAGGACAAAAATGAGGTCTATAGTGCCAATGTATTCTATAACAACACCTATAGAATTGCCAAGGTAAGCAGGGGAGCAGAGACAAATCAGAAGAGCTGTGGCTCTCACTTACATTGTACTACAAACCCCTTGGGTAGGACTCTCATCCCACTTACCTTCTTTCTCAATTACTGGATGTAAATGTTTTATTTGGGGGAAATTGCCCATGCAGTGTAAGGCACACTTCTGGGAGCAACAACATGCTTTCCTTGGAGCATCATGGATACTAATTCTTCTTGATTGCTCATATCCCAGAAACATTTATTTTGATACTTTGTGAACAATGTGTAGGCCCAGTGCAAACATGGAACAGATGTCACTAATGATGTGACCTCCAGCCTCTCTCTGCCACTGCTGAGACTCTGCAGCCTCTACCTCTGAGTCCCACATTGCCTGGAGTTCACTGTTTTCTCCTTCAGATCCCCAAAGACTCTGTTTCCAGTTTAAGTGTCCTCTAGGAGCTGGGCAAGTAAGACAGGCCAAGGATAAAAGTGCATCTTGCTCCCAAGCAGGGTTCTTCCTTGTTCCATGACCAGGAAGGACATCCCAAAACCTAACAGGCAGGAGGCCTGCCCAGACTGATGTCCTTGTTTCAGGCATTTGCAGAGTACTTCACCCAGATCCAGCTCACCAACCTTGTGCTGACAGCCGTGAATGACCTAACTGACAGCGAGTCCAAGGTGTCTCTGGCTGCAGCCCAGCTAATGAGTGCAGTTATGAAAGAACGGGGAAGAGACATGCTAAAGGTAGTGTGGAGCTGTGGCAGGCTCCTGAAAACAGGAACCCTGGCTTCTTTCCTGACTCTGTTATTAACTAGCTAAAGGGCCTCACGCAAGTCCTCCCTCCCCCCCCCCCTTTTTTTTTTGGCTTAGTTCACTCACCTACAACTTGTATCCTTGGACTGGATTTTCCCTCTGGTTCCTGTGAGCTCTGCTTCCTCTCTTGGACAGGTGGCTTCTGGCTCCACAGTTAACAACAGAGATGTATACAGGTGTAGGCATATGGAGGACTCAACAGTAGAAAGAAACACTGTTGGGAGCATTTACCTTGGTTCCCTGTAGTAATAGACTGCAAAATAGCAAGTTTGTGGAATGATTCTGACATTTGAATTATTTTTTTAGGCTATCATGTACAAATGGGAAGGTTTTGCATATAAATCTGTTTCCTTCTTTATTGAAAAGGACTTTAAAATGAGGTCACCTGGGTCACTGTTCCTTTTATATAAACTTTATAGGGATGCATGGACTATACTAAAAGGGTTTTCCAGAGGCCATGTATTAGGGACCTGAGGAACAGGGTAGAGCCTGTGGTCCTACTGCTGCCGATGCCAACCATTGCTGCAATTTTGGGGGTCAAAACCCGGATAGGAACACTGAAGTGTCCCTAGGGCTTTTGCCTTTCCCCTAGAGGATCTGGTCCCTCCTGAGTAACCAAGGAACCTCCTCTGTAGGCTTTGGGGTTGTGGGCAGGCATCTGGATTGGTACTTCTGAACTTCATTCTGTGGCGCCTGCTGGTATGGCCCCTGGCAGGGCACTGGCAAGATTACAACAAAGGACCCCTTGAATTTGGGGAAACTTAAATTGGTAGGGGACAAAAGCTGAAAGGAAGGAGTTAGGGAGACTTTTGGTTCTCCCTGCAGATCCAGGAGATTGTGGAGTGCATTCTTGAACGGCTCAACTCTCAGCTGGAGCCCAGCACAAAGGAAGAAACCCTACAGGCCATGAGCTCACTAGCAGGCAGCAACACCCACACCGTGGTGCCCATGCTGCTCAACAAACCCCTGCCTTGGGATAGGTACCTCTTCATCGTCTTCTGCTCAGTAGATCTTCTCCCCATCCACCTCAAATACAACAAAAATCACCCCTCTAGGGTGCTTTCTGTCTCCCTCCTTTCTGTTTTGTCCCAGTCATGTTCTTTGGCCTGTCTACTTGGGTCTCACTCCCTCCAGCCCCTGAGAACTGGTGGTTTTTCATGGGCCTGATAATAAACTAGTCCTAGGAGCATGATCACCAGGGCCTGTGACATAGCTTTCCCTGGGTCCTACAGAACCCAACTGGCCCTGTGGAAGGCATTTGGCACCCAGCGAGAAACGACAATAAATGTTCTGCAGCTGCTTATGGGCATCTTGGAGAAGACCTACACCAGAGAAGAACGGAAGGAGATGTCCTTCCAGCCTGTGGCGGTCAGTACAAAGGAAGGGAGGGGGTCCTGGACTTAGTGTTCTAGGAACCTGTGGGCAGAGCTGAAGACCCAAGGGCTTGGCCTGAGTGGCCAAGCAGGCTTTGGGGAAGAGCAAAGAGAAGAGTGTTAACATTGGAATCATTGATGCACTTCGGCCTCCTTTTTGTATATTTATACCAAGGACTGCAGAAAGGCAGGACAAGGAAATTGACATGCAAGGTTAAACAGCTTTTTTTGTACCCTGATTCTATGCTGGGATCATTTTGATGAAGGCCTAATGTGGGCACGGGGGAATGGAAGATAGTCATTTGGTCATAAATTGGGGTAGACAGAGTTTGCCCTAATTTATCTTCTGCTGAATGGATTACCTCTCATTTTCCCTTACTGTGTTTCTTCTTCCCTGTCTCCCTCCCTCTTTTCCTCTTTTATGAAGATATGGGGTCTTGCTATGTTGCCGTGTCTTACCCTAAAATCCTGGGCTCAAGCAATATTCCTGCCTCAGCTTCCCAGTTAGCTGGGACTATAGGTGTACCTTATTACCTTTCATTTTCTAGTGTCAGATGAACAGAAAAGAAAGTAGATTGCATATGTATTGTCCCCTCATTTCTCTAGGGAGGAGTATTGGTTTCCAGACTGAATCAGAGTGCAGTATGGCTGTGGGGTAGGGCAGGGTTGCAGCCTGGGCTTTCCAAGTGAAGAGTCTGAGTGGTTGTGGCCCAGGCTTGGCCATTTGCCTTCCCCTTCCCAGGTAGCATGTGCCTTGTGTGAGATGCTCTCAGAGACCATATGCCAGGAGGCTGTTCAGGAGCTATACCCACGACTATTGCTGTCTGTGCTGTGCCACCTCTACTGGGTGATTGAGCAACGTTCTCCACAGAAGATGGTGGTTTACACCAAGGAGGGGTCCCCAGGTGGCAAGAGCAAGCCTTTTGACCCCACTGGGTAAGCCCAATCTCCAAGTGATGGAGCACTGAAACTAACCAGTTTCTGAGAGCCCTGCTAATCCCTTTGAGAGGACGAGAGCAGTAGAGGGGGGAGATAGACCATGGGTGTGGGTGCTGGAGCATGCACTCTTGTACTGACTCACACAACAGTTCATGCCCATGAACCAGTCACTGCACATGAAAAGATTCAGTTTAGATGGCAAGTGATGGGATAAGACTGTCATTTTCTTCAGGTGAGTTGGGCCATTTCAATCAGTCTTGGCTTTGTGCACCAGCTGTGTCATCTTGTACAAGTCATCACTAAAACTCAGTTTACTCATCTGTGAAATGGGGTTTGGATACCCAAATATATTATTTTATCACATGGAAGTGAAAACAAATTACTGCCAATAAAGCAGAGACATTCTGAATAGGTGGATGTGGAGGTAAAGAGAGATCCTAACCCTGCTTCTGTTTCTTAAGAGAACAGAACTTGAGAACTCTCTGTACTATCTATTATAGTCTCTTTCACAAAACTCTGTGGAGGATCACACTTGGAGGGGAGAGTGGATGAGCAATTGGAGTTGGGTTCCGTGGAGCTGTGAATTTTGTTGGCAGGAAAGCCAAACATAGCAACCAGAGCCAAGAACTATAACCTAGCTTGCCAACAGAGGGTTTGCAAACCAGGACACAACACCTTATATATCCCTCTGGTCCCTTCTTTTTCATAAACTCAATTGCGGTGGCCTTCAGTTGTGCCTTGGAGGTAGTCAAATTGGTGTTCAAGGCGGCTGCGTATGATGAAGTGGTAGTCTATGCCAGTGAACATCAATGCTGGGAACTCCTGTCCAGCCCCAAATCTTACTACATAGGTATCATGGACTTGACAAGGTGGGACCATTTCCCCAGCACCCCTGAAAACTCCAGACTCTGACTCCAGTCTCCCAGATCCCTTTGACTCTACCTTCCCCGTCTCCAAGCCCTCTGGTCTTCTGATCTCACAACCCTCATATCTTCCCTGTCCTGTGCATTCTGGTCCTGGTTACTCCTCTCCACTTCCAGCAACTTCTGGTTTCATATGTTCCTTCCCAGTGGCATCGTGAAGAATTGTGAACCCTTTATCCTGCACCGAATTGTGAGCCATGTCAGGAACCTACTCTATAGCTCGGATGATCATCAGAAGGTCATGGCCAGGACCTTCTATGTGCAGGTGAGGGGAGAGGTCACCAACTCCAGCCATTAATTTGCTGCAGTTGAGGATTATGTAACAGAGTGTTAAGTAATTTGCCCCAGAAAGGACAAAAGAATAGAATCAAGCCATTAAAAATGGGTTCCCTTCCCTGCTACTTCAGTGGCCTGGTTAAAAGAGGCATGAAAAACTGGAGAGGAGGTTATCAGATCTAGAATAATCATGAATCTGAGCATCAGATTAAAAATTCCAGCCTCATCTCTATCATGAGGCTAAATTCTCACCCTTAATCTCTTCACCCCTATGTACAAATCTGTACTGCTCTCAACTGGACATACTCCTGACATGAGCATGGCACCTGAGGATGCACTAGATGAGTTCTGAGTACTCATAAACTTTTTTCCATCCATAATTTCCTTGTCCCCACAGCTCCTCTGGCACTCGTCAGTAGCAAAGATAATAGGGCAAGACTTTGTGGGTGATCTAATCAGATGGATCAAGGAGCCCAACCTCATCATGAAGGAAATTGGTCTTCGAGGAATCAGTAACCTGGCACTACACCCAGGAAATGTGAGCCAGTAGGACCCAAAGGATCCAATGCTAGTCCTTGAGCCTTTGATTCACCTTCCGTGGGTCTCTCAGCAGTACAGGAATTTATGAATTTCTCACTCCCTCACCCCAGGGCATCACAACATTTAGTTTTTAGACCTCCATCCATTTGTCCTAAAATCGCTCCAATACCATCAAGCCTTCCCTTTCCATTCCTTGAAAATCACCTTTGATTTCCCAGGTGGTTTGCCTTATGCACCATCTGCTTTCTCAAAACCTGGTTCCCAGAATGTTGTTTAATCCCCAGAGTGATGAGTGATCTCTGCCTTATTCCAAATAGTCAGAGATACTTCAGAGCCTGGTTCCACTTTTGCGAGACTTACTGAATAACGAGGTGCGAGTAGCAGTGCAAGCAGTGAAGACCCTGCGGAATATCATCTACCACGGGCAAGGGGAGGACACCAAGGTGGTCTTTTGTAACATCTCCAGGCAACTGCGTCCGCTCATCAATGATGTATGGGGTCTAAGTTCCTGGATTAGTTGGGAACAGTGTGGGCTGGGACTGAATATGAACCTCAGAAGCTGAACTAGGGATATTGAGTTGGAGTTTAGGGATGATGGTGGAACACTGAGCTAACTGAGGGGCAGAGAAAAGGAGATTTGGCAGGATATACCCCAAATATATCCCTACCACACACAACTGTCCATTTACTCTCACCATATGTTCCCCAAAGGAGCCGCTGATCCAACAATACAAATGTAGCATAATGATACGTTGGTTCTGAGTCCCAGTGTCTCCTGCAGATTCCATTCATGACATGAAGGGTGGAGAGAAGATAATGACCCTACTCTCCTCCCAAATAATACAAGGTCCTTAGAATGCTTGGGTTCTTGTGGCAAAAGAAATTTGAGACTCATAAATGATTTTATAATTATAATGCTTTCAGTTTTCATATGACAATGTCTTCAATTTGCCTAGTTTTCTTCAGGATTCAGTGGGTTATAATACGTCTAGGCATACATTTGATTCTTTTTAGCCTGTTTAGGGTTCACCAATCTATATCTTCCACTAAACTTGGAAAATTTTTAGTTTTTTTTGGTGTTTGTATTGCATTTAAATTACATGCAATATATTTATTTTCACATATTAATTCAAGCACATCACATAATTTGGTCCATTTCATTCCCCAATACTACTTCCCCAATACTACTACTTTCTCTTCCCTTCTTCCCTATTCCTCGTCCCCTTCCTCTGCTCTACTGGTTATCCTATTTTCATGTGATTTTTTTCCTCCTTTTTCTTTTTTTCTATCTATATTCCACATATGAGAGGAAACATATGACCCTTAACTTTCTGAGGCTGACTTATTTTGCTTATCATTATGTTCTCAAGTTGTATCCATTTTCTTGCAAATGACATATATTCATTCTTTTTGTGGCAAAACAATACTCCATTATGTATTTACACCACATTTTCTTTATCCATTAATTTGTTTATGGATACCTAAGGTTGGTTCCTTATATAACTTGGCTATTTTGAATCATGCTATAAATATGGATATGACAGATAATATAGAGTGGTATAACTGGATCATCTGGTGGTTGCATTCCGATCCTTTGAGGAAACTCTGTACTGATCCCCATAGTGGTTATAGTATTGCTATTTGTATTTACGATACCAGCAACAGGGTATAAGTTTTCCTTTTCCCCCACATTTTTACCAACATTTATTATTATTTGTAATTTTGATATTGCCATTGAAGTAGAGTGTGATGAAATCTCAGTTTAGTATTGTTTTGCATTTCCCTGATTGTTAAGATGTTGAACATTTCCCCTATATTTGTTAGTGAATTTGTTTTTCTTTTGAGAGATGTTTGGTTGATTTTCCTGTTTATTGATTGGGTTATTATTTTTTTTTTGGTGGTAAGTTTTTTGAGTTCTTTATTCTGGATATTAATCCTCTGTCAGAAGAGTAGCTGGCAAAGATTTCCTCCCACTCTGTAGACTCTATTCACACTCTTAATTATTTTGTTTGCTGCGCAGAAGCTTTTAATTTGGGACCATCCCATATATTAATTCTTGACATTGTTCCCTGAGTGTTAGGAGTTCTACTGATAAAGTCATTGGTTCTGCCTTTATGTTAGAATGTTGATCCTATATTTTTGTTTTTCAGCAGTTGCAGGGTCTTTGATCCATTTCAAGATGACTTTCAAGCAGGGTGTCAGATGGAGAATTAGTTTCATTCTTCTATATATAGATGCCCAATTTTCCCAAAACATTTGTTAAAAAGTCTGTCTTTTCTCTAACATAGGTTCCTGGCATCTTTGACAAGGATCAGATGACTCTATCTGGGTGTGTTTGTTTTCTGTATCTTCTAGTCTATTCCATTGGTCTATGTGTCTGTTTTCATGTAAGTTCCATGCTGTTTTTATCACTATAATTCTGTATGCTTTGAAATAGAATATTTCAAATAGAATACCTCCAGTATTGCTATTTGTATTCAGTATTGTTTTGGTCTTGAGCGTCTTTTATTCCTCCATATGAATTTTTTGGGTTTTTCTTTTTCTATGAAGAATGTAATTAGTATCTTGATGGGGATTTCATTGAATTTGTAGACTGCTTTTGATAATATGGCCATTTTTTATGCAGAAATACAAATATTATTTATTTCTCTTTGATAACCCAGTAAAACTTTTAAAATTTATTTATTCTAATTTGTTATATATGACAGCAGAATGCATTGCAATTCAAAGTACACATATAGAACACAATTTTTCATGTCTTTGGTTGTACACGAAGTAGAGTTACATGATTTGTGACTTCATACATGTATTAGGGTAATGATGTCCATCTCATTCCACCATCTTTCCTACCCCCCTGCCCTCACCCTTCCCCTCCCTCCCCTTTGCCCTATCTAAAGTTTCTCCATTCCTCACATGCTCCCCCTGCCATCCCCATTATGGATCAATATCCTCATATCAGAGAATACATTCAGGATTTCATTTTAGGGATTGGCTTACTTCACTTAACATAATAGTCTCCAACTCCATTCATTACCTACAAATGCCATCATTTTATTCTCTTTTAATGCTGAGTTATATTCCATTGTGTATGTATACCACAGTTTCTTTATCCATTTATCTGCTACTTCAGTGGCCTGGTTAAAAGCGGTTGGTTCCTCTATCTTAGCTACTGTGAATTGTGCTGCTATAAACATTGATGTGGCTGTGTCATTATAGTATGCTGTTTTTAAGTCCTTTGGGTATAAACCAAGGAGTGGGATAGCTAGACCCAAATGGTGGTTCCATTCCCAGTTTTCCAAGGAATCTCCATACTGCTTTTTATATTGGTTGCACCAATTTGCAGTCCCACCAGCAATGTATGAGTGTGCCTTTCTCCCACACCGGCATTTGTTGTTGTTGTATTCTTAATAGCTGCCATTCTGACTGAAGTGAGATGAAATCTTACAGTACTTTTGATTTGCATTTCTTTAATTGCTAGAGATGTTGAACATTTTTTTCATATATTTGTTGATTGACTATATATCCTCTTAGAAGGGTCTGTTCAGTTCCTTGGCCCATTTATTGATTGGGTTTTTTTTTTGGTGTTAAGATTTTATTTTTATTATTTATAAGTGACAGTGGAATGCATTACAATTCTTATTACACATATAGAGCACAATTTTCATATCTCTGGTTGTATACACAGTATATTCATTCCAATTCATGTCTTCATTCCTGTACTTTGGATAATAATGATCATCACATTCCACATCATTAATACCCAGGCCCCCCTCCCTTCCCCTCCAACCCCTCTGCCTTATCTTGAATTTGTCTGTTCCTTCCCTGCTCTTGCTCCCTATCCCACTATGAATCAGCCTCCTTATATCAAAGAAAACATTCGGCATTTGGTTTTTTGGGATTGGCTAACTTAGCATTATCTTCTCCAACTCCATTCATTTAACTGCAAATACCACGATTTAATTCTCTTTTATTGGTGAGAAATATTCCATTGTGTATATATGCCATATTTTTAAATCCATTCATCTATTAAAGGGCATCTAGGTTGTTTCCACAGTTTAGCTATTGTGAATTGTGCTGCTATAAACATTAATGTGGCTGTGTCTCTGTAGTATGCTGTTTTTAGGTCCTTTGTGTATAGACTGAGGAGAGGGATAGGTGGGTCAAATGGTGGTACCATTTCCAATTTTCCAAGAAATCTCCATAATGTTTTCCATATTGGATGCATCAATTTGCCTTCGCACCAGCAGTATATGAGTGAATCTTTCTCCCCCATCCTTGCTACAATTATTGTTGTTTTTATGCATAATAGCATGTTAACGATGTTAAGACACGTTCCTGTTATCCCTAGTTTTTTTAGTGTTTTGAACATAAAGGGGGTGCTGTATTTTGTCAAATTCTTTTTCTGCATCTATCAAGATGATCATATGATTTTATCTTTAAGTATATTGATGTGATATATTACATTTATTGATTTCCATATGTTGAAACAACCTTACATCCCCCGGATGAATCCCACTCGATCATGGTGCACAATCTTTTTGATATGTTTTTGTATTCAATTTGCCAGAATTTTATTGAGAATTTTTGCATCTATGTTTATTAGAGATATTGGTCTGAAGTTTTCTTTTTTTGATGTGTCTTTGCCTGGTTTTGGAATCAGAGTGACATTGACCTCATAGAATGAGTTTGGAAGTGCTGCCTCTTTTTCTATTTCCTGAAATAAATTGGAGAGTATCGGTATTAGTTCTTCTTTAAAGGTCTTGTAGAACTCGGCTCTGTATCTTTCCAGTCCTGGGCTTTTCTTGGTTAGAAGACTTTTGATATGGTGTCTGCTATTTCATCACTTGAAATTGATCTGTTTAAATTGTGTATATCATCCTGATTCAATTTGGGAAAATTATATGACTCTAAAAATTTGTCAATGCCTTTGATATTTTCTATTTTATTGGAGTACAAGTTTTCAAAATAATTTCTGATTATCCTCTGTATTTCTATAGTGTCTGTTGTGATATTTTCTTTTTCATCATGTATTTTAGTGATTTGAGTTTTCTCTCTCCTTAATCAGCATGGCTAAGGGTCTGTCGATTTTACTTATTTTTTCAAAAAACTAACTTTTTATTCGTCAATTTTTAAAAATTGTTTCTTTTATTTCAATTTCATTGATTTCAGCTCTGATTTTAATTATTTCCTGTCTTCTGCTGCTTTTGGTGTTGATTTGTTCTTTTTCTAGGGCTTTGAGATGTAGTGTAAAGTCATTTATTTGTTGACTTTTTATTCTTTTAAGGAATGAACTCCAATGCAATGAACTTTCCTCTTAAAACTGCTTTCATAGTGTCCCAGAGATTTTGATATGTTGTATCTGTGTTCTCATTCACCTCTAAAAAGTTTTTAATCTCCTCCTTGATGTCTTCTCTAACCCATTGTTCATTCAGTAGCATATTATGTAGTCTCCAGGTGTTGGAGTGGATTTTATTTCTTATTTTATCATTGATTTCTAATTTAATTCCATTATGATCTGATAGAATACAGAGTGGTGTCTCTGTTTTTTATATTTGCTAAGAGTTGCTTTGTGGCATAGTATATGGTCTATTTTAGAGAAGGATCCATGTGCTGCTGAGAAGAAAGTATGTTCTCTCATTGAAGGATGAAATATTCTATATATATCAGTTAAGTCTAAGTTATTGATTGTATTATTGAATTCTATAGTTTCTTTGTTTAGCTTTTGTTTGGAAGATCTATCTAGTGATGAAAGAGGTGTGTTAAAGTCACCCAAAATTATTGTGTTGTGGTCTATTTGACTCTCGAACTTGAGAAGAGTTTGTTTGATGAAGATAACTGCTCCATTGTTTGGGGCATATATATTTATAATTGTTAAGTCTTGTTGGTATATGGTTCCCTTGAGTATGTAGTGTCCTTCTTTATTCTTTTTGATTGACTTTAGTTTGAAGTCTACTTCATTTGATATGATGATGAAAACCCCTGCTTTCTTCCGTAGTCCATGTGAGTGATATGATTTTTCCCAACCCTTCACCTTCAGTCTATGAATGTTTTTTTCTATGAGATTAGTCTCTTGTAGGCAGCATATTGTTGAGTCTTTTTTTTTTTTTTTGATCCAATCTGCTAGTCTATGTCTTTAGATTGGTGAGTTTATGCCATTATCATTCAGGGTTATTATTGAGACATGATTTATATTCCTAGCCACTTTTGTTTATTTTTGGTATTTATCGTGACATGGTTTCCTTTAGTGTAATCCCTCCCTCTGCTGATTTCCATTTCCTCTTCTTGGAATATTTTGTTGAGGATGTTCTTTAGTGCAGGCTTTATAGTTGTAAATTCTTTTAACTTCTGTTTATCTAAATCTTAGTTTTGCTGGATATAAAATTCTTGGTTGGCATCCATTTTCTTTCAGAGCTTGGTATATGTTGTTCCACAATCTCCTGGGTTTGAGAGTCTGGGTTGAAAAATATGCTGAGATACAAATTGGTCTCCCCTTATATGTGATCTTATTCCTCTCTCCTGCGGCTTTTAAGATTCTATCCTTATTCTGTATGCTAGGCATTTTCATTATAATGTGCCTTGGTGTAGATCTGTTGTAATTTTGTACATTTGGTGTCCTGTGAGCCTCTTGTATTTCCAATTCGCTCTTTATGCTTGGGAAATTTTCTGATATTATCTCATTGAAGAGATTGTGCATTCCTTTTGTTTGAAACTCTGTGTCTTCCTCCATCCCAATAACTCTTAGATTTGGTCTTTCGATGCTGTCCCTTCATTCTTAGATGTTCTGTTCATGGTTTCTAACTTTCTTCACTGTGTGATCAACTTTATTTTCCAGATTGTATACTTTGTTTTCATTATCTGACGTTCTTTCTTCCAAGTGATCTAGTTTGTTGGTTTCTATTGAGTTTTTTTATTTGATTTATTGTATCCTTTATTTCAAGTATTTCTGACTATTTTTTTTTCAGAGTCTCTCTCTCTCTCGAAGTAATCTTTTGCTGCCTGTATTTGCTCTCTTATCTCATTGTTGGAGTGATCAGTTTTTGCTTGTATTTGCTCATTTAGGTCATTCTTTAATTCACAGATCATTTTAATTATGAACCTTCTGAACTCCTTTTCAGACATTTCATCAACTTTGCTGTTCATGGGTTCTATTACTATAGTATCCTGGTTTGTTTGAGGCACTTTCCTCCCTTATTTTTTCATGTTGTCTCTAGGAGTGATCTGTATTGAGGCCCCTCACAAATGTGGTGTTTACATTTTTTGTGTTTCCTTCTCTTTGCTCTTGCTATATAAGTGGGACCTGAAACCCTCACTAGTCATTTCTACTTGAGGTCTGGTTGTTGGTTTGGGGTTTTTCTCTCTCCATTCTTTCTGTTAAAGTATTATAGAAATTTGAAGTGGATTAAATTGTGTGTGGAGCAAGGTTTGTTATTTCTTAGCTGAATTGGGGGTGTAGCTCAGCAGTGTAGTGTCTACCCAGTGACCTTGGAACTTCACACTGGATTTCCAGCACCTCACAGAAATGAGGGAAATAAATAACAAAAGCAGCCTATAATAAGCAGCATTAACATAAATACTAAGTGCTTACTATGATATTTACAACACTAATAATCACAAAAGCAGTAATGGTGGTGTAAGAAATTAACAACAGCAACAATAACAAACATCTATGAATGAGATATAGCATTAAAGAAAACACCAGGTGTCAACTGTGACATCTACCACACTCATAACTGCAACAACATTAATGAATGTTGGGGGCAAAAATTATATAAACTAAATAGTTTTAAAAGATGGTGAATCACAGTTCATTAAAATAAAATGGGTTAGGAATACAAAAGAGAGTTTAGAATATTCAAAAGGTAAAAAGAGAGATATTACAAATGAAGGCCAAAGAGAAGGAGGCTTGGCAAGCAACACAAAATGGCTCTCAGCTTTCCTGTTCATCAGGTACAATGGAAAAGGAGGTACAATGGAAAAGGAGGTACTTTCACTTGGAGTTTTGTCTACACAGACTAAATCAGTGCACATTCACAGGGCAGGCCTGATATGAGTTCTAAAACAGAAGGTCCTATGCTTAGGGTCTAGCTATGATAATAAAAATTTGGTACTTTGTTGGGTATATCTAGTCTGGGGAGATTAGATCAACACACTTCTATGGCTGGAAAGAGGCCAATTCCTACTGGGTGTTTGGATCTTGGAGGCCTCCTCAGAATTCTAATAGAGTAGAGCAGCCAACTATGTTGGGTAGAAGTGGTGTAGCCAGTCTCGTACACTGCACCATCCACAAATATGGCCTTCAAACGCTCAGTCCCTGAATCCAATCATGCTTAACAGTTTTCTGATCCTCTTCAACTGGTCACATGAGTCACCAGACTCACAGGGTCAGCAAGTTGTACTCCCAGTCATATCTCTGGCCGGAATCTTCTTGGATCCAATCTTTTCTGTGCCTGTTTCAATCGTGTTCTGCCAGGGGTACTGTAGGCCACACAATAGGTGCCAGTTGGGACAGGGAGGCAGTGTTTGCTATGACTTCCTAGGTTCCTATGCAGCAATCTCAAGCATGATTGCCACGTGATGGCTCCCTGCCTCAGGTCTCCACTCGTAAGTTGAGAAACATGACTACTTTTAAAACACCACCTTCCTTTGGAACCTCTGAGCTTAGTTAAGTTCCGATTGCCTTGCTATTCTACATGTGTTCCTGTGCCAACTTGTCCACCATGGTTCTCATTCTTTTCCTCTGTGGAACCTTTTTCCTCTGTAGCACTATTGCTGCCATAGTTGCGCTCTAGTATACTCTTCTTGTCTTCTATTCTAAACACCGGAATTTATGGGTCTCTCTGAGTCTGTAACTGTCCATTATTGAATTTCAGTAAATTCCCTGCTAAGAAGCAGTATCACCATCTTTCAGTTTTGAACTACAGAGCAACTGGAAGTTGCAGCATTTGTCTCCTATGACATCTTTGTCCCTTTAGTATTTATTTATTTATTTATTTTCTTTCTTTCTTTGTATTGGGGATTGAACCCAAAGGTATTTAAACAGTGAGTCACAACCCCAGGTCTTTATATGTTTTATTTTGAGATAGAGTCTTGCTAAGTTGCTGAGGCTAGCTGCAAACTTGCAATCCTCCTGCCTCAGTCTCCTGAGCCACTGGGATTACAGGCATGTGCCACCATGTCTGGCTTAATTATTATTTCTAAAAAAAAAATTCAGCTCCAAAGTGTTTATCCTGTTCTTCTAAGGCTCTGTTGACACAATTGTGAGACCTTTTGTTACTGTCTTTTGTATAGTCACAACATTCTTTTTACTTTGAAAATTTTTTCTCAGTTCAGAGCGTATGATTTTTGTTGATCTGAACTTAAAGAAGTTTACTGATTCTTGCTTTCAAAAATTTTTATCAGATAATTCCAACCCCTGTTTCCTCTTGACTTGGCATATACATTGGCTCTTTACATGTGAATTGAGATTTTCCTGGGGTTTTCTCTTCCCCCTGGGGACACAGTTCCTCCCAGTGGAAAATAAATGTCTCTCCTTCAGAGTTTTGGCTCCTACAGGCTCTCATTGGGAGCCTACTGCAAGGGGGCCAGGAAAGAAAAGAAATCCAGGATTTCTCCACTTTCTTTGAGAATATTTTGTTCCCTTGTTGTCTCCTTTGGCATTCACTGTAGGGATTCTTGTGGAGCTCTATCTGTGGCCCATTGTCACTGGCTGCATTTCCTAGGTCCCAGAGTTATTGAGACCAGTAATGCTCTCCTTCTTCAGGAACAACTGCTTCCATTTTGGCCCCTGAGGATTTCTGCCTTTTTCACATCTCATCTACCCATTTTAAAATACTTTTCGTATATATTATCTAGTACTTAAAGGTACTTATAACAGGAACGTTGTTATGTTTTATATTGAATTTATAGCCTAGCCAAGAAGCAGTAAGTGGCCATTTGCACAGGGGCAGCCTGGCAGTATGGAAAGATCAGGGTGCCGGACCCTTAAGATGTAAGTGGCCGACTTTGTGTTAAGCCATTTGAACTGAGGTGAATTACTAAGGCAAAGCTTTCTAGTTTTATCATCCATAAAATTTTCTTCTTTTGTTTAGCATGTGTGCCTTTCTCTTCTTTCTAATTCTTTGAAATCTCCTTGTTTCTTAATTCTTTTTCTTTGTATTTTCCATCTCTCTTTTTTTCCTTTGGAAGAATTCCTGAGCTGACTCTTTTCTTCTTACAAATTAACCGTTTTAGCTGTGGTTTTTCTGCTATTCAATCCATCAACTGAATTAATTATTATTATTTTTTAATGAGATAGGTGATCTCTTCTAGTTGATGAGCTATATTATATCAACAGCTATTATATTACTTTTGGGAATATTGCCTTTATCTTATAAGGATACTGCCTTTCCTTTTTCAGTATTAATTGTAATGTCAAAACTTGTATTTCTAAGCACTATAAAAATGAACTCTTTTTTAGAAAACCTTTCTGAAGATTCAATTATACTCCTAATTTTTGTTCAGTTATATTATTAACTGTGTCCTTAAATGCTAGATTCTTCTGTTGTTTATAAAATGTGATTCCTTTGTTTTGTAGCATTAGTTTTCCTAGATGTGTGCTGAATCTTAATAGTGAGTTCTGGCATTTTCATATGAGAGATTTTGTTGAAAGCGGTACCTATTAATCTATCATTATTATGGCTATTGCTGGGGGAACATCCAGTGGTACATGGATAGTTGGACAGGCAATCAGTAGCAGTCTTCCTGATCTTCCTGGATGTTATTGGATAGCTGGGAACTGTTCAATCTCTCTATTGGTTTCCTAGAGTTTCCTGAAATTCTTATATTCACAGCACCCCAGCTCAGAGTATTTCCAGACCTACTGCCTCCTTCTGTAGCAGCTCTGACCTATGATGTCTACTTGAATTCTAGTTCTTTCAGCTGCTTGTCTTTCCAAGAAATCATGCATCCTCCTGGGGAGGGATCCTGTTTAGTAGTCCACATCCATTATAAACTTAAAAATAGATATGTACTATTTCTTGTAGGGATTTGGTGTAGGAAGAGATGACTTCACTCATCTTGAGCTACTCTACATGTGACGTTTTTTCTGTTTTATTTATTTATTTTTTGCCATTATGCTAAAATGTATACATTCAACTGTTGCAATGTTTCTTTTGTTTTGTTTTGTTGGTTCAGGTACTGTCTTGTCTTATTTCACTATGTCTCTATTATTTGACATTGGGCCTAGTTCATGATAGGTACTCAGTAAAGATTTGTTCAATTAATATAATCCTGAAAATGTACAAAACTCAGATTCTTGTGGTCATTGTAAATGGACACAAGCTAATGTATGTTTGAGCACTTTTATTTATAGTGTAAGTAGGATAACTCTATGTTTAAAAATTTGGCCTTCTTGAGTTATACCCTTAGAAGGGGACAAAGTTAGAAGCTGTAGATTTATAGTCCATGGCAGAACTGAGAGGAAGACCTAGCTTCCCTGATTTACTAGCTGTAGGGATCTAAAGAAAATTATTCAAACACTCAACTCATGTTACCTTGACATAATGTAACACAAGGCAGTGGGTGTGCTGTGGACATGGACAGTGAGATATGGGAGGAACGAAGCCAGGCCAGACAGGGCCAGGAAACTACTGCCATCTCTTCTCTATTTTGTGCATCATGGCAGGAGAGGGACCAAGTGAGGATCTCAGCCATCTCTGCCCTAAGTTACATGTTACGCCGAATTTTCAAATTGAAGCCTGGGTCCTTTGTTCGCAAAGAGGTCTTCACTTTTCTAGTCCCATTGCTGCTCAGCATTCAGGACAACAATATTGAGGTGGTTAAGGTACCAGTCACCTCTGTTCTGCCAACCCCAAGCCTGACTCATTCCCCTTTTCTGCTATAGCATACCACCTTTGCTCTTCCCTTTGTCTCCTTTGTCATGAGTCCAACTTTGGCTGTCCAGTCCATCCCCGCCTCTTGGACCTCACCCTCTGGGCTGGATCTGGGCACTTGGATCTGCTCCAGTCTTCCACTCAGCCCTTGGACCTGGGGAATCATTGTAGTGGGGTTTTGGGGATTCCCTTCTCTCTATCACATAGGCCTGTGGCGGGACCCTGACTGAGTGGACTCACGTGCTTGGCTGGTCATCACTCACAGAGACGTTCCGGCATACCACACTCAGTGATCACATCCAGGTAGTAGGAGAAACTTGCAAATTCCTGGTAAGTGAGAGTCCTTGAGAAAGCTCAGTTAAAATGTTCGTACTGGGGGATGGGGTTGTAGCTCAGTGGTAGAGCACTTGCTGGCATGTGTGAGGCACTGGGTTCGATTCGCAGCACTGCAAATAAATAAAGGCTTATCAACAACTAAACAAATTTTTAAGAAAATGTTCATATTGGCCATGTGTTAGGAGGACAAAACAGGGAAGGCTGACAGAAGGCAGCTTTCTTCTGTTCCTTAGCCCTGTTCTTTTTCACCAATCAATTCTGAGAATCCACATTTAGGATGATAATGTCCTGGTGTCTGTAATTGATCTTCCCAGAATCACAATCTTTTCCTTAGAGGCTGAAAGATCCTGCCAGATTACTGGATTGTGATAGGATAGAGATATTCTGGTTAAAGTGGGTGAAAGAGATGTGGGCAGGATTTTAGGTTGGTAGTCATCATGTTTAGGGTCTGTGGCTCTTAAGAAATCAAGGACAAGCCAGAGATTAGGAATCAGAGTCTACGCAGATTTTGCAGAATTTTGATGTTTATTGCTAAAATGCTCTCTGAAAATAAATAATTAAGGGCTTAGCAATTTGGGTAGTAATGAACAACTGTGTCTTTAGCTCCACATTAGTTCTTTGTCCTTATTCTCTTCTCTTTCATGGAGCAGGTTTCTCTTTATGAACTTTCCGTTGAGTCTGCTGGGGTGGGAGGGGTTGGGATGATGGAGTCTGCAGGTTCCGTGGACAAGGGTGAGCTGGTGCTGCTATGAAGAGATCTGCAGTAATCCCAGACCTGCCCTCTCCTGCTCAGTACCACCCATCTGTGGCTCCACAGGTGGGCCAGCACAAATATCATCAACTTGGGGACTTACTATTCCAGAGCTTTGGCTTCCTGAAGCGACCACAGCCCTTCCTAAGGGCAGCTGCAGTCAATTTCATAGGTAAGGCAGTGGCACCTGGCAACTCCTCTCTCCCCTCTTTGGCAGGGGAGCATCTTCTGCCAAAGGGCTAGGTCAGAACCATGGTGTGACAGAGCAGATGACCTCCTTTCCTAGTCTTGACCTGATTGGATAGGTTGACATGTGATCCAGCCCCAAATTCTGCTTTAGAAAGGTCCAGAGGAAGAAGAGGAGACTATGCTCCTGTACCCCAGCTCTGTGTGGGTTCCACTACACCATCTGGAGTCAGCCTTGTGGACAAGAGAAGTGTCATTTGAAAGAGGAGAAAAACAATTGCTTCCATTAAGACCCCATGGATTTTCCAAAATATTTTTGCTTCAAACTACAATTAGCTGCATGTGTTTAAGTAAAAAAACGTATGCAATTTATATTGGCAAAAAGATTGATGTAAATAATGCCAAAAATTTCACCATTTGGATTTAGTCACTACTGATTCTAGAGACTATTCCCTAAGAATGTGCTACATATCCATATCCCTTCCCACAACAAATACTTTTAAAAGACAGTTTGTTATATTGTTTTTTCCCTTGCTATATCACAAATGCATAGTATTTATATAGCTTCAACAGTATTTTTATAGTTGTATAATATTAATTCTGTTTCATGGATTTATGGAAAAATTTAATCAGTCCATACTTTTGAATATTGAGACTGTATATTTAAAAATATTTTTAAGCAGGTATGCAGTGGCAAAATCTCTGCAAGCCATCATGGATTTAAAGTACAAAATTTAAAGTACAAATACTAGGCCAAAGAGTTTGCAGAATTTTGATGTTTATTGCTAAAATGCTCTCTGAAAAGCTCAAGTAATTTTCAGCAGTAGTATACGTGAGTATTCATTTCTACAGACATTTGCCAACCCTGAGTATTATTTTTTAAATCATTAATTTAATAAGTGAAAAAATATTTTAGTGTTATTTATATTTAGAAGAAATACATATATATATGTTCTCTTTGCAGAGAAATGGGAGCATTATCAATAAGGGTAAAGTTCCATGTACTCTCTGTTCAGTCTAGTGTTCTTCTCTACTCCTGTGTGTTGTGTTGTTTTTGATTAATTATGTCTTTATCGGCATCCAAGTTAAATTTTTTTCTATGTTGATTGGCAATGCATATTTCATCTTGGCAAATTTGTTGCCTTGTGCCCCTTGTGCATCTTTCTGTTGGTGTAGGAATCCCATAAAGTTCAACACCTTCATCTAATGCTCTGCTTGTCACCTATGGATGATAACTTTTGGGTCACAGTCCCTCCTGTAACCTAGAATTTTTCTTTTACTAAGACATATCCAGGATGCAAATCTTCTCTTAGAAATATTCTTTACTAAAGATGGTGGAATGAGATGGACATGATTATCCTAGGTACATGAATGACTTCACATATAGTGTGACGCCACATCGTGTACAACTAGAGAAATGAAAAAATGTGCCTCATTTGTGTACAATGAATCAAAATGCATTCTGCTGTCATGTATAACTAATTAGAACAAATAATAAAAAACGAAATATTCTTTGCTACCACTGGTTGTAAATATCCTTTTTTTTTTTTTTCCCACCACTGATCCTGGGGAAAAAGTCAGCCCAAAGGCCCAGGAATTATAGAAAGATTTTTCTATCTGTTCTGCCTTTAGGATTAACAACCAAGAGCATAAACATGAATTGCATACATGATGATGATGTACAGCTGATACGACATGGTGAGTCTGGACCTTGTACCTGGGTTCTGAGTTCCACTAGGGGTGGGGTAAGATCCAGTGCAGGATGGAGGACATGTCTTAAGGACATGTGTCATTCTTTTGAAATCTATCTTTATCATCTAAGTGTAATATAAAATAGTACAGAATGGAGAAAATGGAAGAGAGAAACAAATTATTTGCTGTTTTCCTAGTAAGATAGAAACAATGCTCATATTTTGGTGATATATCCTTGCAGTCATTGAACATTATGTGGTGTAGGTGCTTTCACTGCAGTAGTGTTGAAGACAAGATTGTCCCTGCCCTTAAAGAACTTGCAGTGTTTTTTCTTTTATATGGCATTAAAATATTTTAGTGTTATTTATATTTAGAAGAAACACATGAATATATTCTCTTTGCAGAGAAATGGAAGCATTATCAATAAGGGTAAAGTTCCATGTACTCTGTGTCCAATCTAGTCTTCTCTCTTCCTGTGTGCTGTGTTGTCTTGTATTATTTTTCTGTGTAATAGATACACACGTGTGTGTGTGTGTGTGTGTATTCATACATCATATATATACATATACATGGATTATTGTATATATATACACACACACACATATATATATATACATACAACTTGTATACATATGTATATATACAGTATATATAACATATATTGTGTTAGTCAGCTTTATGTAACTATAATAAATATGTGACAAAAATCAAGTTAATAAGGGGGAAAGTTTATTTGGCTCATGGTTTTGAAGTTTTGAGTTCATGACTGATTATCTCCATTGCTTTAGACCTATGGCCTTAGATCTATGGCCAGATAGCAGATCAAGGTGGGGAGCACATACTAGAGAAACTATTCACTTCATGGTCACCAGGAATCAAAGAGAGAGAAAGAGGAAGAGGCTGTGGTTATACAACCCCCTTGGAGGGCACATTCAATGTCCTAAGACTAGTCCCCTCTTTCCTCCTATAGGTTGCACCTCCTCCCAATAGTTCTATGTTAGGGAAGCAAAGAGAGCTAGAAAAGGGTTGGGGTCCCAATACCCACTTCTAAGGTACACCTTCCTTCTACTGGGTCCACTTCCTAAAAGGTTCCACCACTTCCCAATAGCTCTGCAGGTGGAAGGCCCACCCTCCAATACATGGGCCTTTTGGGGACATTTAATACCCAAATTATAGAATCTAATTTCTATGCTTTAGTTAGCAAATATTTTTGTTCTATTTTTAACCCAGAATTTAGATACTATGATTGTTATTATTATTTTGCACGAACTGTTTTAGGTATTCTTCACCATTCCTTTTTGTTTCTCTGACCATCTTTTAGGGAACATTTTTATTTATCCTGGAGTAGATCTTGTAGAAATTCCTTTTTTTAAAAAAAATTTTAGTTGTAGATGGACCTTTATTTTATTTATTTATTTTTATATGGTGCTGAAGATTGAACTCAGTGCCTCACACATGCTAGACAAGTACTCTACCACTGAGCTACAGCCCCAGCCCCAAGAAATTTCTGGGATGCTAATATTTAATATTCAGACTCTTGGTAGATGTTTTTTTTAATGTAAGGATTCTCAAAGGAATAAGACAATTTGACACAATTCTAGATCAACAATTACTTTCTCTCAACACTTTGGAGATATTATACTAGTGTTTTCTGGCTTGCTTTGTTATGTTTGAGAAGCCTGAGGCCATTCTAATTTTTGTTCTTTGTAGCTTATCTTTACATTGACAGAAATACAGAGAATATTATCATCAACTCCCTGTACCTGTACCCCAGATACAGCAGGTATCAACTCGTGGTCAACCTTGTTTTTTTTTTTTATTTTTTTCCCACCTATACCCTGTCCCTGGCAGGGTTATTTTGAATTAAATCCAAGACTTCATATTATCCCATCTATAAATAGTACATGTTTCTAAATGATTCTTTTAAAAAACAAAACATGAAAAAAAGTATAATGGAGTAGAATACAAACTATCCAAGAATTGGGAACTGGTTTGAGGCATTTCATCCAAACCTCTGAGGCTACCAGTTTATTTTCTAATGTCTCTATAGTTAGAAACACTTCAGAGAAGCATTTACTAGCCTTAATTTACAACTCTCCTAAATGCAGATCTGAATCATTTCTCCCAGGGCACAGAAGTTAATTACTGAAAAAACCAGTATGAGTTTTGAGGAACTGGCTTATTTTTGGGGATTAACTTAGCATAACAGTCTCTAGTTCCATCCATTTACTGGCAAATGCCATAATACATTCTTCTTTATGGCTGAGTAATATTCCATTGTGTTTATATATTACATTTTCTTTATCCATTAATCTATTGAAGGGCACCTAGGTTGGTTTGATAGCTTGGCTATTGTGAATTGACCCCATGAACATTTATGTGGCTGTGTCACTATAGTATGCTGATTTTAAGTCCTTTGGGTATATGCTGAGGAGTGGGAAAACTGGATAAAATTGTGGTTCCATTCCAAGTTTTCTGAGGAAACTCTATATTGCGTTCCAGAGTGATTGCACCAATTTGCATCCCACCAGCAATGTATGAATGTGCCTTTTCTCCTAAATCCTTGCCAACATTTAATGTTACTTGGATTTTTTATAATTGCCATTTTGACTGGAGTGAGATGGAATCATGGTGTGCATAGTTCTAATTTGCTTTTCTCTAATTGTGTGAAGTTGAACATTTTTAAATATATTTATTGACTATTCATATTTCTTCTTCTGTGAAGTATCTGTTCGGTTCCTTTGCCTATTTATTCATTGGGTTATTTGTTTTTTTGGTATTATTATTTTTTTTTGAGTTTTTTTATATATATCCTGGAGATTAAAGCTCTACCTGAGGTGCAGGTGGCAAAGATTTGTCCCATTCTCTCTTCATGTTATTGATTGTTTTATTTGTTGTGAAGAAGCTTTTTAGTTTGATTCCATGTCATTTATTGATTATTTATTTTACTTCTTGTGCTTTAGGAGTCTTGTTGAGGAATTCAGTTCCTAAGCTGACATGATGGAGACTTGAGCCTACTTTTCCTTCTAGTAGGTGTAGAGTCTCTGGTCTAATGCACAGGTCCTTGTGCAAGGGTGACAGGGGACTAATTGGATTTTGTTACATATGGGTTTCCAGTTTTCCCAGCACTACTTGTTGAAGAGACTATCTTTTCTCCGATGTATGTTTATGGCACCTTTGTTTATTATGAGGTAACTGTATTTATGTGGGTTTGTCTTCTATTCTATTGGTCTTCATGTTTGTTTTGGTGTCAGAACCATGCTATTTTTTATTACTATAGCTCTGTAGTATTAATTTAAGGTCTGGTATTGTAATGCTTCCTATTTCACTTTTCTTGCTAAAGATTTCTTTGGCTATTCTGGGCTTCTTATTTTTCCATATGAATTTCATAACTTTTTAATGTCATCAGAACCTTGAATAGGAGTTGAATTAAATCTGTAGAGAGATTTTGGCCAGGGTGGGAAATCTATCTTTCTTGTTTACTACTGTATGCACCGCACCTAGCAGTGCCTGGTGATAGGAAGAACTCAATAATAGTTGACAAATGAATTAATGATTCTTATGTATAGCAGTGAAAAATTAGAGACAGTTTAATTATCCAGTAATGAGGGTTCATAAAAATGACAATCCTGTGATTTGATCTTATACTGTAAACAGGTAAATCTTATGGGAAGAAAAAATGTTATTTTTTGTAAAGTTCTATCTTTAATATAAAAAAAGCCCTGCAAGGATAGGTACCAAAATATTAGCAGTATTTTTTCACAGGGTTCTTGATTCCTCTTCCTTCTCCCCACATTTTTTTTAAATGGGGTCTTGTTATGTTGCCCAGGCTGACCAGGAACTCCTGGGCTTAAGCAATCCTTCTGCCTCAATCTGATAAATAGCTGAGGCAACAGGAACTCAGTATTCTATCCAGCTATCCTTTCCATTTTTAAAAAACATTCTTTAATATGTTTTCTATAATGAAACCAGCATTACTTTTTTACAATCCAAGAATGATTCTAAGTGGAGTTGCACGATAATGGCCTATCATTTGGGTAGGCCCTGAGTGGGGCTAGGTAGACAATCTTCAGGGATCCAGAGTCTGAGTTGACCTCCTTCTGGTTTCAGCTCTTGAATGTGTGAAGAATGATCCCAGAGATGCTATCAAGGTGATAGCCAATGCTATCCTGAAAAAAATAGATGAAGATGTGAAGATCCAGGGTTCCTATGCTTCCAGGCTGAGCCAAATCAGCAGTAACTTCCTCAGAGGTTTTGGCATCAAAACCAGAAAGAGAAAGAAGCACCTGTTTAGGACTGTCAAACGGGAAATAGATATTGATGAGAATCATTAAAACAAAATCTCAAGTTGGTTCCAAGTTTCTGAATTCCTTCTCAAACAGCAATTCAGATGGAAGGTCAGCAGAGATTTTAGTACCAATGTCTAAACATCCAATTAAACAAGTTGAGCCTATCTAAAATGCAGCTGCATAGGAATCACTGAGAATATTTAAAGCTGGGAACCAATACTTTTTCCATTTGTTTGTGGACATATCAGTGCTTTTGTCCAATGGGTTGTGCCATTTTGACCATGGAAGATACATTATGCTTCTTGTCCTTTATCTTCCTAGGGAATTGTTGGTTATGGGCAGATACATTTGTCAGGCAAACATTTTCTCACCCCAAGGCTAGCTGGCTTTCTTCCAAATTCCTGGGATCCAAAGGCAAGCATGAGTGACTAGAACAACTTTGGAAAGTATGTCCTTCACCATTTGGGAAATGTTACCCATGAAAAAAGACACAGGGTAGCAAACATCATGAAACTTAGTTTTCAATTTTTTCCTGTACATCCACATACTAGATGTAAATCCCATGTTAGCTTTTTATGGTTGTGACCAAAATATCTTACAAGAACACCTTGAAAGTTTATTTGGGCTCACAGTTTCAGAGGTTCAGTTCATTCAGGTCAGCCAACCTGAATGCTCTGGGCCTGAGTTGAAGCAGAACATCTTAGTATAAGGTGTGGAGGAAGAAAGCTCAGCCCAAGGCTGCAAGGAATTGGAGAGAGAGACAAAATATAGAATCCCCAATACATGCACCCTGTTTAGTTAACTTTTTTATTGCTGTGACCTGACAAGAAAAATTAGAGGTGAAAAAATTTATTTTGGCTCATGATGTCAGAGGTCTCAGTCCATAGATGGCTGACTCCATAACTCTAGGCCTAAGGTAAGGCAAAAGTCATGGCAGAAGGGCATAGTAGAGGAGAAGAACATAGGATATAGCCAGCAGAGAGTTGTGCTCACCAGGGACAAAATATTAACCCAAAAGTTATGCCTATCTCCTCTAGCCACACCCTACCTGCCTATAGTTACTACCTAGTTAATCCATATCAGTAGATCAATATAGTGATTAAAGCTCTCATAATCAAACCATCTAAGGTAAACATCCCTATATTTAGAGTTAAAAAAAACATTTTAAATTTGTTTTAATTAGTTTGCATGACAGTAGAATACATTCATGCACTTTGATATATCAATGGGACATAATTTCTCATTTTTCTGAGTGTACATGTGAACACCTAATATCCAAACCATAACATTCCACCCTGAGCCCCAAGTTTTCATGCACATCTCACAATTCAAAATATATTTAGTCCATTTCCAAGAGTCCCCAGAATTGCCCAAAAGTTCAAGTCTAAAATCTCTTCTGAGATTGAAGGCAAACTTTCATCTCTTTTCCCCTGTAAAGTTAAATTTATCCAATGTATAATGGCACAGAGTAAACATTTCTATTCCATAAGGGATAAATAGAGACATAGAAAGAAGGATGGGATTGGGGCTGGGGTTGTGGCTCAGCGGTAGAGCGCTTGCCTAACGTGTGAGGCACTGGGTTTGATTCTCAGCACCACATTAAAAAAAACTGAACAAACAAAATAAAGGTATTGTGTCCATTTACAACTAAAAAAAATTAAAAAAAAGAAAAAGGATGAGATCAAAGCAAGACAAAAATCCAGCTGGGCAAATAAGTCGTGTAACTGTTTCCAGCATCTGGGGAACATGGAATCATGATGTTCTCTCCAAAGGGCTTGTGTATCTCTCTTTCTGTGGTCTTTCTGGTTGCATCTCACATGGCCTCTCTCTTGGCTTAGCTCTGCTCAATTCCTGCAACAGACATTCCACTGTACTGCCATTTGTAATTGGGGTGGGGGTTTCCACTGCAGCCTTCACTTTCTTCTCACTTCTTCATGCATCACCCTGTCAGAGACAGCCCCATAGTGACTCTGATCCTGTTACACTTTGCCTGGTCTCCCAGGCCTCCCTTTGAAATTTCAGTGAAAACTCCCTAATTCTAACATCCTTCATTCCTTCAGAACCAGCTCCATGTTGTTGCCACCAAGGTCTGCCATTATCTGGAGCAATATTCAAGCCTCCTAGTACTTGTCTATAGCACCCTCCAAGTACCTGAGTGCCTGTACATGGTTAAATAACATTCTAGGCCCTCCTTGCCCCATGCAAGCAGGGTGTTCCCATGGTCTCTTCTTAAGGAATTTTTATTTTTACACTCTTGAGCCTGAGATAGGTGTGGTCTTGCCAGTCCATTGCCATCTGTCCCATTGTTTCTGGATAGAAAGTATTTTTTTTTTGTCCCAAGGATTGAACCAAGGGATGCTAAACCACTGAGCCATATCCCCAACTCTTCTTAGTTTTTTATTTTAAGACAGGGTCTCACTAAATTGCTTAGGATCTTGCTAAGTTGCTGATGCTTTGAGCTTGTGCTCCTCCTGCCTCAGCCTCTCAAACCACTGGGATTACAGCCTTTCGCCACTGTGCTGGGATAGTTAGTATTTCTTTAGTGGCTATAACATCTACAACAACCACATCTTTACTCTGATGTACTTGCTCTTTTATGACTAAACTGCAAGCTTTCCAAATCTTTATTTTCTGCTTTCTGCTCCTGATTATCACAGTAAATTTGGTTAATAGCTTCTAGCAATACACATGCCACTGCCTGAATGCTGTACTGCCTTAAAATTACCTCTACCAGATTAATTAATTAGTACATCACCTTTAAAACTAACCTCACAAAAAAGTCTCAGGACATGGACTAAATGTACACATTTCTTTGTCAGAGGATAACATGAATGACCTCTAGTCCAAAGTCAAATAGAGTCTTCCTTTCCCTCTGAAACCTCATGAGCCCAGTCTTTACTGTCCACAGTCCTATCAGCATTCTGGTCTTTTGAACTCCCACTAGAGTCACCCATTAAACTCTGCTTTCAACAATTTAAATCTTTTCTAGCCTTAATCTCTAAAATTCTCAAAATTCTTCCCACAGACTCCAAAAAAGTCCAAAAGCTTCTGAACCACATGGTTAGGTTAGTCACTTTCAGTTTTAGTTATTTTTTTTGGTCACTGTGACTAAAATACCTGGCAAGAAAAATTATAGGTGGAAAAGTTTATTTGGGCTCATATTTGGGGTTTACCTAAGCTGTTTTCTTCCACCATGAAAGAAGAAATGTGGTGGTGGAAGAAAGCAGCTTAGGTAAACCCCAAAGGCACATCTATAGATCTCCTCTAGTCATCCCCAACCTATTATCATTTAGTTATTTCATATCAGAATTAATCCAGTGATTAGGTTAAAGCTCTCATACTCTAACCATTTCATCTGAATGTCCCTGCACTGTCTCACACATGAGCTTTTGTGGGACATCTTATATGCAAACTATAAAAGTTTGAGTGATTTCACTTCCTCCAGCCATGCTTTCATATACCAGCAATCCATTCAAATTATTAATTCATTTGATGAATTAATCTATTTATTAGGAGATATTGGGAGAAACCTCATATCTAAACCATGACATTTTGCCCCAATCCCAAAATCTCAAGTCCATTTCACAATACAAAATGCATTTACTCAATCTCCCAAGTATCCCCATAGTCTTTAACAGTGTCATCATTCCTCAGAAATCCAAGCACAAAAGCTCATTTGAGGCTTAAGGCACACTCTTTACTGTAAGTTCTTATAAAGATTAAAAGCAAGTGACCTATAGCCAATATATAGGAGCACAAAGTAAACATGCCTAAAAATACAGGAATAGGGGTATAGAATGAGAGATGGAACCATAACAAGAGTGAAATCCAGCTGGGCAAACAGGCCTTGTAGTTCCACAACCAGCATCCAAGGCAAATGCTGGTGAGATGTGATCACCAAAGAATTTGGGCAGCTCCACCCTGATGACCTTGCCAGTTACAGTCCACATGATTTCTCTTTTAGGCTGGCTCTACCCAGAGCTGGCAGTTTTTCTTGGCAAACATTCCCATAACTGGCATAATTTCTGACACCTTTTCTGACAACTTTTGATCCTGGGGTCTCTTTTGCAGCTTCACACATTGTACTCTCAGGGGCTGCCCACAGGGATCCCAACTCTCATACACTGTCTGGCATCTAGGCCTTCTAAATTGAGGTGGAAGCCACAATGATCCCTTAAGTTCAGCATCTTTACTGCAGAACCAAAACTACATGGACAATGCCAAGGTCTTTTGCTAGCTTGAGCAAAAGCCAGGACTTCTTAGACAATGGCTGCAGCAACATCTGAGCATAGAAAGAACAGATGGGACCAAAACAGGACCAAATTTCCCATAGAGTCTTCCTTTCCCTCTGAAACCTCATGAGCCCAGTCTTTACTATCCACAGTCCTATCAGCATTCTGGATTTTTGAATTCCCACTAGAGTTACCCATTGCGCTCCACTTACAATAATCTAAATCTTTTCTAGCCTTCATCTCTAAAATTCTCAAAATTTCTCCTACAGACTCCAAAAAACTCCAAAAGCTTCTGAACCATATGATCAAGTTATTCACTTTTCAGTACCAATTCTCCTGGCTAGGCAAGCAGGTCCTATAACTTGGCATACAGCATATAGGCTATATTGAGGTGAGATAGTATTTCCAAAGAGCTGGGGGAACACTGCCTCTTTTGCTTTGCTAGTTAACAGTGTGCATGGGCTCTTTTTTAGCTTGGTCATATCTGTAGACAGCAGTTTTTTTCAGCTGACAGTCCATCTTGGTTTCAGCTTCACACATCACCCTCTTAGGGCAGCCTGCAAGGACTTTGACTCTGGTAATTTTGTATGGCCTCCCAGAACTTCATTTGAAATTGAGTTGGAAGCCTCCATGACCCTCCAACTCTAGCATTCTGAATTTATGCAGAATCAGCACTACATGGATGATGCCAAGATCTTCTGCTAGCTTGTGCTTTAGCTGAACCCTCTGGATTCATGGTTTCCATGGCATCTGAGTGTTTAGGCAGCTAAGTATGATGAAACAACTTCTAGGCCACCCTCCACAAGCAGGGTGACCCATAATCTCTTTTCAAAGGCATTTTCCCTTCCAGACTCTTGAGCTCTGCAGTAGGTATGGTCTTGCAAATTCCTGAATTGCCCTCAAGCCATCTGTCTCTCTCTTTTTTTTTTATATAGAGCATCACAGTTACACATAGTATTAGGATTCATTGTGACCAAATTATACATACATAGAATTTAAATCCCTGTTTCCCACTTTCCCTACCCTCCTCCCTCCTCCTATTCTCTTTTCTCTACTGATCTTCATTTTGCTTGTTTGTTTGTTTATTTGGTATCTGAGTTCCTGCTTTTATTAATTTAACAGCATAGTTGATTTACATAGTATATACTGCTGTCATCATTGCATCATTTCTCTTTCAACAATATATTTATCTTTGGTACTTTCTACATATACCTACAGGTGAAATTCTCTGTATACATGATTTATATATGAGGTGTCCCCCAAAAGTTCATGTAACAATGAAGAAAAGTTTAGAGGTGAAATGATTGGGTTATGATAGCCTTAACCTAGTTAGTGCATTAATTCTCTGATAGGGATTAACTGGGTGGTAACTGTAGGCAGGTAGGGTGTGGCTGGAGGAGATAGGTATTAGGCATGACTTTGGGATATGTATATATTTTATCTTTATTGATCAGAACTTGCTCTCTGCTTCCTGATGGCCATGCCCTAAGCTACTTTTCTCCACCACACTGTTCAGCCATGTTCTGCCACATCTTGGGCCTAGAGTAATGGAGCCAGCCATCTATGAACTGAGACCTCTGAAACTGTGAGCACCAAAACAAATTTTTTCTCCTTTAAAATTGTTCTTATTGGGTCTTTTAGTTTCAAAAGTGAAAAAGACAACTAGAACAGCTTGCTTTAGTCAGAGCAGTGAGAAAACTAGCTGAAACCCAAGTTTGTTACTTTTTAATTGCCGAATAGTATTCCATGGTATGGATGTACTACAATTTGTTTAGCCTATTTTAGGGCATTTTGGTGGCTTAGCTTTTGACTATAACAGATGAAGCTGCTACACACACTTGTTTTTCTGGGTTGCACTCAGTTCAAGGACAGTGATCAAGAAACCATGGACTGAGACTGGCAGCAAAGTGTGTGGGACAATGAGCACCTCAGGGGTCCTACGCATGCTCCATGCATTTGTATATACATATGCTATACATATGCTCCAGAGTAGGTGAAAACAGGAAGAATAAAGCCTTTTCCTTCTATTTTTCCCTCTATACTACTGAAGCTTAACATTATGTCAGCTGACAAAGAAGAAATGTTCCAAGGTGCAGTTCCTACAGTATTATTAAATGAAGAGTTTAAGGGGAGATTTGGAGCAGAGATTCAGTGAATTGATAGATGAGAAACAGGGTTATATCTTTAATTTTTAGAGATGGGGTCTTTCTCTGTTACCCGAGCTTGTCTTGAACTCTTGGGCTTAAGAGATCTCCCTTCCTCAATCTCTTGAGTAGTCAGGACTATAAATGCACACCACCGTGCCAGCACCTTCTTTGAGTTTCAATCTCTCCTTTTTTCTTTAGGATAAAAATAATCTCTATATCTATATGGCTATATCTATAGATATATCTGGCTATATATACATGTAGCTATATAAATATAGATTATTTATATAGATATATGTATATAGATAGATATTTTCAGCATGATATGCCAATATTTGTAAGATTGCTGAATATAGCTTAAGGTATTCTTGAGTTTTTTTCTTTAAGTCCTTAGAAGGTATATCATCAGAATTGTACAATCAAAATATTGTATTTAAAAGTCATCTGAAATAATTTCTTTCTGTTTTCACAATCAACATAGTGAGGTTTATTTGCCTGCTGTTTTTCACTTTTTTAGGGCTTGTTATCTTTCTTGTTTCCCCCCCCACCCCCCCAAAAAAAACCCTAGGTATTGAACCCAGGGCTTCACTCATGCTATGTAAGTGCTCTTCCACTAAGCATCAATCCAGGCCTTAATATAATCTTTTATTATGAGATAGGGGTTTTGCTAATTTTCCCAGGTTGTCCTTGAACTTGTGATCATCCTGACTCATTCTCCTGAGTAGCTGGGATTACAAGCATACAACAGTAACTTTTAATTACAAAAAAACCCCAAAACATTTATTTTACTCCAAATGAATTCTCTTATTTGTCTTAGTTCATTCATGTTGCTATATTAAATCCTGGATAGTTTAAAATAATAGAAATTTATTTTTCACAGTTCTGGAGGCTGGGAAGCCCAAGATCAAGGCTCTGTCAGTTTTGGTGTCTGGTAAGAGCCTAGTCTCTGCTCCTAAGAAGGCAGATTGTTGCCGTGTCCTCACATCCTGAAGGCAGGAAGGCAAAATAGGCCTATCTAGTTCTCTCCAGCTCTTTTGTAAGACACTAATTTATTTATGAGGACAGAACATTTATCTACTAAAGGCCACACCATTCAATACTATTATACTGTAAATTAAGTTTCAATATGAATTCTGGAGGGACATTAAACACTCAAACAGTAGCCGTATTGAATGCTATAAATTCCTCTGTAAGCACTGTATATGTTGCATCTCAGCAATTTTGATATGTAATATTTTTTATCCTTCAGTTGAAATATTTTCTAATTGTTTAAGAAATGTGTTTCTGAATTTTCAAATGTATAATGTTTCAAAAGTTATTGTTCCGTTATTTCAAGCCTAATTACATTATGGGAAGAAAACATGATCTATATGAATTTAATTGTTGAAATCAGTGGAAACCGACTTTAGCACTCAGCATATCATCTATTTTTATATGTTGGTTTGTGTGCTAGAGGAGAATACACTCTGTAGTTATTGAATGTAGTGTTCTATACAAGTCTGTTATATCAATTTTACAAGTCATATTTTTCAAATATGTATTACTATTGACTTTATATCTTAACCAGAAATGTAGCTGAGTAGTAAAGGATGTGTTTTGCATACCTGAGACCCTGGATTTGATCCCCAGTACAGGAGAGAGAGAGAGAGAGAGAGAGAGAGAGAGAGAGAGAATGAGAATGAATTAGCATACATTCCTGGTGAATTAAATCTTTTATTTATGTGAAGTGTTCTCCTTAGTAAGGCTCTTTTCTCTGTTGTTTATCTGGTTATGCTAGCTTTCCTTTCTCCTCCTCCTCCTCCTTCTCTTTCTCCTCTTCCTCCTTATTTTGTGCTGAGAATTGAACCCAGGGCCGCTTATATGTTAGGCAAATGTTCTGCCACTGAACTACATTCCCAAATCTATGATAGCTTTCTTTTGATTAATGTTTGCATATCTTTGCTCTTTCTTTTATCTTAATCCATCTGTATTTGAGATATGTCTTCTTATAAACAGCATATGGTTGGTTTTCCTCCTCCTCCTCCTCCTCCTCCTTCTTCTTCTCCCCCCCCTCTCCCCCCTCCCCTTCTGTAGTTCTGAGGATCCAACCTAGGGGATTGGCATGCTATTCCAGGGCCTCATGCATGCTATGGAAGTGCTGTACCACTGAACTACATTCCCAGCCCAGTTTTTTTAAAAATCACTCTAACAACATATTTTTCTTTTAATCAGAACATGACATGTAATAAATTTACACTGAACACAGGCTGTACTATTTGGACTTACATCTATCATCTTTTCAAAGCACTTGCTAAGTATGGCACATTTTCCATGTCCCCAATTTCTCTCTTTTCTCCTTTTTTTTTTTACTTCCAACTGAGTTGTTTTTAAAAAATTCCAATAAAGGAGAATCCCCTTTATTGTTTTGCTAGTTTTATATTTCTTCATGCTTCTTTAGTCATTACTGTAGAGTATGACATAATCCAGGTATTTCCTTTTCTCCTTTTGACATTTCTTGTTGCCTTTGCCAAACTAGCTGTCACTCTGCTGTTCATTTGTAGGTATTAAAGAAAAGTGTGACAAGCCATATTTAGAGGGAAACCAATTTGTATCTCAGATGATTTTTCAACCCAAACACTTAAAGCTAAGAGGTCTTGGAATAATATATACCAAATTCTGAAAGATAATGGATGCCAACCAAGAATACTATACCCTGCAAAACTAAGGTTCAGATTTGAAGATGAAATAAAAACCTTCCATGTTTATCTGTTATGCTATCTTTCCTTTCTCTTCCTCTTCCTCTTCTTCTTCCTTATTTTGTGCTGAGAATTGAACCCAGGGCCCAATGGTCAAAGTTAAAAGAATTCACAACAAAATATTTATTTAAGAAATGAAAACAAGCAAAGGAAGGAAACACACTAGAAGAACAGTCAAGCAAAAGAGAAGCTAATTTGAGTTAAAAACCAGAAATAATTCAGAAATGACAGGGAATACAAATCACTTCTCAGTAATAACATTGAATATAAATGGCCTAAACTCATCAGCCAAAAGACATAGACTGGCAGATTGGATTCAGAAACAAGATCCAACAATATGTTGTCCCCAAGAGACTCACTTGTGACACAAAGATATCCACAGACTGAAGGCAAAAGGAAGGGAAAAAACTTCCCATTCACATGGGTCCCTTAAACAAGCAGAGGTTTCTATCTTCATATCAGATAAAGTAGACTTCGAATTTAAAAGTTTAATCAGAAGGGCAAAGAAGGACATTTCATACTGCTTAAGAGAATTATTAGTAATTCTCTTAAACAATTATGCCCTAAACAGTGGAGCATCTACGTACAACACAAAACCCTTCTCAATCAAATAGATCACAATTCAATAATACTGGGTGACTTCAACATGCATCTCTAACCAACTGATAACATCTTCAAAACAAAAACTAAAGAAGCCATAGAACTAAAAAATAAAATTAATAATTTAGACTTGACAGACATATAGAGAATATTTCATCCATCAATGACTGAATACACTTTCTTCTCAGCATCACATGGATTGTTCTCTAAAATAGACCATATCTTAGGCCACAAAGCAACTCTTAGTAAATACAAAAATAGAGAGATAATACCTTGAATTTTATCATATAATGGAATAAAATTGTAAATTACTGATAAAACAAAAAATAGAAGCTACTCCCTGGAGATCAAATAATACAACATTTAATGACCAGTGAATAGCTGAAGAAATCAGGATGAAATAAAAATACAGCTAAATGAGAATAGCAACAAAATGTATCAAACTCTCTGGGATATAATGAAAGAAGTTCTAAGAGTAAATGAACTTTACATTGCTCATTCATTCAAAGACTAGAAAGTCAACAAACAAATAATTGAAATTCACATCTCAAAGCCCTAGAAGAAGAATAACAAATCAACACCAAAGCAGTAGAAGACAGGAAATAATAAAAATCAGAGCCAAACTTAATAAAATTGAAACAATTGATGAAAGAAAAAAAGTTGATTAACACTTAGCCAAGCTAATGGAGAAAAAGAAAACTCAAATTACTAAAATTTATGATGAAAAAGGAAATATTACCAAGAATGACATTGAAATACAGATGATAATGAGGAGTTATTTTGAAAACATATACTCTGAACACAGGCTGTACTATTTGGAGTACAAATAAAATAGAAAATCTTGAAGACAGTGGCAAATTTTTAGAGACATATGACCTATCCAAATTGAATCAATTGGACACAGAAAATTTAAACAGATCAATTTCAAGCAATGAAATTGGACACCATAAAAAGCCTATGCACAAATAAAAACTGAGGACCAGATGGATTCTAAACTTCGTTCTACCAGACCTTCAAAGAAGAATTAACACCAATCCTCCTCAAATTATTCAATGAAATAGAAAAGGAGGGAACATACAGACTCATTCTATTAAGATAGTATCATCCCAATACCAAAATTTAAAAAAAGACACATCAAGGAAAGAAAACATTAGACCAATATCCCTGATGAGCATAGATGCAAAATTCTCAATAAAATCCTGGCAAATTGTATAAAAAAACATTAAAAACATAGTGCATCATGATGGGGATCCCAGGGATGCAAGTTTTGTTCAAAATATAGAAATCAATAAGCATAATTCACTACTTCAGTAGACTTAAAGACATGAATCAACTGGTGTGATTCTACATCACGTACAACCAGAGAATGAGAAGTTATTTTTTATATATATATAAATATATTTCAAAATGCATTCTACTGTCATATATAATTAATTAGAACAAACTTAAAAATAAAAAGACAAGAATCACAGGATTATCTCAATAGATGCAGAAAAAGCGTTTGACAAAATTCAGCATCCATTCATGCACAAAACACTAGAAAAACTAGGGATAATAGGAGCATACCTCAATATTATAAAAGCTATATGTGATAAATACAAGGCCAACATCATTCTAAATGAGAAAAATTGGAAGAATTTTCTCTAAAAACTGGAACAAGACAGGGATTTCCTCTTTCACCACTCCTTTTCAACATAGTCCTTGAAACCCTAGCTAGAGCAATTAGACAAAAGAAAGGGATATGAGTAGGAAAAGAAGAGCTCAAATTATCCCTTTTTGCTGACAACATAATTCTATATTCAGAAGACACAAAAACTCTACCAGAAAGCTTCTAGAACTCATAAATGAATTCAGTAAACTAGCAGGATACAAAATCAACAGCCATTAAAAAAAACTAAAAAAAAACCTATCCCATTCAGAATAGCCTCAAGGAAAATAAAATACTTGGGAATCAATATAACAGGAGAGGCAAAAGACTTCTACAATGAAAACTACAGAACACTGTAAGAAATTGAAGAAGACCTCAGATAATGGAAAGATCTCCATGAATTAATATTATCAAAATGGCCATTAAAACCCCAATGATGTTCTTAATACAAATAGAAAAAGCATTCATGGGGCTGAGTTTTTGACTCAGTGGTAAAGCGTTTGCCTAGCACATGCGTGGCACTGGGTTCAATTCTAAGCACAACAAAAATAAATAAAGGTATTGTGTCTATCTACAACTAAAAAAATATTTTAAAAAAAGCAGTCATGAAATTCATTTGGAAAAACAAGAGGCCCAGAATAGTCAAAGCAATTCTTAGTGAGAAAAGTGATGCAGGAGGCATCATAATACCAGAACTTAAATTATACTACAGAGCTATAGTAGCAAAAACAGCATGGTATTGGCACCAAAGCAGACATGAAGACCAATGGAACAGAATAGAAGACACACAGACATACCCACATAAATAATGTATCTCACATTAGACCCAGGTACCCATAAACATACATTGGAGAAAAGACTGACTCTTCAACAGATGGTGCTGGGGAAACTGTAAATCCATATGTAGAATGAAATTGAACCCCTATCTCTCACCCTGCACAAAACTCAACACAAAGTGGAAGGACAGACACTAAAACAGAGATCCTGTACCTAATAGAAAAAAATTAGGCTTATGAAGTTACTTCCTTAACAAGACTCCTAAAGCACAAAACAGAAAAACAAAACCCAAGAACATGAAGACAGAGCCTTCAGAATGCAATAAAATCTACCATCTTGCACCTTAGATAGAGCATTAATCTCCAGGATATACAAAGAACTCAAAAATTAATAAATGTGCAAAGGAACTTAACAGATGTTTCACAAAAGAAATATGGTAATTTATATATATATATAATATATATATATATATATGAAAAAAGGTTCAACATCTCTAGCAATTAAAGAAAAGCAAATTAAAGCTACACTGAGATTCCATCTCACTCCAGTCAGAATGGCAATTATCAAGAATACAAGTAACATTAAATGTTGGCAAGGATGTGGGGGAAAAGGTACACTCATATATTGCTGGTGGGATTGCAAGTTGGTACAACTGCTCTAGAAAGCAGAATGGAGTTTCCTGAGAAAACTTGGAATGGAACCACCATTTTACCCAGTTATCCCACTCCTTCACATATACCCAAAGGACTTAAAATCAGGATAATACAGTGACACAGCCACATCAATGTTATAGTAGCTCAATTTACAATAGCCAAGCTATGGTGTCCTTCAAGAAATGACTACATAAAGAAAACATGGTATATATACTCAGTGAAATATTATCCATAAAGAAGAATGAAATCATGGGATTTGCCAGTAAATGGATGGAAATGGAGAATATGATGCTAAGTGAAATAAGCCAGTCCCCCCCCCCAAACCAAAGACCAAATATTCTTTCCAGTGTGTGGAGAGGGAAAGAATAGAGGTTCATTGGAATACACAAAGGGAAACAAATGGAAGGGAGGGGGAGGAGAACAGGAAAGAGAATAGAATTAATAGAACATAATTTTCCTATTCTTGTATTTGAATTCACGACCAGGGTAACTCTGCATCATGTACAACTACAAGAATAGAATCATAATTAGACTGTTATATTCCAGGTATGTATAATATGCCAAAATACATTCTACTGTCATGTATATCTAAAAAGAATAAATAAAATTTTAAAAAATATGGCTGAATAAATGAATGTCAGTGCCAAGTTATACCCTTATAAATGATCATCTTAATAATGCACGCGTGTGCACACGCACACACACACACAAAAGATATAGCACACTAACAGAATAAAGGACAAAACCCACATGATTATCTGAGTAGAAGCAGAGAAAGTATGTGACATCATTTTGTTATAAAAAAAAGTCCAGAATGAATATACATCAGTGCAATAAAGGACATATACTATCATACAAAATGGTGAAAAGTTTAAAGCCTTCCCTCTAAGATACTTACTCTCCCATGATCATTGAAGTATTTATTGACAAAAGTCAAGATATGGAATCAATCTAATTGTCCATGAGCAGATGGATGGGTGAAGAAAATGTAATATATATATATATATATATATATATATATATATATATATATATATATACACACACACACACACACACACAATAGGAAATTTTTCAGCCTTGAAAAAGAAAAGCTTCAATCCTGACAATGTGAATAAACCAGGAAGACATTTCATTAAATAAACAACCATAAGTCCCCAAATAAACTTTTTCTCTTAAAATTGTCCTGGTAAGATCTTTTAGTTACAGTAGTGAAAAAGCTGACTAAAACATGAACTAAACTAGGCACAGAAATATACCACATGATATCACTTATATGTGGAATCTGAAGTTGAACTGGTAGATACAGAGAAGAATAGAGGTTATCAGGGAATCTAGGAGATGTTGGTCACAGGAGACAAAACTTTAGTTAGTAGGAATGGGTTCAAAGGGATCTACTGTGTAACTTGCTAATTATAGTTAGTAACAATGTATTGTATTCCTGAAATGGCTGAGAGTAGATTCTGTTCTCACCACAAAAACAAGCATGTGAGATCATGCATGTTAATTATCTCAGTTTAGTCATTCCACAACAAACATTTTTCAAAACATTATGTCAGACATCATAAACATATATATTTTCTACTTGTCATAAAAAAAGAGTAATGCAGACATTTACCAGAAAGCAGGAGAGGGGATTCAAAGGACCGTTTGAGCATAGAATTCTTTTCTGGGCCAATTGCTAGATAACATTTGAGATAGATGAGAAGATGCTTGCTCCCATGGCATGAGATCACAGTCCATAGAAAAGTCCTTCTTGTGCCTGGGAAATGCTCCCTTAAATGAAACATCCTTATATTTCTCAGACTTGCTGTAATCAGTTCCTACAGAGCCTGAAAGGACTCTTGTCCAGGGACTGGGATATGAATATTTCACAAAACACCTAAAAATGCTGAACAGCCTAGGTTTTATGGGACTTTGGGGAAGCAATTCTCAATCTGGTGACTCAGATCCCTTTTAGGTCTGATGAAATACACATTTGCACAGAATTTCTCATACAGACCCTCTGAATCTCATCCCTGGTCCCTAGATCAAGAGAATTGTGTTAGCTTTTCATTCTGTGACCAAAATATCTGACAAGCACAATTTATTTTGGACTCATATGTTTCAGAGGTTTAGTCTGTGGTCAGCCAGATCCATTTCTCTGGGACCAAGATGAGGCAGAATATCGTGGCAGAAGGGCATAGTGGAGGAAAACCTCTCAGTTCAGGCAACCAGGAAGCGGAGAGAGAGGACGCACATAGGAGGAGGGGTGAAGAACAAGAGCTAGGGGGATAAAATAGAAATACCCAATGGCATGTCCCAGTGACCCAACCCCCCAACTGTACACCACTTGCCAATAGTTACCACCCAGAACAGTAATCCTTTCAAATTATTAATTCATCAAGTGAATTAATCCACTAATTAGGTTACAGCTCTCATAATTTTTTTTTACTCTGAACATTCCTACATTAACACAGGAGATTTGAGGGGGACACTTCATATCCAAGCCACAACCAAGATCTTGCTCAGACTAGGTGTGGTGGTGGTTCACTTCTGAAGTCTCACCTACTTGGAGGCTGATGCAGGAGGATCACTTGAGCCCAGAAATTGGGGCAGCCTGAGCAAAAGTGAACGACCTCATATCGATAACAAAACAAATAAATAAATAGGCCCTAGGTTCAATCTCCATCACCAAAAATAAACAATTCAAAATCAGTGAAAGATTCCTGCATTAAGCAAGCCTTAGAAAGAGGGATCTAAGAACCATGTTGATCCAGGATAGTGAAAAGAGCAGTAGATTTCTGCAGGAAAGTAGAACTTGGGTGTGAGAAAGAGTTCTGGAAGAGAGAAAGTACAGTCAAAAGGAGCAGTATGACCCAGGAGACCTTTTGTGAACTTGATTTGTTGGCTCAAGGCTCTAGGCTGATCAGGAAGAATCTGGCCCTGCCTCCTCCTCAAAAAGCCAGTATATGTAGAGGGAATTTCTAGGCATTCTGTGTAGGAAGTGCCCTGTTTTTTGATGGACAAGTAATTTAGGTTTCTTAACCTAGTTAAGTATAACTAGACTATGGTGAGACCCAAAGAAAACTCATGAATCCCCCTAGGACAGCTCAGCAGTGTGCTAGAGGAGATTACTGAGACACAGAAGGGCATTTGCTTAAGAGCACTCACAGTCTTGACTAGAAATAATGGGCCCTTTGCCTGTACACAGTCCTTGGCACTTTGCTTCTATATACCTCCAGCAGCCCCAGAAGAAGACAGGATGCATCCTATGCGTTCTCCACCAACTTTGTGTGCTGGAAAGAGAAGAGCCTGTTGAGGACCCTGGCACTCAAGTCTCAAAGGATACTAGTCAACTGAAAGGCTTTGAACCAATTACCCATCTTTCCTGAGTCTCATTTTTCTAATCTGTAAAATGGAGAAAACCACCTGCCTCACCAGATCAGGATGGGGCTCAAGGTGATGCCTATAAAAGCACAGTGGGAAGGCCAGTTAATTTTCTTCTGTTGTACACAAACTACCGCAGATTTTATTCCCGTTGGTTGTAGAATTGAGTTCCCTATTTCTTTGCTGGCTATCAGTCAGTCTTAGCACCTAGAGACTACCCACCTTTTAGAGAAATGGTTCAAAGGCTACACTTCAGGGATCAAATTCACTTGTATCTTTGAAAGATGGCTGTTTCTTACATCTTCTGGCACCATCCCTGAAGTTCTACAAGACTTCATTACCATAGTACATGTGTTTAAAGACAGATAACTCACCCTAGGATGGGAAGAGGGTAATCTTACTTCCTCCAAGGTTAGGGAGAATGGAGAGGAAGAATAGAAAGAAAAAAAATGTCAGTTTTAAAGTAAGCCACTGTGGCAGAGCAGCAAGTAATATAGAGATTCCTTAGAAAACTTGGACTAGAACCACCATTTGACTCAGCTATCCCATTCCTTGGTTTATGTTCATTTATGTTCAAAGCACCAAGTGTAGCCCTCATACACCATCTTCAAAGAAATCAGTCACTTTTCTTATTGATTCTCTCATGCTTTGAAACTCTCTTTCTTCTACATCTGACCTGTAGACCCAGATGCAAAGGGTTTCTGGGATTAGGACAGGTGTACTGGGAGAATCTCCCTACTTCAAGGTCAACTGATTTGGGACCTTACTACATCTTCAAAATTCCTCCATATCAATGCCTAGATTACTGCTTGATTGAATAACTAACTGAAAGTGTGTGGTTATAAGGGACCTGGAATTTTCTGGGCCATCTCAAAATTCTGTCATGGAAATGTCATGCTACTATTAGTTATTTTTATTAGCAGAGGATCCAGAATCTAGAGCCCAAATTTTCTAACAGTTGTTTCAAACCTCCCATTTCAATGGCAAAATTGAAAAAAAACTTTTAATATATATTCCACAAAAAAGAGGTATGTTATTTTCTAAATGGGTGGGAAATTGTGTTAAATCTAAATTTCATAACTATAGAACTTTTCAGCACCTTTATTGTATGGGTGAGTTTGGTCCTCCAAGGAGCAGATACTAACATGGGATTAGAAGTGCAAGAGACTACACAAGTCAGAGCACTAATCTCGAGGCTATATAAAGAACTCAAAAAATTTAACACCAAAAAAACAAATAAACCAATCAATAAGTGGGCTAAGGAGCTGAAAAGACACTTCTCAGAAGAAGATACACAATTGATCAACAAATATATGAAAAAAATTTCAACATCTCTAGTACTTAGAGAAATGCAAATCAAAACTACTCTATCTCCTGCAGAATGGCAGTTATCAAGAATACAAGCAACAATAAGTATTGGTGAGGATGTGGGGGAAAAGGCGTACTCACACATTGCTAATGGGACTGCAAATTGGTGCATCAATCTGGAAAGTAGTATAGAGATTCCTTAGAAAACTTGGAATAGAACCACCATTTGACTCAGCTATCCCATTCCTTGGTTTATACTCAAAGGACTTAAAAACAGCATACTACAGGGACACAGCCACATCAATGTTCATAGCAGCACAGTTCACAACCTAGATGCCCTTCAATAGATGAATGGATAAAGAAACTGTGGTATATATACACAATGGAATATTACTCAGCAATAAAAGAATAAAATATGGCATTCGCAGGTAAATGGATGGAGTTAAAGAATATCATGCTAAGTGAAGTAAGCCAATCCCACAAAACCAAAGACTGAATGTTTACTCTGATAAATGCTTGCTAATTCATAATAGGGGTGCATTGCTGTAGGAACTTTGGATGGGGCAAAGGGGAGGTGGCAGGGGAAATGGGGTAGGAAAGATGGGAAATGAGATGATTATTATTACCCAAGAAATGTATGATTGCATGAATGGTGTGACCCTACTTTGGGTACAACCAGAGAAGTGAAAAATTCTGCTCCATTTGTGTACTTTGATGTGGGGACAAGTGCATGGAGTACTGCATAAGGACATCTGAGTGGCAGGCCACTTCCCTCCTGCTAGACATGTGAGCGGCAGACCACTTACCCCATAGGCACAGCCCTGGGCGTGAGGCCATGTGTTGCAGTCCCGGCGCTTGTTCCACAGCTTGCTCCCCGATTGATCACTGCAAAGACATTTGGCAAGAAATTGTATTGATGAATCAACCACTGCCTGATTCCACTTCTGCCAGCTTGAGATCACCTGGAGGTCTTCTTTCTGGTGCAACTGCCACAGAAGAAACCACTTCCCTGGATGCAACTGAAGCCAATGCTGCTGCTGACCCCTGGAGATCGCCTGGAGACTGTGCTCCCACAACTGCAGCCACCGCTACGGCAGACCCACTGCCTGCTGCCAACAACCACCACCACTGCTGCCGCTACCATAGCCTAGAGGACTGCTTCGGGGGAGACTCCAGGTTTGGTTGCACGTGGCTGCATCCATTTTGGGACACCAGCCAGGGCCAGGGGCCTGGGTGCCACCAGGTTTACCATTGCAAGAGCCTCTGTCTGGAGACTCCAGCTGGGACCTGCAGGTCCAGTGTAGGGGTGACTGCAGGTTTGGAGGAGCCTGGGGTCTTCCTGCTGAGAGTGCTGGTTGGCATCTTCTTACTTCTGCACTTCAGGGTTGCTCCTTTGTATGAGTGTCTCTCTGCAAGTAGGAGCAGCATTGAGATCTTGGGACTGCAGCGTGGCTGATCTTGAGGTATCTGAAGCCCAGATTGGTGGGATAGAGACTGGGTTTATGAGGGCCCATCTGGGTTTGGTGATCCCAAGGGATGTCAGAGAAAGGGTTGAGAAAGTGTTGAACATTAACAGAGACAGTTCAACTTTCCAGCAAAACTTCTTTTCTTTTCTTTTCTTTTTTGATTCACTAATCTCTCTACATATTTGGAACAGGATGTCTTTTATGCATCAGTGTGTGGAGGACAATGATATATGATTGGTATTTCACATTTTTTGTTGTATTCTTCTGTCTTTATTTTTTTTCTTTGTTTGTATTCTTCCCCTCTCTTGTCTATTTTCTTTCCAACTTTTCTCCAACCAACATCCAATCTCTGTCGGCTACTCTTCTAGTCTTCCTGTGAATTAGAATAGATGAAGGAGCAGAGATACAAACCAAAGGAATGCAAAATCTTTTCAATGATATAATAATAGAAGATTTCCCAAACCTAAAGAATGGAATGGAAAATCAAATGCAAGAGGCTTACAGAATCCCCAAAGTACAAAATTACGGCAGACCTACATCAAGACACATTATAATGAAAGTGACTAACACAGAGAATAAAGATAAAATCTTAAAGGCTGTGAGAGAAAAAAAAATCAAATTACATATAGGGGGAAACCAATTCAGATCTCAACTGATTTCTCAGTCTAGACCCTCAAAGCTAGGAGGTCCTGGAAAAATATATTTCAAGCTCTGAAAGAAAACAGGTGCCAACCAAGAATTTTATATCCAGAAAAATTAGGTTTCAATTTGAAGACAAAATTAAAACATTTTATGATAAACAAAAATTAAAAGAATTCACAACTAGAAAGCCTACACTACAGAGCATTCTCAACAAAATATTCTATGAAAATGAAGTGAAAAATAAAAAGTGAAAACTAGCAAAGGGAGGATCTAAAGTGACATTCAACCAAATGAGAAACTAAGATGAATCTAAAATAATAAATCACTCTGAAATAAATCAAAATGATAGGGAATACAAACTTTGAATGTTAATAGCCTAAACTCATCAATCAAAAGACATACTGGACAATTGGATTAAAAATTAAGACCCAAAAATATGCTGCCTTCAAGAGATTCACTTCATGGGCAAAGACATCCACAGGCTGAAGGTGAAAGGATGGCAAAAACTTATCACTGCATTGTGTAAACAAGCAGAGGTTTCCATTCTCATTTTAGATAAAGTAGATTTCAAACCAAAGTTAATCAGAAGAGACAAAGAAAAACATTTCATACTTCTTAAAGGAAATATATATATACACACACACACACACACACACACACACACACACACATAACAATTATGAATATTTCTGCCCCCCAAAATGGAGCATATATGTACATCAAATAAACCCGTCTCAATTTCAAGAGTCAAATAGACCACAATACAATAATAATACTGGGTGACTTTAACACACCTTTCTCACTACTGGATAGATCTTCCAAACAAAAACTAAGGAAACTATAGAACAAAATAATACAATCACTAATTTAGGCTTAACAGACATATAAAATATTTCAGCCATCAACAAGCAAATATACTTTCTTCTCAGCAGCACATGGCTCCTTCTCTAAAATAGACCATATCTTATGCCACAAAGCAACTCTTAGTAAATCCAAAAACTGGAGATAATATCCTGCATTCTATCAGACCACAATGAAATGAAATTAGAAATCAATGATAAAATAAAAAATAGAAGTTACTGTAACAAATGGAGACTAAATAATACCCAGTTGAGTGATGAATGGATAGTAGAAGAAATCAAGGATGAAATAAAAAAAAATCTTAGAGGTAAATGAAAACACTGATACAACATATCAAAATCTCTGGGACACTATAAATGCAGTACTAAGAGGAAAGTTGACTGCATTGAGTGCACTCATTAAAGAATAGAAAGTCAACAAATAAATGACCTAACACTACATTCTCAAAGCCCTAGAAAAAGAAGAACAAACCAACACCAAAAGCAATAGAAGACAGTAAATAATTAAAATCAGAGCTGAAATTAATGAAATTGATACAAAAGAAATGATTGCAAAATGACAAAACAAAAAGTTGGTTCTTTGAAAAAAATAAAATAGGTAAACCCCTGGCCATGCTAATGAAGAGAAAACTCAAATTACTAAAATACAAGATGAAGAAGGAAATATCACAATGAACACATCCGAAATACAGAAGATAATTAGAAACTATTTTGAAAATTTAAACTCTAATAAAATAGAAAATATTGAAGACATCAACAAATTTCTAGAGACATATGACCTACCCAAACTGGATGACAAGGTCCTACATGATTTAAATAGATCAATTTCAAATAATGAAATAGAAAAAGCCATCAGAAGCCTACAAACTAAGGAAAGCCCAGGACCAGATGGATTCTCAGTTGAGTTCTACAAGACTTTCAAAGAAGAATTAACAGCAATACTCCTCAAAGTATTCCTTGAAAAGGAGGGAATCTTTCCAAACTCATTCTATGAGGCTAATATCACCCTGATACCAAAACCAGACCAAGACACATCAAAGAAAGAAAACTTCAGACCAATATTTCTGATGAACATAGATGCAAAAATTCTCAATAAAATTTTGGCCAATCATATACAAAAACATATTAAAAAGATAGTGCACCACAATCAAGTGGGATTCATCCCAGGGATGCAGGGTTGGTTTAACATACAGAAATCAATAAACATAATACATCATATTAATAGACTTAAAAGCAAGAATCATATGATCAGTTCAATAGATGCAGAAAAAGCATTTGACAAAATACAACACACCTTCATGTTCAAAACACTAGAAAAACTGGGATAGTAGGAACATACATAAAAGCTCTATATGCTAAACCCAAGGCCAGCATCATTCTAAATGGAGAAAAATTGAAAGCATTCCCATTAAAAACTGGAATAAGACAAGATAAGAAACTGGAAAACCACTTCTGTTCAACATCATCCTTAAAACTCTAGCCAGAGCAATTAGAAAAAAAGAAATTAAAGAGATACAAATAGGTAAAGAAGAAATCAAACTATCACTATTGCTGATGACATGATTCCATATTTAGAAGATCCAAAAACTTCCACCAGAAAACTTCTAGAACTAATAAATGAATTCAGCAAAGTAGCAGGATATAAAATCAACACCCATAAATTGAATGTATTCCTATACATCAGTGATGAATCCACTGAAAGAGAAATTAGGAAACTACTCCATTCACAATAGCCTAAAAATAAATAAATAAAATACTTGAAAATCTATCTAACAAAAGACCTCTACAAAGAAAGAAATTGAAGAAAACCTCAGAAGATTGAAAGATCTCCCATGCTCCTGGATAGGCAGAATTAATATTGTCAAAATGGCCATACTATCAAAAGCATTATACAGAGTTAATGCAATTCCTATTAAAATCCCAATGACATTCTTTATAGAAACAGAAAAAGCAATCATGAAATTTATTTAGAAAAATAAGAGACTCAGAATAGCTAAAGCAATCATTAGCAAGAAAAGTGAAGCAGGAGGCTTCACTTTACCAGACCTTAAACTATACTAGACCTTAATCTAGTATAGATTACTACAGAGCTATAGTAATAAAAACAGCATGGTATTAGACTTGTAGACCAATGGTACAGAATAGAAGACACAGAGACAAACCCACATAGATATGGTTATGTCAAAGATACTAAAAACATTTACTGGAGAAAAGATAGCCTATTCAACAAATGGTTGGCAAAACTGGAAATCCATATGTTGCAAAATGAAATTAAACCTCTATCTTTCTCCCTGCACAAAAATCAACTCAAAGTGGATCAAAGATTTAGGCACTAGAACAGAGACCCTGTGCCTAATAGAAAAAAAAAAATAGACCCAAATCTTCACCACATCAGCCTAGAATCTGACTTCCTTAACAAGACTCCTAAATCACAAGAAGTAAAATTAAGAATTAATAAATGGGATGGATTCAAAATAAAAAAACTTCTTCTTGGCAAAGGAAACAATAAAGTGAGTAGATAGCCTACAGATTGGGAGAAACTCTTTACCACTTGCGCTTCCGATAAAGCATTAATCTCTACAATATATAAAGAACTCAAAAAACAACACCAAAAAACCCCAAATAACCCATCAATGAATGGACTAAGGAACTGAACAGATACTTCACAGAAGAAGAAATACAATTGATCGATAAGTATATGAAAAAGTGTTCAACATCTCTAGCAATTAGAGAAATGCAAATCAAAACTACTCTAAGATTTTATCTCACTCCTGTCAGAATGACAATCATCAAGAATAGAGGCAACAGTAAATGTTGGCAAGGATGTGGGGGAAAATGTACACTCATATATTGCTGGTGGGACTGCAAATCGGTGTAACCACTACGGAAAGCAGAAAATTGGGAATGGAACCACCATTTGACCCAGCTATCCCACTCCTTGGTTTATACCCAAAGGATGTAAAATCAGCATACTATAGTGATGCAGCCACATCAATATTTATAGTAGATCAATTCACAATAACTAGACTATGATGTCTCTCAATATATGAATGGATAAAGAAAATGTGGTATATATACTCAATGGAATATTACTCAGCTTTAAAGAAGAGTAAAATTATGGCATTTGCCTATAAATGGTTGGAGTTGGAGAACATCATGCTAAGTGAAATAAGCAAATCCCATAAAACCAAAGGCTAAATGTTTTATCTAATATGTGAATACTAATTCACAATAAGGTGGGGGACACTAGGGAAGGGAGGGGATGTGGGGATAGAAAAGATAGTAGAATAAAACAAGACATTATTACTGTATGTATATATGTGACTGCATGACCAATGTGATTCTGCAACATGTACACTGAGAAAAATGAGAAATTATATCCCATCTATGTATGATATATCAAAGTGCATAAATGCCACTCTACTGTTGTGAATAAGTAATTAAAACAAATAAAAACAAGAAATTGTATTGGTGGCTGCCTATAATCTGCCTAACTACTGCCCAAGAATATATATATGGTAACTGTGCAATAAAATCAGACCTGCTTCCTGCTTGGTCTCTGGAGGTCTTGATTAGTGACTCCACAGCCACACTCTCCTCTACCCTGTTCCGTGACCTCCTCACTGGACGAGAGAGAGACCACACAGCTGGTGCCCAAACAAGGACCTGAGGTAAGCCTATAAGACAAGACAGGGTGTTGTCCCTCACAGTGTGGTGAGGAAGGGGAAGTGGGGAACCTACCGAGTTCCACCAACGACTTGCAGCTGCAAGTGCTGCACACTCTCTTAGGTACTAGAGGTTACCTAAGTACCTGAGTAAGAGAGAAGCCCAGAGGTTTTGGGATGTAATAACAGACACTAGCCCGTGGATTAGTGCCACTGATGTATTTGATCCTACAATCTGGGACAAGATAATGGCAAATGTGCGGCAAACTGAAGTGAGGCAGGAGTATACTTTACCACTACATTTTTTTCCACTATTGTGATAGCTATTCAGCAAAGTTTAGGGGGCTCTACAACAGACCCTTGTCATATAAAGATGGTCCTGAGGGAAGATGAGGCTGCAGGAGACAGACAAGGGAAAAAGGTGGGGGCAAAAATCTACCTCAAAGCAATCAACCACAACAGGTGCAGGAGGGACAGAGACAGGAAATGGTACTTCTAGCCTTCATGGTGCAGGAAGAAGTGACTGCTAATGGTGCAAGTGCACCTTCTACTGACAGGCAAAGACTATATTCTTCCCTAAGTCAATGGCAACTGCCTCCTTATGAGGCAATGCCAAAGCCAGCAAGGGACTATGGCAGCTTAGAAACGACCAGGCCGCCAGACAAGCCCAAGCCATGGTCTCCCAGAAACCCATTCCAAGAGGCCAGAGATCCTTTTGAAGATCTATGTAAGATGAGAGATGAAAAATTGGGTAAGGGAATACAAGCCTTCCCAGTCAACATGGCCCCCACACCACAGCACCCTGCTACTTGGTATCCACACACATTGGGTACCCGAAAAGAATTGAAGTCAAGACAGTAAAAGAGGACGGGCCATTCACAGAGCAAATACTCTCATCACTCAGTCTTGAACTTAATCGCCCTCAAGACTGGAAAGACCTAGCCAGAGCTGCTCTTGAGCCCACATTTTTGAAGTGGAAGGCATTTTTCTATGATGAATGTGCACAGCAGGGGAGTCACAACCACAACACAAATGTTAACCTCCCAGCTGAATGCTTGCAGAAAGAAGGAATCTACAGTTCCCCTGAGGGAAGATGAGGCTGCGGGAGATAGACAAGGGGAAAAGATGGGGATATGGTAACTGTGCAATAAAATCAGACCTGCTTCCTGCTTGGTCTCCAGAGGTCTTGATTAGTGACTCCGCAGCCACACTCTCCTCATCAAATTATTTTCATCAGGTGAGACTCTGTGCTCTAAGAGCCTGGAGGAAGTTACCAGCTGGGGGATTTACAGTTTCTATACAGGGCTTAAGGCAGAAAGCCACTGAGGACTTGCCACAGTTTAGTGACAGAGTAAACAAGGCAGTAGAAGGGAAGATGTCTCACTGACCTTAGAGTAATAGTTAATACTACCTATAGCCATAGACTCCCCATGGCAAATGCAAGAAACCTTTGCTGCCAAAATGCCCCAAAAATACTTTTTGGAAAGCCCCCCTCAGATAATGTTAGCATTCCATGGAAACAGTGTGTCACTGTCATGCCTTATCTCCTTGATAAGAGGAATTTCTCTGGAGAAGAACAACATCTATGCACCTGGGTGGGTGCAGCATTCTGGAATGTAACTGATATGCCAAACACCATATGGGTTGCTGCAGTAACTGCTACACAGGACAAGCCATTACCAATCATTATGCAGGAAATCAGTATGACATGATGGATATCATGCCAATATTGCTTGCTGCTAGACCCATCAAATGGGCAGCAGCCAGCTGGATGAAAGGGTCAATATTGGGTCCAGACCCTGACCATGTATTTTCCTTTATGCCAAATTATACCCATACCCACTATGCACAAGCTTGTGTTATGCTATGATAATAATTAATGATTATTTTTCTTTGCCATGATGATAATGAATGATACCGATGTCATAAATGTCACTCATACAGAGATCCCTTGTGCAGTCAATACATCCTGCTGGTTCACAAATTGTCTACCACTGATGTGAAAGCTAAACATATATTTATCCTCAGAGTGCCCCCAGAAATCTGGCTTCCATTGAACTTGATAAGAGAGTGGAGGAGTCCATGGGACATGGAAATGAAGAATCTTCTGAATGAGATCCTACACTGGACAAGGCATGCAATTAGCCTCATCATTGCTGGGATTATTGCCCTGGTAACCACCATCACTACCACAGCCACTGCCACTGCTTCACTCACTCATCAAGTATCCAGACTTCTCAGACTGTAAACAATTTGTCTACTGCTATGGCAGAAGCCCTTGCATTCAAGATGACCTAAATAAACTGTCCTGAGCTGCTACTTTAATCATTCAGCAAGAACTAGACCTCCACCAGGAAAAATCAGATATTCTGTTTATTTTGCAAAGGCCACATGTGACCTTGCAATTCATATTATTTTTGTCACCCAATATGCTGTATCTGAAAATGTAACATTACATTTCTCCAGTTTTTCTCAGTATATTAATGGTACTTGGGATGCTAACTATGTTATGATTATACATAACCTTACTAAGGCAACTGTCAAAATCAATGAGACTAAGATGTCTATCTTAACAACCTCCTCTTTCTTCCAGGGACTGACTGAATATTGGAAAGACCTGATAGCTAAATTAACTAATCCTTATAATGCTATTACCCTGGCCCAACTGTTTATGATAGTGATAATTTTTTCTTGTGTTTTGAGATGCTTATGTAATCATATAAAGGCCACCAAACAAAAAACAACAATGCTGGCTGAAGTTCTTGCAGCACAGTCAGAGGGGGGAGAATGGGGACAAGTGCATGGAGTACTGCATACGTGGCATATATTAAGGGCGTCTGAGTGAAATGCCACTCTCCTCATGCTAGGACATGAGTGGCAGACTGCATACCCTGTAGGCACAGCCCTGAGTGTGGGCCATATTTTGCAGTCCCTGCACTTGCTCCACAGCCCGCTCCTCGATTGGTCACTGTGAGGACAGTTTGCAAGGAATTGTATTGGTGGCTGCCTGTAATCTGCCTAGCTACTTACTGCCAAGTATATATAATTGGTTGCACAATAAAATCAGACCTGATTCCTGCTTGGACTCTGGAGGTCTTGAATAGCAACTCCCACAGCCACATTCTCCTCTATCCTGTTCCATGGACTTCCTTGCTGGACGAGAGAGAACCCACACACTGAATCAAAGAGCATTCTGCTGTCATGTATAAACTGATTAGAACAAATAAAAAAAGAAGAAGTGTAAGAGACTATATTGGAGGAAAATTTGTGAGGGCAAAGAAAGAAGTCAGAGAGGCTGGAAGAGCCATCAGACTCTGATGCAGGGCTGAATCTTGATAAGGGGAAGAAGGGAGGAAGGTCTTAGATTATAATTCTAAGAAGCTAACTATAAGGCCTTTTCTCATTTCAGAATGATAACTCCTAGTTAGGAGTTATCAAACTTAAGTCACCATCAGAGAAGTCCCATGACTTGAAGGCACAGCTTGCCTGAGTGAACCTGAGCATTGGTTCTGTTTTAATAAAGTGGTCAATTTTAGAGCATGGCAGCTAGACATGCTGGTCGGTTATACTCCTCAAAGTTAGCATCTGAGATGCACATTTTTTATTCTTGTAAGTATGCTAATGTACATTTATGAATTCTCAAGGGAAAGAGATTATTAAAAAGATAATAAAAGGCTGGGGCTGGGGCTCAGCGGTAGAGCGCTCACCTGGCATGTTCGAGGCCCTGGGTTCTATCCTCAGCACCACATAAAAATAAATAAAAATAAAGATATTGTGTCCAACTACAACTAAAAAATGAATATTTTTTAAAAAAGATAATAAAAGATGAAAAATGAAAATGAGGAGAAAAAATATATATATATCAGCAAATTTAAAAAGTCTTGATAAAAATCAAAATACTTATTGTCTCTGCTAAGATAATTAAAATTGGACAAGAGTAAATATTCACTAATTATACTTCTTTCCATGTCTTCTTGGGTCATGGACCCCTCAGAGAGAGTAAAGGCTATCTTTTATGTTGCTTGTCAGGCTACCAGATGGAGTGGCTTGAGACCAAAGCTGGTTGAAATGGCTGTTTCCCTGCTGACAAGGTGGCACGGGATGAGAAGCAGTGTTGGCTAGTTTACTCTGGACAGATTAGATGGATACTTCTTCAGGGCCAGGATGATGCTGATCTTTGCTGCTCATCTTGGATGTGGGTATAGCAGGGCAAGAAGACAAAGGGGTGGCTGGTATGATGAGGAGGACTAGTACTCTGGGCTTGGAGAGGTCTTGGGCCAGAAGATTAGCTAGCAGTGATGTCAGATTTTAATTTTTCCTTTTCTCATTTCCGAATGAAGAGAACAACCAAATAATGTGTCTCAAAATCCTACTGATGGTACAGCCAGTGGGAGCCAAAAAGCCCTCTTTGTTTCTTCTTCCACTGGCTCCCAGATCACTACTACATCTTCCACTCCCCCTCCATTTTATTCCTGGTTCTGTCTCTCATCTGTTCCCACTCAGATGCTGGGATCCCTCTGAGAAGCAGCTTGGCAGAGTACAAGGAGGACATTGGACAGCAAGACCGGAAACCTGGGTCTGAGTCCCACTGCCAGATTCTACTTGAATTTACTCTTGAGCAAACTGCTTTCTGGACCACACTTTCTCCTTCTGTAATAAAAAGAGAGATCATATGCCCTGCATGCTCACAGAACCTCCAAGGATTCATGGCTGCTCTTGGGAGCTGATTCATGGATCAGAGCTGAGAAGAAGGGCCAGACGGGAAAACAGCTGTGATTTATGCTCCTCCCTGGATTTGTAGTCCTTCTCCCTCTCAAGAAGCTGTCTCCTGATCTTCATGTATTTTTTGTGTGTGTCTGGAATGTTTATCCATGAAGGTGATTGAAAGTTTCACAGTTCCAGATTTCACAAAACCCCTCTATCTAGTCAATTATTTTAATAGGGACCTTAATTACATTTTACTAATATGGGCTGGAAGGGAGAAGAAGCGAGGGACAGAAGGATCTAGGGAGGAAAAAGATGGTGAGAGGGAGAGAATATGAAATCAATGGGAAGGAATGCTAGGTATACAGACCTCAAATGTCTCTTTAGGAAGGTGAGAAAAGAATACAAGTGGTTGAAGAACTCATGATTGGGGCTGCCTTGCCCTTGGTGTTGAAGCTCTGGGCACATCCCTTGCCAGGTGACCTTGCCCATACTGATCACCTTGGTGTGTCATCCCAGCAACATCTTGGCCTTTGTGACTTTGAGTAAGGCAGCCACAGAGATAGCTCTGAAGGCACGGACCCTGGGCCAGGTCCCCTACCTCAGCAGCTTCCACCTCATGCATGAGTACAGGGGAGGGGCAGCCTCTGGACATGTGGCATCTGTGAGCATCCAGGCTGGGACAGGCCTCGTGTGGGAGTGGGAGGCAGCTGAGACCCTGAAGGGGTGTCAGGTGGAGGAGGGAGGGGTGCAGAACTATGATGTGGGTAAGGCTGCCAATGGGGACTTGGCCCAGGCATGAGTGAGAAAGCAGAGGGTCAGGGAAGCAGCCTGAGACCTCTTGGCCCCTTATGATCCACAAATCCCCATGCCTTTCTGAATGTCTTTCTCAGCAAGTATGTCTTATTTCTCTATTTGCACCCCACTATGACAAACATGAAAACTTGGAGGGATCTGCCCTTGAGGAGTTCACAGTTGTAAAGGGGAACAATCATAGGAATAGACTAGCTACAATAGTTCAGTGTGGTGACGGTACAAGATGCAGTGGGTTCTTAAATTTTTTATATTTTATCTGCTTTAATTAGTTATATATGATACTAGAATGCATTTTGACATATCATATATAAATGGAGTATAACCTCTTATTCTTCTGGTTTTACCTGTTGTAGGATTACACTAGTCATGTGATCATATAGGCACATAGGATAATAATGTCCAATTCATTTATTTCTATCCCCATATCCCTTTTCCCCTGTCTAATCCTGCACCCTATTGTGAATTAGCATCCTTATATCAGAGAAAACATTCAGCTTTTGGTTCTTTGGTATTGGCTTATTTCACTTAGCATAATATTCTCCAGTTCCATCCATTTACTGGCAAATGTATAATTTAATTCTTCTTTAAGGCTGTGTATATATATATCACAGTTTTTTTTTCTGCATTCATCTATTGAAGGTCACATAGGTTGGTTCCAATACTTGGCTATTGTGAATTGTGCTACTATAAATATTGATGAGGTTGTGTCACTATAATATGCTGATTTTAAGTTCTTTGGTATAAACTGAGGCATGGGATACCTGGGTCAAATGGTGGTTCCATTCTAAGTTTTCTGAGGAATCTCCATATTGCTTTCCATAGTGATTACATGAATTTGCAGTCCCACCAGCAATGTATGAGTGTACCTTTTCCCCCACATCCTTGCCAACATTTATTGTTGCTTGTATTCTTGATAATTGCCATTCTGACTGGAGTGAGATGGAATCTCAGTGTAGTTTTGATTTGCATTTCTCTAATTGCTAGAGATGTTGAACATTTTTTCATATATTTGTTGATGTATTTCTTCTTCTGTGCCTATTCAGTTACTTATCCCATTTATTGATTGTGTTATTTGTTTTTTTGTTTTTGTTGCTAAGCTTTTTGATTTTTTTTAATATATCCTCTATCTGAGGTGCAGGTGGCAAAGATTTTCTCCCATTCTGTAGGCTCTCTCTTCATGTTATTGTTTCCTTTGCTGTGAAGAAGCTTTTTATTTTGAATCCATCCCATTTATTGATTCTTGATTTTACTTCTTGCACTTTTGATGTCATGTTAAAGAATTCGGTTCCTAAGCCAACATGGTAGAGATTTGGGCCACTTTTTCTTATAGGTATAGGGTCTCTGTTCTACTGCCTAAGTCCTTGATCCACTTGTAGTTGATTTTTATACATGGTGAGAGATAGGGGTTTAATTCCGTTTTGCTACATATGGATTTCCAGTTTTCCCAGCACCATTTGTTGAAGAGGCTATCTTTTCTCCAATGTATGTTTTTGGTGCCTTTGTCTAGTACAAGATGACTGTATTTATGTACGTTTGTGGCTGCGTCTTCTATTCTGTACCATTGGTCTACATATCTGCTTTGGTGCCAATATCATGCTGCTTTTGTTCCAGTAACTCTGTAGTAATTTAAGATATGGTATTAGGATGCTTACTGCTTCACCTTTTTTTTTTTTTTTGCTAAGGATTGCTATGAGTATTCTTGGTTTCTTATTTTACCAAATAAATTTTATAATTGCCTTTTCTATTTCCATGAAGAATGTCATTGAGATTTTATGAGAATGGCATTAAATCTGTATAAAACGGGCTGGGGATGTGGCTCAAGCGGTAGCATGCTCCCCTGACATGCGTGCAGCCAGGTTCGATCCTCAGCACCACATACAAACAAAGATGTTGTGTCCGCCAAAAAAACTAAAAAATAAATAAAATTCTCTCTCTCTCTCTCTCTCTCTCTCTCTCTCTCTCTCAGAAAAAAAATCTGTATAACACTTTTATAGTATGGCCATTTTGACAATGTTAATTCTGCCTATCCAAGAGCATGGGAGATGTTTCTATCTTTTAAGGTCTTCTTCAATTTCTTTCTTTTTTTTTATTGGTTGTTCAAAACATTACAAAGCTCTTGACATATCATATTTCATACATTAGATTCAAGTGGGTTATGAACTCCCATTTTTACCCCAAATACAGATTGCAGAATCACATCGGTTACACATCCACATTTTTACATAATGCCATATTAGTAACTGTTGTATTCTGCTACCTTTCCTATCCCCTACTATCCCCCCTCCCCTCCCCTCCCATCTTCTCTCTCTACCCCATTTACTGTTCTGTAGTTTTCATTGTTCTTTCACTTCTTTAGTTAGATTGATTCCCAAATATTGTATTTTTTGAGGCTTTTGTGAATGGGATAGTTTTCCTAATTTCTCTTTCAGTTGATTCATCATTGATGTAGGAAGGCAATTGATTTATAGGTGTTAATTTTATATCCTACTACTTTGCTGAATTCATTTATGAGTTCTAGAAGTTTTCTTGTGAACTTTTGGGTCTTCTAAGTATATAATCATGCACCAGCAAATGGGAATAGTTTGAGTTCTTCTTTCCTTACTGTATCCCTTTAATTTCTTACTTCTGTTTAATTCCTCTGGCTAGAGTTTCCAGGATTATTCCAGGACAATAAAAGTGGTGAAAGAGTGATTCCTGTCTTGTTCCAGTTTTTAAAGGGAATGCTTTCAATTTTTCTCCATTTAGAATGATGTTGGCCTTGGGTTAGCATAGATAGTTTTTTGAACATGATTGGATTCTGTGTTTTGTCAAATTCTTTTTCTGCATCTATTGAGATAATCATATATATATATATATTTTTTGATACTGGGGATTGAACTCAGGGGCACCTGACCGCTGAGTCATATCCCCAGACCTATTTTGTATTTTATTCAGAGACAGGGTCTCACTGAGTTGCTTAGCGCTTTGCTGTTGCGGAGGCTGGCTTTGAACTTGTGATCCTCCCGCCTCAGCCTCCCAAGCTTCTGGGATTAAAGGTGTTTGCCATCACACCCAGCTTGATTCTTGTCTATTGGTGTGATAAATTATGTTTATTGATTTCCAAATGTTGAACTAAACTTGCATCCTTGGAATGAAACCCACTTGATCACAGATAACTATTTTTTAATGTTTTCATATGCAATTTGCAAGCATTTAAAAAATTTTTTTGAGATGTTGATCAACCTTTATTTAATTTATTTATTTATATGCAGTGCTGAGAATTGAACCTGGTGCCTCACACATGCTAGGCAAGCATTCTACCTCTGAGCCACAACACCACCATATATATGTGACACTAGCTTCATAGAATGAGTTTGGAAGGATTCCCTCCTTTTTTATTTCATGGAATAATTTGAGAAGCATTGGCATTAATTCTTCTTTGAAGGTCTGGTAGAACTTGGTTGAGAATCCATCTTGTCCTGGGCTTTTCTTGGTTGGTAGGCTTTTGATGCCATATTCTATTTCATTGCTTGAAACTGATGTGTTTAAATTTTCTATGTTCTTCTGATTCAATTTTGGTAGGTCATATGTCTCAAGAAATTTCTTGATGTCTTTAAGATTTTATATTTTATTGGAGTATAAATTTTCAAAATAGTTTCTGGTTATCATCTGTATTTCAATAGTGTCCATTGTGATATATCATTTTTCATCATGAATTTTAGTAATTTGAGTTTTCTCTCTCTTTCCCTTTGTTAGAATTGCTAAGGGTTTATCAATTTTATATATTTTTTCAAAGAACCAACTTTTTGTTTTGTCAATTTTTTGAATTGTTTCTTTTGTTTCAATTTCATTTGATTTCAATTCTGATTTTAATTATTTCCTGTTTTTGGTATTGATTTGTTCTTCTTTTTCTAGGGCTTTGAGATGTAATGTTAGGTCATTTATGCATTGACTTTCTTTTTTTTTTCTTTTTTACTTTTTAATTTTATATCATGTGCGTTTGTTACAAATAAAAAAATCATCTATTTTTAAAAATACTTATTTGTTTGCATTAACACACTTCAGCAAAGAGGAGGAACTGGCATTCAAATATGGCTAGCTAATCATGACCATGTTAATTGTACAGACTTTTCTTTCTTATTCTTCGGTGCTGAGGATTGAACCCAAGGACTTGTGCGTTCTAAATACACCTCAGCATTGAGCAACATGCCCAGTCCCCAAAGATACTTTTCTAAGCAAACAGTTCTTACATATTATGAACTTGGCACTGAGCTAGGTGCCATAAAGAATAAACATAAATAGGACAGAATCGAATCCCTTTAAAAGGTGTAGTCAGCGAGGAGGAGGGAGAAGGACGTGAGTAATGTAGGAGAACACTGGAATTCTCTTCATGTGTCCATTTAGTTTTGCTGTCCTTTATGGAGTTAGTTCATGCTTCTTGTCTTGACAAGTCTTAGAAATCAACTAGAAAATATATATTTTATAAATGAATTTGATTACTAAACAAAGTATTAAATATATCAATTCTAGACTATCTTTATATACTTCTGCAGCTCTTTCTACCCTCTGTTTCTGGGTTCTGTCATTTTTTGTTATGAAAAANGGGCAGGTCCCAGTAAGTTCTGGTCATTTTCCTGTTCCCTATTCCAGGTCAGGGTACACTATGCTAATGAGCTCTGGCAACAATCCAATCAAAATCTAGATGCTCTCAGCTCAGGATAGGTAAAAGCAGCCTGTTTCTTCTCAGCAGCCAACAATGTAATGAATATTCTATGGTGTGCTTCTGAACTTTCCCCTTCTTTATGTTGAGGACCTTGTAACTGAAATGGACATTGAGAAGAACCTTGTGAAGAAGTACAGATGTCTTCCTTCTTGTTTCATAGGGTAAGCCCAAACAGATTCAATCACTGTAGATCTTCATTCTCTTATCGTTTATCCAGCAAATCTTTCTTCTCAAGATGTCCTCAGTGCAGTTCTTCCTTGAGTGTTGCCTCAGTACCAGCTGTGTAAGTTCAGTTCATCTGCTATGTTCCAGGTGGTCCACTAGGCTCTGTAATCCCAGTGACTCAGCAGGTTGAGGTAGGAGGACTACCAGCCTCAGCAATTTAGTGAGACCCTGTCTCCTCTTCATTTGCCCAAATTGCCGAAGGCTTGGTGCAGTGTGATGAATAGGCCTTCATTCTGGAGCAGCAGAATGGTGTCGGAGAGCTATGGGAGGAGGCCCAACAATCTATGCATTGACTTTCTATTCTTTTAATGAATTAAGTCAATGCAAGAACTTTTATCTAAGCACTGCCTTCATAGTGTCCCAGAGATTTTGATATGTTGTATTCTCATTTGCCTCTAAGTATTTTTTATTTCATCCCTGATTTCTTCTACAATCCATTTATCTTTCAATAGTGTATTATTTAGTCTCAAGGTATTAGAGTAGTTTCTACTTTTTATTTTATTGTTGGGTTTTTCCTTTTTAATTTTTTGAATTTGTTCTAATTAGTTATACATGATAGTAGACTGCATTGTGACACATCATACATAAATGAAATATAACTTCTCTCTCTTCTTTTTGTACATGATGTAGCATTACACAGGTCATGTAATCACATATGCACATAGGGTAATATGTCTGATTCATTCTACTATGATGCCTACCCCTATGCCACCTCCCCTTTCACTCCCCTCTGTCTAGTCCAAAGTACTTCTATTCTTGCCTAGCCCCACCCTTGTATTGTGAATTACATTCACATATCAGAGAAAACATTTGGTTCTTTGTGATTGGTTTATTTTGCTTAGCATAATATTCTCTAGTTCCATCCATTTACTGGGGCAAATGCCATAATTTCATCCTTCTTTTTTTGGGGGGGGGTGGGTACTGGGGATCAAACTCAGGGGCATTTGACCTCGACCACTGAGCCACATCCCCAGCCTTATTTTGTATTTTATTTAAAGACAGGGTCTCACTGAGTTGCTTAGCATCTCTTTTTTGCTGAGGCTGGCTTTGAACTCACAATCCTCCTGCCTAAGCCTCTTGAGCTGCTGGGATTACAAGTGTGCAACAATGTGCCTGGCTCATTCTTCTTTAAGGCTGAGAAATATTCCATTGTTTATATATACCACAATTTCTTTATCCATTCATCTGTTAAAGAGCACATAAGTTGTTCCCATAGTTTAGCTATTGTGAATAGAGCTGCAATAAACATTGATGTGGCTGTGTCACTGTAGTATGTTGATTTTAAGTCCTTTGGGTATAGACCTAGGAATAAGATGACTGGGTCAAATGGTAGTTCCATTCCAAGTTTTTTTATCATTGATTTCTAATTTCATTCCATTATGGTCTGAAATGGCATTATCTCTAATTTTTGTATGTGCTAAGAATTGCTTTGCAACATAAGATATGGTCTATTTTAGAGAGGTATCCATGTGCTTCTGAGAAGAAAGTGTATTCACTCATTGATGGATGAAATATTCTATATATGTCTATTAAGTCTAAATTATTTATTGTATTATTTAGTTCCATAGTTTCTTTTTTTAGTTTTTGCCTGGAGGTTCCATTCAGTAGTGAGAAGTGTGTGTTAAAGTCACCCAATAAAATATTGTGTTGTGTTCTATTTGGTTCTTGAAATTGAGAAGGGTTTGTTTGATGTATGTAGATGCTCCATTTCTTGTGGCATAAATATTTATGATTGTTATGTCTTGTTGATGTATAATTCCCTTAAGCAGTATGAATTGTCCTTCTTTGTCCCTTCTGACTAACTTTGGCTTAATGTCCACTTTATGTCATATGAGGATAGAAACCTCTGCTTGTTTATGTGATCCATGTGAGTCATATTTTTTTTTCCCATTCTATTACCTTCAGTCTGTGGACATCTTTGCCTATGGGGTGAGTCTCGGAGACAGCATATTGTGGGGTCTTGTTTTTGAATTCAACTGCCAGTCTGACTTTTGATTGATGAGTTTAGGCTATTAATGTTCAACATTATTATTAAGTTATGATTTGTATTCCTGATATTTGGTTTATTTTTGGTTTTTAATTTGCATTAGTTTCTCTTTTGATTGACTATTCTTTTAGTGTAGTTCCTCCCTTAGCTGGTTTTCTTTTTTTTTTTTTTCATTTAATCTTCATGGAGTATTTTGTTGAGAATATTCTATAGTACAGACTTTCTAGTTGCAAATTCCTTTAACTTTTGTTTTTCATGGAAGTTTTTATTTAATCTTCAAGTATGAAGCTTAATTTTTCTGGCTATAGGATTCTTTGTGGCATCTATTTTCTTTCAGAGCATGGTGTATGTTATTCCAGGACTTTCTACCTTTGAGCATCTGGGTTGAAAGATCAGCTGAGATCTGAATTGGTTTCCCCCTTATATTTATTTTTCTCTCACTGTCTTTAAAATTCTATCCTCATTCTGTATGCTAGGCATTTTTATTATAATGTGCCTTCATGTGGGTCTGTTATAATTTTGTACATTTGGGGTTCTGTAAGCCTCTTGTATTTGATTTTACATTTCATTCTTTATTTTGGGAAAATTTTCTGATATTATTTCATTGAAAAGATGCATTCCTTTGGTTTGTATCTCCCTCTGTCATCTGTCCTGATAAATCTTAAATTTGGGCTTTCCATGCATTTCATAATTCTTGGAGGTTCTGTTCATGGTTTCTTAACATATTCTCTCTGTGGTCAACTCTATTTTCAAAATTATGTATTTTGTCTTCATTGCCTGAGGTTTTTGTCTTCCTAATGGTCTAGTCTGCTGGTGAAGCTTTCTATTGAATTTTAAATTTGGTTTATTGTTCCTTCATTTTGAGGATTTTGCTTTTTTTCCTTCAGAATTTCTGTCTGTTTATTGAAGTGATCTTTTATTTACTGTATTTTCTCTCTGATTTCATTCCTTATCCCATCCTTTACTTCACAGATCAGTTTAACTATGTACATTCTAAACTCCTTCTCTGACCTTTCTTCCACCATGGTATTGAGGGATTCTGTTATTGAAGTATCTTGATTTGCTTGGGGCAATTTGTTCCCTTGCTTTTTCATGTTGTTTGTGTGTCTACTCATCTAACAGTATGGATCTGAGGCAGTTGAATTTCTATCCTGTGGACTTATAGTGTCCCTGAAAGTTTTCCAATACCTCCCTGTTTAGGGGGAGACAAATAATAACAACCAAAGCAAGCAGTATAAGCATTAAACCAAGTGGTTTCTACTATGACATCTATAATTGTCACAATAAACAGAATTGTCACAATAAACAGAAATTATATAATCAGTTATTGCCCAAAATAGCAAGTTTGCAAAAGGGTTTACAATTTCAAATGGTGGACAGGGAGAGAATAGTAGTGATATAGGATGTGAAGATTATGAGGGAGGAGGAGAGAAGACAGAAGTAAGAGATTAAAGAAAGAGTGTAAGGGAGAACAATAGAGATTGGCTGTTAGCAGAAGAAAAGAGAGAATCAAGGGAAATAGGTAGGAGAAAATAAAGTAAAATTTTTCTAAAAATTAAAAATAAAAATAAAAGAATATAAAACAAAACTAAAATGCAGTAATCAAACATCCTAGTTCACAAAAAACTAATCCATGAAAAATAACTCACTTCAAAAATGCTAGAATTGAGAACAAAAACAAATATGAAAATGTATCAATGTTCTTGTACCATCAAGGTCACAATTAAACAGAGAAAAAGAATTAAAAAAAAAAGATCTTGATGAAAAGTTAAAAAAATTCTTTCCATTGGAGTTCAAAATATTCTCAACTTCTTTCCTCATCAGTTTAAGGTGGGCTCTTCTGGAGAGTGAGGCTCCACCCTCTGGATTGCTGGAGTGAGAGAAATAATCCCATAGGCAGAATTCCTGGAGGCAGGTTTTAGTTGTGCTCTATGCTCTTTGCTGAATGCCAATTGGTCTGGAGATTTAAAATCAGCACATCTTTAGAGTCTAGTACTTGCTAGTCCACACTGGAACACTTTACCCCAGGGGTCTCCCCTGGGTTCCACTCATGTGGTGGGGGAGCCAGTTCCTAGTCCTCTTTGTCACCTGCAGACCCCATGTTTCCTGGTCTTTGTTTCAGTCTCTAAACCATCTTTCTGCCCCCATCCTTCCATGTCCCTGGTCAGGTGCTTCTCTCCCAGCAGGTCCTGCCAGCAGTCTGATTGGAGGGGGAGAGGTAGAGCTGGGTGGGTTTCCATGACCAGTTGTCCCCTGTGTAAACCTCTCTCCATGTTTGATTTTTCTCCTGGTCACTTAAGTACACTCTATGTCATGCAGTGTGTATTTAGTTGGCCTGTATTTGGGGCCAAAATCGGGTTTGCCAGGAATTAACTTCTTCAGCTTCCAGACCCTAGACCATGGCTGCAAAATGGTTCCTTCCTTTGTCCTCAGCATGCCACCTGGTGAGATGGGGCTTCTTTCCCTGCATATGGATATCATGCAGCTCATCTTTCAGGTTTGTTGGGCAATGTTCCTGTTCTCTAAATAATCTGTACTCAGACACACCTAGGGCCTCCAAAAATGTGGGTTCCTTTCATTCTCTTATCCCCCTACTATGCTCATGGAGGGGTTGCTCTTCTGGTGCTTTTGACCCAGCCATGGCAGCAGCTGTGTCACTGGCAATCTTTTCCTTATTTTATTATATTCAACCTCTTGTGTTCCAGGTCTGCTTTGAATGTCCAGTTTTAAATTCCAGTAAAGCCAAAACCCCTTTATTTAGTTACTCACCTTGTGGAGAAGCAGTCTGCCTGCTTTCTTGGTTTCACACCATGGAGCAGCCAGGAACACGGCCTCCTCTATTCCACCACTTGGATCCTTCCTGCAGTGGGGTCTTAACAGAGTGATGGCCCAACTTGCCTCCCAGGAGTGGTAGAACAAATGGCAGAAGAGATGTTTGAGGACATTTTGGAGAACATGTTAAACAGGTTGAAATAAAAGAGAAGTGTCTAAACTTCAGGTCTACCTCTCTGTGGTTTTGTTCTAAGTTTCTTCCTTTTATCCCCTTAAATTTTTTTTTCTTGCCTCCTGATTGCTTCTCTTGTTTCTAAGTGTTTTTTTCTTCCCTGAAACTCTACAAAGAAAAGGAGTTTGGGGTGAACTCCTCAAGACATTTTTATGCCTGCATCCCATCAACTCAAGTGTGGACCTCTCTGCTGTGTCTGCTTGGAATGGAGTCTCTGCAACACAAAAATAGGCATGCAGAATGAGAAATACTAGCAGCCAATCCCTCATGGCAGGAAACTGGTATTCTAGACTGGGAGCACGTGGGAGAGTGAGCTTCTTCTTCTTCTTCTTCTTCTTTCTTCTTCTTCTTCGCACATCTTCTAAAATAAACTTTCTGTCATGTTGAGCTGAGGGAATGGAAGGAGTAGGTTCTAGCTCACGTGGCATACATTTTTACTATTCTTATTGAAAATTAGTGTTTTTTTAAAATACTTTCCTGTTTGCTGTGTGCCCTAGAATAATCTTTGGATTCTTAAATTCATTTTCAGACAGGGTGTCACTGTTTCCTAGTTTAGTCTTGAACTCCTGAGCTCCAGTGATTCTCCTGCCTCAGCCTCCTGTGGAACTGAGACTACAGATGTGTTCCACCAACCTTGGATTTCTAATTTTCAAAAATTTGCTTTTTTCTATAGTTTCTACCAGTGATGGTTGTTTTGCTGGGGCAAAAATTCAGAGATCCATACATACACTACCTTTCTGGAAGCCTTTTACTATACTACTCTTTTTTTCATAGCATTTATTCCTCTTCTATACTTAATTATGTGATCATGGCAAACCTATTACTATTACAGCTTTCATCTTATGAACTTCTTGGAGTTTGAATCTGTCTGTTTCATCTGCTGACTTTACTTCATGATGGGTTGGTTTCTTGTGTGGTTTGTAATTTGGGATTGTGAGTTTGCTTTTACTGGTATTTCATCTATGGGAATCCTAGAAAACTGAAGTTGAAGATATATCTCTTCAGCACTCATTTATACTTGTGCTTACTAAGGAACTCATGTTTATTGCCAGCCTATGACCAGCAATTATTAATTTCTCACTATGACATCTTTAAAATCCCAAACCTATATGTGCCACAAGCCCAAGGTTATGAATTCCCAGGAAAAATTCTCATTTCACTTTAAGCCTAGGCCAAACTCACTCATTTCCACGTCGTCTCCTGTTTTGGTGGTAGATTTGTTTTTCTGTCCACCCTTTCATTGACTTTGATGGTTTTATGCAGGGAACTCAGCTCAGACTTCCTGCCTCAGTTGGATCTAATGCCATGTCTCCTGTCTCTGCTTGGCTATTATACAGTAGATCTTGTCATCAGCCTTGTCTAGTAGATCTTGCCATAGTGATGGGCATGTTCTATATCTCCAATGTCTCACATGGTAACCATTAATTACATGGGGCTATTGAGCCCTTGAAATATGGCTAAGCAAAAGCAGGAATTGCATTTAAATTTTAACTAACACTAAATTAGTTTAAGTTTAGGTGGCCACATGTGTCTGGTCCCCACTTTATTAGTGTGGCTTCCTGAGACCAACTGCATATCTGAAGGCATACACAACATCCTCCCATCACTTAACATTCTGGTTTTTAGTTCCCTTTACATTTAATGACTTCAGGAATTTATCTTAGTGTTGGGAATGTAGCTCAGTGGTGTAGTGCTTGCTTAGCATGCATGAGGTCCTGGGTTTGATTCCTAGCACTGCAAGAAAAAAATTCCCCTAACTTCTTATGAGATTACTATTATGCATTTGAAATGATTATGAACACACACACACACACACACAATACACACATATTTTGTGGCAAGCAGGGTGCTTTTATATATTTCACAGTATCACCTGAACTACAGTGTAGTTTCTGTGCCTCCATTTTCTCTCCTTCCAAGTCATCTTGTCACCTGCAAAGCAGTTTTACTAAAATGCAGATCTGATCATATTATATTTCTATTCTCAAAAGTTCCTTATTCCCTCCAAATGCAGCCCAAACTCAGCCTGCCAGACATGGTCCACTGTGACATGGCCCTCCCCATTCCTCAGCCTTTCATTGTGTGTTCTCCTTTTCCTTCAAATCCCAGCACGAAGGCCTGCTACCCAACACCTAACCTTCTTCATCTGTCTTCTAGAATGCTCCCCCCATCCCTACCTGCTGTATGAACTTCAATGTATTCTTGTTTTTCAGCACACCTCTCACCAGCAAAGGCTTTACTGACACCCTCCTATTTCCAGACCCCGTGTACAGCTTGGTCATAATGTCAGAATACTTTATTGTGTGTTATTGCTTATCTGTTTCCCTCTTAGGAAAAACTTGCCTTTAACTTTTCTTTTTAAGACTCTGGAACCCTAGCACCTAGCTCAGGGGCTGACACGTGGAGCCACTGATGCAGAGGCTTCTCCTTTGTCCCTGTGGGTGGTGGCATCACTGTGAGTCATCCAGGGAGTAGCTCAGGGCATACCAGAGAGCTCTGAATTGGAGAGACGTGGTGCCTATTTTCAGAACTCACACAGTATTTTTGAGGCTTCAGGTTCCTCAGACGCTGAAGCTTCGCAGACTCCTTCTTCTTCATCTCGTCCCCCGCTGGGTTCCCTCTTCCTGAGCCACAGTGTATGGTGATTGTGTGACTCTAAACCAGAGAACTCAGCTTGTGTCTTTTCTCCTCTTATGTTCACTCAGGGAGCATCTGTGGGCTCCACACACCCTTGGATGGTCCCCTTTGGTCCTGTCCTTTCCTCTTGTTCTGAGGGTGAGAGGCATTGACGATGACCAGAGAATGGATTAGAAAGGAAGGGACTATGGCTTGGTCCTAGGAAAGGCTCTATTCCCTGAGGCTTCTGTACTGTTGAGCTGGCCAGGACACCTCTCCTCCCTCCTGGTCTGTCTGTTTCTGCTTCAGGAAAGTGGTGAGCCACTGGCCTTGTACTTCTAGGATGACAAGAATATTATGTGACTAAAGAAGCCCTGTCTAGTGCCCAACACTTAACAGATCTTTAGGGAAATGGTTTTGGATTGATAACCTGCTTCGTTTGTTCCTGTCCCCTGGATGCCTATGAGCTGCTGCCATTTGGGTTTGTGAGAAGGAGAGTTATAGCTGATGAAAGCACTGAGTTGAGTCACAAGTCTGCATCTAAGCCTAACTCTGCCCTTAACTAGCTGTGTGACTTGGAGTGAGTTGCTTTATCTCTCTGACTCTAGGTTTCCAGGTATGCCATTTAGCATAGGCACTAGGTGTTTACAAGATGCTCAGGGACTGTTTACAAGATGCTCAGGGACTATTTCTTTCCCTTTCTAGATCCTTGTGGGATATTTATATTTACTTTATGTATAAGAATGACTTTTTGTCTTCCTGCCTCTTATCTCTGTCACACCTTTGTGTGTGTGTGTGTGTGTGTGTGTGTGTGTGACTGGAGATTAAACCCAGGGCCATTCTATCACTGGGATATATATATTAGAGACAAGGTCTTGCAAAGTTGCCCAGTTTGGCCTTGAATTTATAATCCTCCTTTCTCAGCCTTCCAAGTTGCTGGGATTACAGGAACCTGTCACTGCACCCAGCTCTTTTTTTTTCTCCCAAGTATTTGGGATTGAACCCAGGGGATCTCTGGGTTCAATAATACTGAGCTTACATACTCAGTTGTTTTGTTTTTTTTTGTTTGTTTGTTTTGGAATGATATTGCTAAGGTGCCCAGGCTGGAATTGATTTCAAATCCTCTGCTTCAAACTCTAAGTGGTTGGGATTATAGGTGTATGCCAGCATGCCAAGCTATCTCTGTCATATCCTTGTACACCTTTGTCAAGCCCTTTCCAGGCTGAAGCAAAGGGTGTGTGTTTATGTGTGTGTGTTGGTGGGGGAGCCACTCTGAATGACCACACCTTCCAGTCCTGATGCACCAGGCTCTGACCAACCACTGTATTTATTGTGGCTTGGGCATTGACCCTGCCTGGATAGCAAGGCAGTCTTCTTTGTGGGCGTACCCCTAGGGTTGAGTTACACTAACCTTGAAATCCTAACTCTTCTGCCTCTGATGGATAGAACTTTGTAATAATAGTGTTCCCCCAATAAAAGCTGACTTCTGAACGTTCTCTGGTTCTCTCTCTCTCTCTCTCTCTCTCTCTCTCTCTCTCTCTCTCTCGTCAACCTCTCTTTACTTTATCTTGCTCTCCCTTTTGGGGAGCCTGAGGCTGAGAGCCAGGGAAGCCATACTGAAGCTTGTGTAAAGCTTGTGTAAAGTTCTGTGTTTTATTTTGTGTCCCTACAAATTCACATGAGCAACCTTAATTCAGCTGCCCTCGCTGGTCGAGGGTGGCAGGTGGCGCCCGAACAAAGGGACTGCTTGGTGTGAATTTGTAGGTAGACTTGGGTGAGTGCACTTTAGAAATTCAGAGAATTGTGTTTTTTGGGGGTGTGTGAAAGAAGCAGGCAGACTGAGATCCAGGGACATTAAAGAACTAACATGGGCAATTCCACATCTTTAGAAAAAGAGATTAATCTGTTCATCCTGGAGACTTTAATAAACCAGAGAGGGAAACAGGTCAAAAGGACCCAACTGGCTCAATTCCTGAAAACAGTTAGTGATGTATGCCCCTGGTTTTGTGAGGAAGATTGTGTACTTGGGAGAGGCTAGGTATACAATTGTCTAAAGGCTGCCTCTCTGCTAAACTATCTAGAGGCACAATAGAAAATATTCAAAAAGCCTGGACTGCTCTAGAAATGTGTCTTTTTGATGACTGAGACATGGAGCAATTGTATTCAGAAGACTTGTTGAAAGGGCTCCAAAAAAACAATTAGGGGGTTGAAGCAAGAAAAATAGTCTGTGGTGGCTTTCAGGCAGTTTTCTCTATCTGTAGCCAGACTGAGGAGGAGTTAATTCTCACCCAGTCTGTAGCTTGAAAACTGCAGACAGAGGACATCAGGGCAAGACCTAAAACCACACATTCAGTCACAGCTGATTCAGACAGAAACAGTGATCTACAAGCATACCAATGCAACTTGTTGGTAGGGGCATATGCTAGAGAGGAAACCAGCGCTGATTGGGTTTCTGCAAGGCCGATTCAAGATGGAGGGGAGGAAGATGGACAGGAAGATCCTAATGAAACTGAGCCACTACAGTCTGAGGATTCCCAGACAGAGGGTGAGAATGAGCTGCAGGAGAGCTTTGGTAGATTACATTTGGCTGGCCCTGAGTCCACCATTTGGATCTGGCCACTCACCTCTGGGAGAACAAAGTTCAATAACTACTCTAAACTGGCTGTAGCCATGCTTATGCCACTCCAACATGGCCTTAGGACAGTGATGGAGGTGGGGGAGGACATTATAGGTTTTCAGCTTTTCCCAGTTTTATGAGCAAAATCAATGTGTCTGAGTGCATACTGTGGTTCCTTTTAAAACTCTAAAGGAGCTTAAAAATGCTTGCTGTACTATGGTCCAAATTCAGCATCTGTTCAAAGGCTGCTTAAATCTTTAGGCAGTGAACCTCTGCCCCTGTATGACTGGATTATGCTGGCTAAGGCATGCCTATCAGGGGGCAATTATCTATTGTTGTCATCCAACTGAACCAATAATTGTGCCGAACAGGGTGAGAAAAACTTCATGCAAGGCTTTGAAGCCCCTCTAGAGATTTTAACTGGAACTGGAGATTTTGCCAAATTGGAAAGGCAGCTAAATCTGACAGATTATAATCAGATTACTGTTTGTGCCAAAAAGGCTTGGAAAGAATTGACTAATAAAGGTGAACAGATACTGGATTTTAGCCAGATTCAGCAGGGAACAGATGAACAGTTTTCGGACTTTGTAACACTTCTTTTCCAGGCAGCGAACCGGGCCATAGGAGACTCGAATGCCTCTGAGTTTTCGTTCAAACAATTAACATTTGAAAATGCCAACAAAGTTTGTCAGAAGATCTTCCAACCCATTGGAAAAGGGGAATTTTTTCCAAATTTATTTGCCTTTGTGGATGTGGGTCCCACACACTTGCAGGGTTTAAAACTCCCTGCTATTTTAAAGCAAGTGTTACAACCTCACTCTAGGAGATGCCATTCTCATGGGCAACGTTTTAACTGTGGTAAAACTGGCCATATGGCTCAGAACTGTGGGTCTCCATGCAATCAGGCAGAAACCTCACCTGGTTTATGCCAATGCTGCTATTGAAGAAATGACCACGTGGCGTGGCGGAACTCTGGCAGACATGGCGGAGGTGGCCTGCCATCATTTTAACCTCACTTCCTTCTTCTTCACCACCGGGAAACTGGGAGCTGGGCCTGCCCTGGCCCCTCCAAACAGCAGGGACATACATTACAGACTATAATGGAAGAGGAGTCACAGGCTCAAATGTTATCAGGGTCAGTCATGCCAACCCATTTTTATTACCGGTCAGAAACACTTCTGGCTCAGCCAGGAGCTTGGAGCTGTGACCAGCCATGGGAACAATCCTGACTCCTGAAATGAGGCCATGGTGAATCCCTACTGGGATTCATGGGCTACTGCCACTACGTACCATAGGCCTAATTTTGGGGTGGAACAGTTTACAAAAGGGAATCCAGGTACTGCCAGAAGTGATTGACCCAAATTTTAAAGGAGAGATTGAAATTACTGTACAGTCAGATTGCACTATTCAGCTCTCTTCAAGAGATGTATTAGTGCAGTTAATATTTTTGCCTTGTCATTCTGCGAATGGCCCAGATGAAAGCTCAACATCTCTGTCCCTGGACTGTGCATATATGGCTCAGTTAGTTATTCAGGAGCGACCCCTACTGGATCTTAAATTCAATCATAAAATATTTCAGGGCATTGTGGAGCCTTGAGCTGATAGATATGTCCTATCTAGCAGGTACTGGCCCAGGGATTGGCCTTTACATATTGCACCTGCCCCTTAGAGGGATTGGTCAGATCTCTCAGCCTGCACAAAGTGCAGTATCTTTGTTGGGAAGATAAAGATGGTAACTTTGGAATTTTTAAGCCTTATGTCTTAGACACCTTGCTAGTAAACTTGTGGGGCCAAGATATTCTAAACAGCCTCGGTTTGTTATTAATAACTCCAAATTCTATCATGTCACCTGACTTAATCAAAAATTTATTTCTAGAGAAATTGAAGAAAATTTACAAGAAGTGTATTTACCTATAATCCAGTCTTCCCAGCAGAGATTAATTAATTCTCCCAGTCAAAATTTTTGGCAGGGCCCCTGACATTATCCCTGACCCAGAGAACAGCAGAAAAAAATTAATTGGCTCACAGAAGAGCCAATCTGGGTTATTCAGTGACCCTTAACAGGGAAGAAACTTAAAATAGCCCACATGTGGTCCAGAAACAACTTTAGGCTGGCCATTTAGATAGAACCTATGCTCAGTCCTTGGAACACACCCATCTTTATATTTAAGAAAAAAATCTGGCAATTGGGGATTATTACAAGATCTCAGGGCAATTAATCATGTTATTGAGCCCATGGGAGCCTTACAATCAGGGCTTCCTTCCCCAATAGCCATCCCTTTAAATTATCATTTAATAGTAATAGATTTAAAATATTGTTTCTTTTCTATACATTTTCACCCTGACAACTATAAAAGTTTGCCTTCAGCATTCCAGCAATAAATTTTAAAGAACCAGTTAAAAGATATTGCTGGAAAGTGTTGCCTCAGAAAATGTGTAATAGCCCTACTCTGTCAAAATTTTGTGGTGCAATCCATCATGCCCGTGAGGGAGGAATTCTCTGATGCATACATTATTCATTTTATGGATGACATACTTTTAGCTCATGCTAACCCATATGTACTTTTAAAAGTCTTTGATCAATTAGAAACTTCACTCACTGGAATGGGTTTGTACATTGCACCTAAAAAGGTACAAAGGACCTCTCCTTTTCAATATCTAGGTCATATAATTGAAGGACACACAATCCATCCTCAAAATTTACAAATAAGAGCCAAGGAATTGCACACACTTAATGATTTTCAAAAACTATTAGGTAACATTAATTGGCTGAGGCCATCTTTAAAACTAACTACTGCAAATTTAAGTCCTTTATTTCAAATATTACAGGGAGATTCTTCTCCAACTTCTTCTCATCAGCTCACAGCAGAAGTGAGAACATCTTTAAGAAAGGTTTAAATTGCTATTAAAAATGCTCAGCTTACTAGAATTGACCCACAAGAGCCTATATATTTGTTAATATTTCCAACTGCTAATGCTTGATATGGCAACCATTGGGAGTTATTAAATGGATCCATTTAGCTCACTCTCCTCAAAAGTCATTAAATTTTTTTCATGATTTTGTTGCTCAATTGGTTATTAAAGGGCAGAATGCAAGTTTTACAGCTGGTTGGATCAAAACCTAATATTACAATCATTCCATTTTCTGCTCAACAGAATGATTGGCTTTTCCAAAATTCTAATACTTGGAAACTAGCTTTTGCTAATTTTCCTGGTCAGATAGAAAATCATCATCCTCTTGATAAAATTGTTCAATTTGCCTTAGTAACTGCATTTATTTTGCCAAAGATTGTGTGTGCACAACCAATAGATGGAGCACTAACGGTATTGATGGCTCAAGCTCAAGTAAAGCAAGCTCAAGCTTTTATAGTCACACTCATACAGAGGTTATACAAACCTCATATACTTCTGCCCAATGAACAGAACTTCAAGCTCTCATTTGTGCTTTAAGTCATTTTAGAAATGAGCTCATTAATATTTATTCTGACAGTTCATATACAGTTGGAGTTATAAAAAAATATTGAAACTTCAACTATTGAGTATAAGCCATCACAAGAGTTATTTAATTTGTTTCATACCTTACAAAAGAAAATACAAATGCACCAACACCCACGTTTTTTTCACATTGATTTATTTCCATCATTTATGACAGACATGGAGTATATTAAATTTATGTAAAAGTTATAATCATCATCATACCATAGAAATGTGTGAAAAGTAAAATTAGAGATGTTTTATAGGCCACATATGGGCCCACACTAATCTTCCAGGGCCTTTAATGTCAGGTAATGATAAGATTGATAAATTGGTTGCTGCTTGTGAGTAAATGTCTTTGTATGACTGTGCACTTGCATCATCAAAATGCTTCTAGTTTACATAAAAAGTTTAATATTACTAGAAAACAAGCTCATCAAATTGTACATCACTGCCCCCAGTGTGTTATATACATTCCAACTATGTGTTATATACATTCCATCTGGGGTAAATCCCTGTGGATTAAGACCAAATCAACTATGAAAGATGGATGTAACTCACATTTCTCAATTTGGTAAACAATGTTATGTACATGTAATTGAGGATACTTATTGTAGTTTATCTTTGCCACAGCCTGTGCAAAAAACCAAAAACAAACAAACAAACAAAAAAAAACCCTCAACAACTCAACATGTTATTTCTCACTGCCTAGCTGCTTTTGCAGTATTAGGATGTCCTTTACAGATTAAAACTGATAGTGCACTGGCTTATATTAGCTCTTCTTTTCAACAATTTTTCCAAGAGTTTCATATTGACCATGAAACAGGTATTCCTTATAACCCTCAAGGTCAAGCTATTGTCAAACAAGCTCATTTATCTATTAAGCTACAATTACAAAAACTGAAAGGGGGAGATAGGACTAGGACCACCCCCCCCCAAAAAAAATAACCTCAATCATGCTCTGTTCATTTTAAATTTTTTAAACTGTGACTCAAAAGGCGGCACTGCAGCTAAGCCACACGTGTCTTTCACAGCAGCAGGCCCTTTAAGCCAAGTTTGGTGGAAGGATTTGCAGACTAGCAATGGAGAAGACCAGATCTGGTAATAACGTGGGGTAGAGGTCATGCTTGTATTTTTCCAGAAGGTGCTTTTCATCCTATTTGGGTACCTGAATGAACCATCAGGCATGGAGGACCTAGAACCAAGATTCAAATGACTGAGGACTGATTCAGAGACATCAGGCCTGACTCTCACCATCAAGGGGAACTCTCGAAGAAAGAGGGGGAAAGAAAATGGCTCAGAGAGACCCAATGGTGAAGCTACCCTCATGGAAGCACCTGAAAAATCTGACACTGCAGGCTGAACAAATGATTCAGCAGCAAGGAAAAACTAAGTCTCCAATGGTGATGTTTGCCACAGTACTAGCTCTATTGAACTGTCAGGTAAATGGGACTCAGGGAGAGTATTTTCCAGATCCACCTTTAGTACACGCAGTAGTGTGCACTAGAGAATCCATCCCAGTATTTACTAATGACTCATGTATGATGGAAGGACTTACAGACACCCATATTACTCCCATCCATGTGACTGGATTTAATTATTCTGGCTATAGTGCTCAATTACCTATGTGTTGATCCTGCAATAAACATGCTGGCTGTCTAAAAGTGTCCTTTGAGGAAAAGACAGCAGTTGGGGGACCTAGACATGCTAATCATACTGTCCTCAAAGACTCAAAGCCTCATATCAGATCATTATTATAACAGGACTTTCTCATAACAAACTAGTCATTTCAGCAGAACATCCACTAATACCTTACTGTCCTAACTATTCTATTATATAAATTGGCACCTTTCCTAAGTGGATGGATTGTGTAAATACTTTCTCAGTACAGCATAAGGTATCTAGAAATAGTGGATACATTTTAGACTGATCTTCTAGAATTGACAAAAAGCAATTATGCAAGGGTGCTACCATGACCCCTGGAGGATTTGTTAGTAACATCTTGACCTTCAGTGAAGGTGGCATTCCCAAAGATGTCTGGTGCTTAATTGCTGGTGCAAAATTCTTACATTTTACTGATAAGCCTTTACAAGACTTTGTAGGCAAAAATTGTAAGGAGGGTTCCTGTTATGGCCTACGGGCCTGTGTTCAATTTCCTTATGTTTTAATTACTGGAAATGTTAAAGTTAAAAGAAAAGACAATAGATATCTTGTAGATGTAATAGTGTAATTTAACTAATTGTATCATCAGATATCATAGAGGGAAAGGAACACTAGTACTTCATCAGTCCTCTTTTTGTTTTATTGCCAGCTAATATTTCAGAGCCATGGTACACTGATGCTGGTTTTCAAGTCTTACAACAAATACATGCCCAGCTAGTGAGACCTAAACATGCTTTTGGACTCATAGTATTTGGAGTAGTTGCCTTAGTTTCTTTTATTTCCTCCACAGTCACAGCTTTGGTGGCTACATTCAGCATGCAAATTTTCTTAATAATTTGGGTCAGAACACTTCCAAAGCTCTTCATAATCAAATAAATATTGATGAAAGGATTCAGACTAAGCTAAATGCCTTAGAAGCTGCTATCATAAATATTGGTAATGAGCTCTTAGCTTTGAAATTCAAGGAAAGACTCAAATGTCACAATGACTATATGTGTGTTACAGCTGCCAAATACAATGCTTCCCAATGGGATTAGGAGAAGGTTAAAAACCATTTGTTAGGTATTTGGCAGAATAATAATAACAGCTTGGGTCTTTTGGAGTTACATCATCATATTCAAGATATACAAAAAAGTAAGATTGATTTTTTTGGATCCTATTTCTCTAGCTGATCAAATACTTAGAGAGTTAAATGGCTTTAACCCTGGAAACATTCTTAAACACTCTGCATGGTAAATGCTTGTATTGTTCTTGCTACTAATTCTTTCTTGCTTTGTAATCATAGGATGTTGTGCTTTCAGAACAAAAATTTTGGGACTTGAGATAGTGACTCATCATCTTCTTTTTCAAAGGAAGAAGGGGGAATTTTTGGGGGAACCATTCTGATGCACCAGACTCTGACCAACCACTGCATTCATTGTAGCTTGGACATTGACACCACCTGGATAGCAAGGCGGTTTTCTTTGTGGGCGTACCCCTATGGTTGAGTTACACTGTACAGTTCCCTTGAAATCCTAACCCTTCTGCCTTTGATAGATAGAACTTTCTAAGAACAGTGTCCCCCCAATAAAAGCTGACTTCTGAACATGTTCTTTCTCTCGTCAACCTCTCATGACTTTCTCTTGCTCTCCATTTTGGGGATCCGGAGGCTGAGAGCTGGGGAAGCTTTCCTGAAGCTTGTGTAAAGGTAAGTTGTAACTGTGTTTTCACACTAGTGACCTTAGTTCAGCTGCCTGTGCTCAATGGGGGCAGCATGTGTGTGAATGTTTACAGAAGGCTGGAAACAGCCCAGTGTAAAGAGAAGCTTCCACCATTACTCCAGTCACCAATTTATTTCATAGAGTGTACTCTGACTTCTCATCCTGATTATTGTTCTTGCCTTCAGGGTCTATAACTTGAAGGAAGTTGGGTAAATAATCCCTTATAGAAAATTAATCTGCCTGATTGACAGTATACTTCCTAGAAATGCATAGAATAACTTCACAGGACTAACAGATGAATCCGAGAGGAGGGGAATGTGTGTGAGTGGGCTGAGACAGGGGTGGGCTTGGGGGAAGGTAGGGACAGGATCTTCTCTGTGTTCTCTCAGGAGTCCAAGTTCTTTGCTTCATCAGCTGCTTTGACTTCTTCAGTTGCTTCCTTGACTTGAGTGGGAGGCTTGGGCCAGCTTCCATGTTAGCTACTGGCCTGTTTCCCTAGGGGAGATTCAGATATAGGTGGTAGCTGGCATCTCCCCAATCAGTTGGTTTATGTTTGAGATAGTCTTGCTAATTTGCCCAGGCTGGCCTTAAACTTGCCATCTTCTTGCTTCAACTTTCCAAATAGTTGGAATTCCCAAATTGTTGTCTTCCAGAGCTACCATGGTGTGCACCCACAATTAGAAGCTGTGTCTGCTAAGTTCTTGTTCCTAACTTTGCCCCATGTAGATTACTGTGCACTTACATGTCCTACTCACTCATCCACCAGTTGGCACCAGCTGGCATGGCTGAATCTCACACCATGAGGTCTGTGAAGACCAGCTTCAAGAACCAGTGCTCCTAGTGACAGCAAATTTGTACTGATGGAAGTACAAAGCTATGAGGGAGCAGAACTATGAATATGGCCTCAGGAAGGAATCCAGCCCAGATAGCAGCCATTCGTGGCCCTGGTCTGGGTAAATGCTCCCTGGAAGGCTAAGATGTGAACTGAGCAGAATTTTGATACCACCAGCTACATTTAACTGAGTATATACTCTGAACCATACCCTTTACACACATGATTTCTCAATACAACAACCCATTTAGGGTAAGTTTTAAACTGAGGCTCGGGTCTAATAACTGGGATGACATCACTCAAACTGTTAAGTGGCAGTGTTGGGGCACCATCTCCAATCTACCTGTGATCATCCTTCCACCTGCTCTGCCTTGTGTGATTGGACATAGAACTTTTCAGTGGTTGCCTGCACCAAAGAGAAAGGTAAACATTGTAGGTCATGAGCTCTAAATCCCAATTCTACTATGGATTAGTTGTGTAGACTGACCTCCAAGTGGCCAGAGAAAGCAGATTTGGCTGAGACTATCCCTTATTCAAGAGGCAGAAGCTGGGCAAGTAGCACTGTGTTCTTACTGTGTCACCTCTCTCCTGCTAAGTAGTGTTACCAAGATGAGTCCAGTGGCCACAGCTTTAAAATAATGAAATCAGGGTAAGGAATGTCTGAGGGATGTGGAGAAGGAGGAAGGCGCAGGCAAGCTTCTTGTCTAGTTTCGATGGGGCTTGTATAGGAGTCCCAGATCTTCCTTGAGACCCAAATGTTTTTGTCATTTCCTTTCCTCCTAACACTTAAAGGCAGCCCTACCTTCTTCCTTCTGGAGTTGCTGCCTGGATATCCAGCCCCTGCCATGGACTGAGGCCCATATGGGTGAGTCGAGTCGGTATGAACTCCTGAGCTTGTTGGTACAGGGTGGATGACATAGTCCATTCACTGTTCCTTCTGTCTGCTTTGGCAGATTGTATCTTTCCCTGGCTTCCTCTTTGATCTTTGGTTTTTATCCAGGTGCCTATGCGTCTTAAGGCCCTTTGTTTTCCTCTCTGCTAGAATATCTTTGCTTTACTTCTAACCCCATTCAAAGCCTTTGAGAACAGATACCGAAAGACCTACTTCACTGGGACCTCTTGATCAATCCCTTCATTCATTCTCTTTCCAAGCAGTTATATTCAGGTTACTTCCTGATCAACTGGAAATTGGAACTTCCCTGAGGTTGACTCAGAATCCAATGCTGGGTGCATGAATATATTGAACGTATGTCTGGGGCTGTGTTTTAAAATTCTGTACTGCCTGACTCTTGCATTTGTTTTTGAGTGCCTTAGGGAGAGGCAGGATGGCCAAGTGGGAGGGGCACTGGATGGAGTATGGGAGGAAGCTGTCTTGCTGCTGACTGCAATGGGAGCTACTGCTGACCAGGTGCAGAAGGCTGAATCTGTGGCCTAAGCCTGGTGATTGGAAACTCCATCTATAATGAAAATAAGGGCATCTAGCCACTGATGTTCCAGAGATTCAAGTCGTAGAACTCCAGAAGGACTTCTTTAGGAATAAGGTTCTCCCTTATGTCCTCCTGGTGCCCCCTCCCCCACCTGGTTCCATCCCTCCTCATTCTGGCAGCTACCTGCTCCTTCCTTCCCATCCTACAGGCCCACAGACTCTCCACACCCACTCTGATGCCTCAGAGCTCCCCTCCTCCTTTTCTTCCTGCTGATCCAGGTATCCAGGCTTTCTTCCCTTCTGGTCTCTCCTCCTTTCCACTTTGAATCCAGCCCTGGTTTCCCCTCCATCTCCATTTTCTGTCGACTGAGCTAGCTCCCCAGCACCACAGTGGGCCCAGCTCCTTGCCTACCCAGCTCTCAGCCACCCAGGGCACAACTCGCCCAGTCTGGAGGCTTTAGTCAGCATTTCCCTGTGCCTCCCCCTACCTCCTCACCAGCACCAGCCAAGTTTGGTCTGGAGGGAGATCTGGGCAGCTCCCAGAGTCCCTCAGAGCACAGTACATCCTGTGCTCCACAAGCCTCGCTGGGTCCGGTCTTCACCCTGGTCCTTCTTACCCACCGCCGTGTGGCTGCAGCCCCTATTCCTTAGGTTGGTGGGGGGATCCAACCCAGGCCAGAGTCTCGGGTGACAGCAGCACCAGCACCAGCACCAGCTGCAGGGTTAGGTGGCGACTTAGTGGTAGTGGAGGTGGGGGAAAAGCCTCCCCTGATCTCCACTACCCTGAGCAGCAACACAGGCTCAGAGCGAGAGGACGATGATCAGAGCATCAGTATCAGCAAGCTGCTGATGCTTGCCACCACCACCGAGCTCCTGGGGCCCCAGGCTCAGGGAGATGTCCAGGCCGGCCGCCCTGTGCTGACCACCTGCGTTGTGGTGGTCTCCTCCTTCACCTCCTTCTGAAGCATGACAGCAGCAGGGCTACGCGGTGCTGTCCATGGTAGTGGTGCTGGCGCAGAGCAGTTGGCTGGACCTAGACCTTATCACCTTCACCCACCTGTCCTGATGATCCTGGACCACCACCGACCTGGTGGTGCCACAGATCCCTCAGCCACCTCTGCATCTGCTCACTGTCTCCTCAGTTTCTGGGGGCGGGACCAAGGCCAAGATGTGCGGCTAACTCAGGGACTCTGGCCGCCATTGGGGCGACCTTGACAGTGGGCAAATTTGCCTTCGCCTACCTGGCTTGGCTCATCTACTCCATCGCCTTCATGCCTACAGTAATGCTTATCCTGGGCACGTCCATCATAGACCTCCTCGTGATGCTTGTGCCTGTCAACACCACCGGCTTCTGCCTTACCAAGTTGCTGTTGATGCCCCTGCTCTACAGCATGGTGCCAGCCATCAGGGAGAATGCACCTCCTGGCAGGGCCGGACCCCTGCTGCTGGGATCCCAACAGCACCACAGCTGCTGGCTACTTCCTGGGCACATGTCTGGACATACTGACAGCTTCCCCTTGGTGAAGCTGATGCTGGAAGGCTGCCGTGCCGCTGCCTGCGCACCTACTTACTTGCTTTTCTCTGTCAACATCCTCGCCCTCGCCTCGCCAGTGGCTTCCTCACGGTTTACTGCTATCTCCCTCCAAGGAGTTTTTACCCAAGGAGTGCAGAAGGATGCACTTGGCTTCAGCCCTAGTAAAAGTTTCCCCTTCCCAACACAGCCTGATGAAAATGCAGGGCAGTTGAGGGGAGGTCAGAAGGCCAAGGGGACTGGAAACTCTCAACCCAAAAGCAAGGCCCCCTGTGCTTTGCCCCCTCAATTCGGGAGGCCATAGAGCCAGACAGTTGACATAGCCATGGGGCACCTTCTCTTTCTCCTAGGCACAGGGTCTAGCTGAGAGCCTTCCTGAGATGGCCAAGACAGCAGGAAGGTGGAGGGCGGAGCACCATAGCCACTTCTGGCCCCACACACCCTGACAGTTCTCCAAGGCCCCCAAGTCTTGGTATCCAAGAAAGAAGAGGTTCCTTCCTGAGCATGAAGATGGAGAGGGGCTGCTCACCACCAGGAGGCAGTGAAGGGCCAGGAAGGGCAAGTCCACTGGGCTCAGAAGGTGGCTGCAGCTGCTGGGGCCTGGGGCCTGGTCCCAGAACAATGGTACCTGCAGTGTGGCATTCTGCTTAGGAAGAGAGAATGAGTGAAGGGATTGATCAAGAGGCCCCAGTGCAATAGGGCTTTTGGTCTCATTTTGAGGAGGAGGTGGAGCCACTTACCCTGTGCTTCCTTCTCCATATCCTACCCCAATACTGACCTCCGCGGGACTGGGTGACTATGCTTCCTGCTTTCCCCGCCTCACCCAAATTCCTATCCATTGTGGCAGAGAATGGAGGAAAGGGGTTATCCAGGTAGGGGGGCGGGTGCTGTGCCTTGGGCCTTTACCAGGCTCTTTTAGGCTGTTGTTAGTGGCCACTGACCCCAAATCCACTCTTCCCCTCATGTGTCTATTCCAGATGAAGATGGAGGGAGGGAAGGAGACAGGGATGGGGAGGATATATTGTTTCCTTGTGTCTACTTTGTGGCCCTTGCAATGAGGAGGTCTGAGGAAGTTTTGGGCCCCCAACCCCACTACCACCAACCTGGGAAAATGAGGAGGCTTGTGAATGCCACACTGCAGCAGCAAGGGAAGCCAGGTCTGTCACCTCCAGAATCTGCAGCACCTTGGGAGCCTCCAGTTCACCTTTCCCTCCACTGAAGCTCAGTACTGGCTAAAAAGCAGGGCTGTTTTTCAGTTTCTATGTGAGTCCCATGGAAGAGGAGAGCAAAGCCAACCAGTGGGACACCCTGTTAGGGCGAGGGCTCAGGGCAGGGGCTGGCCAGTGGCAGCTTGCCTCCCCTCCTCCTCTTGGGTCACAATTACATCTGGAAGGATCCAGTAAGCTAGTTCCTACTGCAGTGTTCACAACCCGAGGGGCTGCTCCTCCTCCGAAAGGAATCTAGGTAACCAGGGAGTGGGGGCATGTTGGACACGACTTCTTGTCACCCTTCACATCACAACAGGGGGTCTCCTGTTCCATGAATGGACAAGGCTGGCTCTACCAGGTGACCACCTGTGTTTACCGCCCTAAATAGACAAGAGTGAGGTCCAGTGCCAGGACCTGGGGAGGCCACCAGGCATGGAGAGCTGGGGAGTGGCCTAAAGCAAGATGACCCTGGGAGCCATTGGGAGTGACGTGATGGGGGAAGTGGGGGCGCACATGTGGGGTTGGAGGTAGGTGCTTTATATTCTTCTGTAATATAATCTATAGGCTCTGTGTTGTTGCTGTTTTCCCACATGCACATATTCACTCAGTTCACACATTTATTGAGCACCTAACATATACCAAGAATTGGAGCATAGATTACTTTTATAATTTGGAAAAGCAAACACTAGAGGGAAGAAGCAATAAATAACAGCAGGAGAAGCAGCCAATCAGCACCCCAAGTCACAAGCTGCTCTGCCTCAGGATCAGGTCAGGGTTCAGAGAACCCAGGAGCCATTTGGCTTCCTGCAGAGGCAGTGGCTAACATGGATTGGGTGCTTCCTGGGTGTGGGACACCTCAGAGCCTCTCGTGGATTTCATAGACTCCTCACAAGACCTGGTGAGGTGGGAACTCCTACCATGCCCAACTTAGAGATGAGTGACCTAGGCCTGAGGAAGATGGCCTAATTGGTCACTCAGCTGAAGAGCAACAGACTGTGGTAACTGCCACCTCCCAGCACACCTAGACTCAGAGCCTGGCCTGCAGTTCTCTTGGACTCTAGATCTCCTACCTAGCTTAGAGCTCATGTGTCTGGTGGCCCTCAGCTGGCAGGCCATCTCAGGAAGTACTAGGGCAGGACAGGGCCTCAAAGTCTCCTGATTTACTTAGGATGGGAAGACCCCAACTTCAACGTCTACACACTACAGAATCAAAACCACCCACTGCATCCTAACTACATCATCTTCACTCTTGTGCCCTATTTAAAAATTAAGCAGAAACCAAGTAAAATTTGTTATATTTGCTTCCAGGGATCTCAGCTCAGACTGCCAGATGATGTTTAAGTGACTGAACAAAGCCTTTTTAAGACCTAGGGCTGAGGATGTCATTGAGTGGTAGAGCATTGGCCTGGCATGAATGGAGACCTTGGGTTCCAGCATCACTCCAAAACCCAGGGATGCTGGGTTTTATTTTGGGTAATAAAAATCTTCTAAAATTGATTGTGCTGATGGTGGCCAAACTCTTAATATACTAAAAGTCACTGAGTTGTGAAGGGTCAATTGTAACTTGTGTGATATGTGAATTATAGCTCGATAAAGATATTGGGGAAAGAGCAGGATGGCCCATGTGCCTGGAGCTACCCAGGCCCAGGCGAGTAGGTTGGCAGGGCAGTTGGCCAGAAGAGGGGAGGCTAAACACTTGAAGATGAGAAAATTGATCTCTGTTGGAGCTCTGAAGGGGCTGAAGGGATTTTTGCTACATCAAATGATGGAAAATATTATTATTTCGGAATCCAGAAACATATTGGACCATCACAGGATGTTTCCCAGTTTTCTGTTTTACAGATACATAAAGATTGAAAAGTTTATAATCCAAAGTTACTTAGTGTGGACCTTGAAGATTGAAAAGAGCACATATAACGAGCCAGTTGATTTTGAGCAGTGGATTGAAGATAATGTTGTACACACAGGGAAGCTGTTTGAAAATAAAGAAATTGTGGCTCAAGATGGCTTTTCTACTTACCTAAGATTCATAATTATACCAGCCTTCAATCATTTTGCAGCTGTGCGTAGCATTTCTGCAGAGAGACTGGCAGTCTCAAATTTTTCTTGGTAATTATAATAAAATGCTCTTGCATAATTTTTAACATTATATTTGAACATGAAGTTGTCATTGATACATTTTATTAAAAGAATTTGTCTTTAAAAAGTGTCAGAGAAAAAAAAATCAGTCACCATGGAGATAAAGGGTATGCATGGGACAATGACAACTGAGGACATTAATTGACATGGCCTCTGAGAACAGCTAGAAATTCAAGGTTTACGATCAAGATGGAAAGTTTGCTTCAGGGAACCAGCAATGAAGTAGCTTTGGGCCAATTTGCTGTCAGGCAGAGCCCTGGTTTCAGATGATGTTTAAGTGACTGAACAAAGCCTTTTTAAGAGCAAAGTCGCTGTGGTGTCCTGCACTCTAGACATCTAGTTTGTATTTATCGGAAAATGGGGAAATGTCACAGGAAAGTTAATTGGCCTCTGGGCGCAATAATGCTCACTACCAGGATTGCTAGAGAGGAGAGGTGGAGCCTGAAAGGCTGGTGGCTGGAAGGGGCTCATCTCCTTCATCTGGTCCTTTGAGGCCGTTGAACTGAGTATGGGGCATACTTTGGAATTCATTGTGCTGCTGCTAGGCAAACTCTATTTGCAAGAAAGAACAGTTCAACTAGGAATTTCTAGGCCTATAATAACATGTGACTCAAAATAACTAGTGGGAATTATTGGCAGAGTTAACATTTTATTGAATCTCTTTCATGCACACACAGGCCCACACACACCTTGTGATGTTGGCTTCTTGTCCTATCAGAGTCCTCTCCGTGCTGAAGCTGGGAAGACATGAAGGTCTGATGCCCAGAGTGGACAGCACTCGAGGCCAGGGTTGAAGGCATCCCTGTGTGTTCTTCAGCTCCCGTCTACCCCAAGAAGGCGCTTGAGGAAAACTGCCTTCAAACTGGGGCCTGAATCTCTCCTCAAATGCTGTCTTGAACCTCAGACCTTCAGGTACACAGCAGCACACGTTCCCTGTCCCCAAAGGGCCTGCCTAGATCTCCACTGCCTTCCCTCCCCGCCCCACACCGCACCTCACTCTGCTCCCCCCTGCCCAGTGCTTCCTGAGCTCAGGGCTTCAGCCCCAGGGTCCAGGCAGGCAGCCCTGAGGAATGCTGGGCCACAGCCCTCCCACTGACAGGTGGCCAGTCAGTGAGCTCAGGATTCCAGACTCTTCTCCC
>NW_026000171.1:5723568-5735076 GCF_001458135.2 Marmota marmota marmota
TGGGGGGTGGTTGTCTTTTCTGCTATCCTTTAATAAAGCCTTTCACTTTCCACTCCACACTTGCCCAGGCCTGCTTCTCTGGTGTTATACTTCAGCATTCAGGGAAGCGAGGACTCGTCACGTCACGTCACGTCACGTCACGTAAACAGTTACATCCTGAGCTCAGACTGCTGGCAGTCAGGCCCAGAGGAAACACCTCCAGATTCCAACACATGACAGCCATCCAACAGGCCAGGCCCATCATCAGCCTGACCTCCCACACAATGATGTCCCCTGTCCTTAACCCCAAGTGCACAGGAGCACTCCACAAGCTTTTTAGTGTTTCTTCTTAAAATATTCTCAAGGAGGACCCAATAATTGAGATGGGTTTCCTGAATGAAAAATAGATCAAAACAGAATTTAAAAAATGCTCCTGGAGGGGTTGTGGCTGTGGCTCAGTGGTAGAGCTCTTGCCTAGCATGTGCAAGGCGCTGGGTTCGATCCTCAGCACCACATAAGTAAATAAATAAGTAAGCAAATAAATAAATAAAATGAAGATATTGTGTCCAACTACAACTAAAAAAAATTTTTAAAATTTTATTTAAAAAAATGCTCCTGGAGGAAAGAAGATAATGCTTGGAACAGAATAAAATGAAAACAAACAAATGAAAGGAGAAGACACTGCGTTCATAAGACAAAGACAAGATGAATAATCAGAGAATGAAAATGATCCTGGAAAACAAAAAAAATTCAGGGGCTGCGGCTCAGTGTAGAGCACTTGTCTAGCATGTGTGAGGCTCTGGCTTCCACCTCCAGCACTGAAAAAAAAAATCACAAGGAGTGTTGGGCTATAAAATTAGAGAGATTTCTTTGAAGGTAGTGATACCGCTGGTTACGGGTGACAAGTTCTGCTCCCTCAAATGTTGAAGTTTGAAGCACGCTGAGGCAAGCATATAAAGGAGGGTTTATTTAAAAAGGGGTAACATAGACTTCTCTTGGGAGGGAGTAGGGGGACATGGCTGATATCCTGGTATTCCAAGAAGTGAGGTGTTCCGCCCTTTTTATATGCCCTAGGCTTCCTTTGTTTTCTTTCCCTCTTCCTCTCATCTTTCTCCTTCCTACAATGTGACTAGGATGGCCAGGAAAGTGGGATGGCCAAAAGGTGGGAAACAGGTAGGCTGAAGGGGGAAGGGCAGGATGGTGCAGCCCAGAACACATTAACAACTTTATAGCTCCCTGTAGGGAGGGGCAATTCCTGGGACAGGTTATCTTAGCAACAGGTTGGAGCAGGGGCAGGTTCTTGATAAGGGTGGAGGAAGGGCTCTGAAGGAATTAACATTTCAGTCCTGCAGGCCAGTCTCCAAAACTCACTCAAAATGGGCCTGACTCTATACTGACTGCCTGTCTAATTCTGGCTTCAGCAGAGCAAATGCAGATAGAAATAGAAGATAAACATGAAGATCAGAGAATCAATTTAGGAAATACAAAATATGATTAACTGGATTTCCCAAAAGAGGTTATGTAATACCAGATTCGTGGGACCCTAATAGACCTCCAGGAGTCAAATCCGATGCAATCACACAAGAGTCTTTATTGCAAGCTTGAGCCTGGACTCACAACCGTTTCCGACACAGCGGTCACAGGGAGTGAGTCCGGGTCCTTTGTTCAGTGAGATTTTATAGGTTTTGGGGGGATACTCTATGTGTCACAACATCACACAGCAAATCATTTCACACCACGGGAAAGTCAAACTGTAGGGGACCGGCGAAGTGTCAGAGGGAGAGACCACCAAGAGACCACTCATGCAATTGGCAGAAGGGAATTTATTGATCCAGCATGCTGGGGCTCCGTGCCCACTCAAGAAGAGAAAGCAGCCCAGAGCCCCGAGCAGGGGCTGAGCACTGCTTAAGTACACTTTTTGGGGGAGGGCGGGGATTTTACATACATCACAGTCTCCTTTAACAAATCATCATACACCGCGGGAAAATCAAACAATAATTCTGAGACATGATTAGTTCATTCATTGGCAGGAATAGGTCGGGCTGGGGTGATAGGTCAGTTCTAAAGCGGGGTACACATTCAAACTGATTGGTTCAGGCCCTGCGATGCCTACGTGCAAGATCGCACAGGGTCCTGGGTTATTAAACAACCAGATGGTCAGGGGGAATATTTACTGGGCAGTTCAAGTATTGTCTTAACAGCTACAGGAATTTCAGGTTTTACATGTAGCCTAGGAACTTAACAATACCTGGTCCTTTACATTTTAACTCAGGCCTTGGAGCTTAGAAACTTTACAATGCCCGGTCTTTTATACTTTAACTTTTACACTTTAACTTCAATTTCTTTTACCCTTACAAAACAACAACTCTTAACATTGATTAGCACATTCACTGGCTGATACAAGTTGGGTAGGAGTGATTGGTTAGTACAAGAGGGGGATTCCTTTGAACTGATTGGTTTAAACCATGAGGGGTGTACGTGCTAAACGACATGGTTTCCCAACATGGTATCAACCACCATAAACTACAGGCATCCCAGGTATTTTCCCTGTCTCATGCTGATTGGTGGTTGCTATGGGTCCTCACCTAACCTAACTGAGTCAGGGACACCTGGCACTGCAGATCTCTCCTGTTATTTGCAGACAAACAACTCAGCAGGGTGGGTATGTGCCTAGAAAGGCTCTGTGGGTTTTTCCAAGGACAAGGGTCACGCCTCCTTCCTTAGGACAGGCCTTGAGATAGAAGCTGCTGTTATTTATTTATTTCCAAAAATGGAGTCACATCAGTTTCTCAGTTACAGGTAAAAATAATAAAATTAAAGAAATTTTTTTTTTTAAAAGGACAGTCTGGAACTGAAAGACACGCACTGCCCAGTGAAAAAGCTCTATTCAATGGCCTGCACAACAAATAAAGAAAATAAAGAACCAGACCAAGGATCAATATCATGAAGCCATCGAAACAGCAGAAATAGAAAGAGGATCCTAAAGTTTCCAGAGGAAAAAGAAAAAGGGCTAGGTGTGATATGAAGAGCCAGGAAACAGAATAGGATATCTTAGCATCTCTATTGTTTGCTGAAGGCAACAAAGCAATTCTGAAGGAACAGAATTCTTAACTTAGATTTTTAAAATTTCTAGCCACATTAGCCCCCCCAAAAAAGATGAAGGGTACACTAAAGATATTTTCAGACATGGAAAGACTTAAAAATACATATCTCATCTATATCCCATATTATATATCTATATTGCTCATATACTTAGGAAATTGCAGGGGCATGTGCTCCAGGAGATGAGAGAGTATCCCCCAAGGAGAAAGACACAGGGTCCAGTGTAACGGCGGAGTCCTTGCTTCCCCCAATGCTGAAGTATAACGCCAGGGAAGCACACTAGGGCAAGTGAAGAGTGGAAAGTGGGGGGCTTTATTAAAGGACAGCAGAAAGGACACCCTCAACCCCCTAGGAAGAAGGGGACCTGAAAGGTGGAATCCTTTCCAGAGGAGGTCTTTCCTCTTTTATATCTAAGGTTTTCTCCCACATTCCTGTCCTTTATTTCCCTCTGTCCTCTGTGTGATGGGGGATGAAGGTGGGAAGGCCAAAAGGTGGGAAACAGGTGGACCTATGGGGCAGGGAGGAGTGATCTGGGCAGGAAGGGCCTAGGGTGGTTTGATTAACATCTCCCTGTTTTGCTGGGAGCTGCTTTATTAACAGTTCTTTAGGACCGAATTTCCCAGGTGTCCTTCTGGTTTCCTGGGCTCAGATCAAACTCCATTTTCTTTATTGGACTCGATATTAGACCCGATTTACCTATCTACACTAACTACCTATCTTTAAATCTGGCTTCACCAGGACCTGGTGGATTTGAACATGACAGACATCTGGGATGAGAGTTGTGCCATAGAGGTTTATCTATGATATTGCCCCAAACAAATAAAAATAGTTGAAAAATTACATAAACAAATGAAAGCAATTGGGGGGGGGGTGGTGGAAATAGTGTATTCACTAAACAAACAATTCCCTCATTATTTAATTTCTATACAGAATAATGTAAAAAAAAATGCACTAAGGATTGTCTTTGTATAATAAGGCAGATCTCCTTGTGTCCAAGAAATTCCTCCCCAATAGTCATCCCTAATCTCTTTACATTAAACTTCCCATTTGGGGGGCTGGGGATATAGTTTAATGGGTAAAATATGTGCTTGAAATGCATTAGGCCTTGGGTTTGACCCCAGGAATAGAAAAAGAAGGAAAAGGAGGAGGAGGAGGAGAAAGGATGAAAGGCAACTATGGAAAAAAATCAAGTCCCATTCTTCAAAAACAGCAAGACAAGGTGGGTGTGTGGCACAGGCCTGTAATCCCAGGTACTTGGCATGCTGAGGCAGGAGTATCGCCCCTGGGTTCAATCCCTGGTACCAAAAAAAAAAAAAAAAAATGAAAAGGAAAAAAACCCCACAAAAAACCAAAACAAAACAAAAACAAAAACGGAAGACAAGAACATTATTTATCAGCTACCTGCTGTGAATGGCTTTATGTTAAGTACCTTTCAGAAACCAGAGGAGTTATGTTCATGACAATGCAGATGATCATGTTTAAAAAAAAAAAATCATTCAGATATGAGAATTTTATAGGGAGCCATAACATTTCTATATACAAAATCATGTAACAGTGATTATTTCCAAACAGTCTGAATGTTCTCTCCATAGTTCAAGTTTGCCACTCATTGTTAAAATATCCTTATACTGAAGCAAGTATTGTTTCTCAAAAGTATTTGCTAAGAAATTTTCTCTTACAGCTACTCATTATAATAAAAATTATCAATTTGGAACTCCAATCTTTTTAAAAAAAACATTTTTCTAGTTTTAGATGGACACAATACCTTTATTTTATTTATTTTATGTGGTGCTGAGGATCGAACCCAGTGCCTCACAAGTGCAAGGCGACTGCTCTGAGCCCCAGCCCCAGCCCCGAAACTCTAATCTTTTTGACAAAAATATTAAATGGCTATTTAAAAACTTCATATTTTGGAAAAAAATAAGCTTTCACAAAAACAGAGCAAATGTATAAAAGACACTGTCCATCACCTAACTTCAACAATTTTTGTTTTATCTCTAACAGCTCTTTATATTCAAGTATTTTAAAGTGAATCCCAGATATCATGTAATCTATCTGCAAATACTTAAGTATGTATGTATGTATGTAAATACTTAAGTATGTATGAATAAATATTAAGATAATCACAACACAAAGTTAATGAATTTCTTTTTGAATAATTAAAATCAATTTTTTAAAGATAATTTGTTGTATGGAAGTACAGTACACATACAATTTAATTCTGGATGATTTTTGATAGCAGCTAATATTCACTGACGTCATTTAATCTTGACCACATTCTTTTAAAGTAATCGTGGTCATGAACTTTATAATGACACTTTGGTCACTGAGCACCACGGATATGACAATGGTGCCTAAGATTATAATGGAGCTAAGAAACTCCCATTGCCTAGCGATGTCACGGGTGTGATGGGAGACTTTTCCCCTTCGAATCCCTCTTCTGGGGCCACACTGCAACACCCGTCGCTCCCAGTGAACTTCGGAGCGCAGCGATCTTTGTGCCAGGTTTGCAACCCCCTCTGAGATTCCAGCGCAGACTTTCAGATTCCCAACCCTGTTGGCCCTAGTCCCAGGCTGCCGGCCTCGCCTGGCCTTTGCCCCCGTAGCCACCTCACTGTGGCGGGGACTCTGGGACGCATTCGGACCTCACCTGCTGCCAGCAGATGGGGACCGGGTAATCCAAGAGCCTCAGGTAGGCGCGACGCGGAGCTGGAGTGCTCAGGAGCTGGAGTAGGAGCAGCAGCAGCTCCAGCCAGGACCCCGGAACGACGCGCGGCCGGCGAAGCGGATCGCCCATGGCCCTGGCACAGTGGCCGGGGATCCGAGGCCACAAGTGGGGAACGGCTCCTCTCTCCGCCACGGAGCGGCCTAAGTCCTTGGTACTCCGCCAGCTTCCGGCTTCCAGCAAGGTCCCGGGGTTGTTGCGGAGCAGTCTCTCCCTTGGCTCCGCCTTCCCGCGTCTCCCAGGTGCACCCCATCCGAGTCCACCGCACCCACTTGCAGCGAGAGCCCCGCTGCCCCGCCTGCAGTGCCAAGTCAGCAGAGCAAGCAAGGGAGCGGTCGTTGGCTCTCCAGCCTTGGCTGGCTCCCAAAAGTAATCTCTGTCAAGTGTTCAAAGTGGATTTTAATCCTCCCGCTACCCCTCTGCTGTCGCTCCGGTCCAGACTTCCCAACTCGGGACTCAGGGAAGTCCGTTTTCTTAACACCAGTTCCTTTTCATCCTTCCCCTCCCCACTCTATTTTCTCACTCTACAGTATCAAGTTTTTCTTTCTCTTTCAAAAGTCTGGGAGGAACAACTCTAGGATGGGGAAGGAGGAGGGAGCAGTCTTTTCCTAGCCTGCTGGAAGTCCAGTTCCTAATCTCCTACCACTGTGCCCTCACAGCGGTCAAGTGTGCTGCATATTGTCAATCAGGACTGTCCCTCAGCTAATTACATCTGCAGGGGCTACTCTGCAGAAGAAGGGATCTGTCCCAATAAATACACCATAAATTGAAAACGTGCTAAACGAAATGCATTTAATACACCTAGCCTACCGAACATCTTGGTTGTTCACTCACTGTTCACCTTTGAAATCAGGTGCCTGACAGGGGAGCTGGCCTGCTGGTTGCTCAGCATCCGATTTCCAATCACATACCACTAGCCTGTGGCAAAGGTCAAAACTCAAAATCCAAAGTACAGTTTCCACTGAATGCAAATCGCTTTTGAACCATTCTAAAGGTGAAAAACCATAAGATATGAATCATACCATCCTAAATGACAACCCATCTGTAATTAGTGTCCATTTCTCACCATCCATTCCCCACCACGTGTATCATTGCATCGTCTCCTCTGGACCCTTTAAGACCCTCCCAGCAGGCCACTGTTTTCCCTCCCCTTGGTTCCTGCCACTCCCTCAAGTCCTTCTTACTTCCTGCCTACTCCTCTCCTGTTTCAGCCTCCATGCTCTGGTCACACTTGTCCTCACACAGCTGCACTTTTTATCCTTTTCTTCTATCCAAGTCCCACCAGTGTCCTCATTTCCTTGCTTACCAAGTCTGAACGCCACTGTCTGGCCTTTGATGCCCACAGAATCTAGACTCATTTAACCTTTCCCTGCATTTTCTACCTACCTGGATAGGAGCTTCCATATCTGGGGCGGTGGCTTTTCTCACTGTCCAAAGCATCCTCACCCTTTCCTGGCTGCTGGTAGACCCCTTGCCAGGATCCCAGTGAGCTCTGCCTGCATGACAGGACCCACTGATTGAACAGTTCAGCCAGTCATTGGCCTTAATATATTTTGCTTATTTCTAAAAGAATTTTGGTAGGCAGGCACTGTACCATTGAGCCACATCCCCAGTCCCTCTGAAAGAATTTTGAAAAACTGCATCCTTTTATACATTTTTAATAGGACAGAAAAAAAAATCACCCTAAGTGTAATCAGATGTCGAGGAAGTGTTATGAAAAACTTGACATTTGTGGTAGGCAGCATCCTAGATGGCTCCTGAAAGTTCTACCTCCCTATATTCACCCCCTTTTGTAATTGCTCTCCCCTTGGGGGGTAACAGATCATAATGATTTGGTTCCAACAATAGAATATAAGTAGGATAAGGCACTGTCACTTAAAAAAATTAGGTTACAGAAACACCATGGTTTTGTGTTGCTCGGCCTCTTTCTCCCAGGCAAGCCAGACTGGGAGACACTCAAGTAGTGGGAATTAAGAGAGCCTCTGGCCGCAGCCAGTGGGGAGTTGAACCCCTCATTAACTAATTACAATTAGTACATAATCAAGCCTAATATGATATGTAGAAAATGCATGTTGACAAGTTATTATTATTTTGACAGGTCTCTCTAGGTTGCCCAGGTTAGCCTTCTGACTCCTGGGCTCAAGTGCTCTCTATCCTCTTCCCTAGTAACTGGGATTATAGACACCCATGTTCTGCTGTGCCCAAATTGATAAATAACTGTTAAACATAAAAATAAAATTATTTGAAATTCACTCTTAATGAGATGAATGGATTTTTTCTTCCTTAATGTCAGATCAGGCTGGGCAGGCAGCAACCAAAGTTGGCAGATTTAAAAGGGCCGCTGAACAGGCTTTATTGAGATATCACTCCCGGGCGGAACTCAATCAGACCCACAGAGGGGACAGGGGAAGGGTCTGAGGAGAAACCGAGTGGAAGCTCGACCGGACTGGACTTTTATGGGGCTTACAGCAGGAAGGGAAGGGCTTGGGACAGGAAAAGGTGTCTCTAGGGTCCCTTGCCCCCTTGGAGTTGGTCAGGGGTGTTGGCTGAACTCCAGGATTGGCCAGGGGGTCCTGCTGATTGACAGGCGTTAGTCAGGAGATCTGGCTGATTGACAGGCATTTCCGCCGGCATCTGATTGATGTTCAAAGCAGCGCGGGCTGCTTTGTTCTAAGTTGCCACTAAGTCGCCACCAAGTCGCTGCCACCGACCTAACACTTAATTGTTCATGTGTCTATGGATGAATATTGCTTATTAATAGAATGAGACAACATTCAGCATTTAGTAATATTTTAGATGTAAGCCTTAAAAAACTTGCTTGCCTAAATGATTATGACTTGGTTTTGATATGACCATGTTTCTCAATTCTTTGAGCACCTTTAGAAAAATCACATAGCCATCTGTAGGTTATTTTTGTTTTCTATTTGTTTGTTGCCAGGATGGGGATTGAACGCTGGGCCTCCTTTATGTGAGGCAAGCATTATACCACTGACTATATCTGCAGCCCCTCAATAAGTATTTTTAATTATTTGGCTGCTGAAAACTTGATTGGGTCCTTCTGTTTTTGGAAAGGCAATAATTGGAACACATTTGACTTGCAAAAAGAAAGTATCCATTTATCTAACTACTTACCTGACAATCAGAGTCCTGTTAGACACCACTATTGGAGATTATTCCTTTATCTCATGTCTGGGGTATTTTTCATACTCCAGACTGGTGAGAGGCCTACTTTCCTTCTGAAAGCAGGAGAAGGATAAGAATAAAAACAGGCTAGGAAAGGAGGGAGTCTCCATCTACACCTGCCACATTGACAGCTGGTAGCTTCCCAAGCAGGTAAATTCCTGAGAGGACACAGGGATGCTGAGATTCTGGAAACCCTTCCCCTCCAAGACAGGATCAGTGCACTTTTTCTGTAAGGGATCAGATCATAAATGTTTCAGATTCAAATGCCCCAGCTACTTAAGTCTGCCCTTGTAGCAGCCACAGACAAAGGAGTATAGCCATGTTCCCAAAATCTTAAATCTGAATTTATATAATTTTCACCTGTCCCCAATTTTTATTCCCATTTTTATTGCTTCCCCCAACTACTTGAAAGTGTGAAAATCATCTTAGCTTCCTGAGTGGTGGGGGAGCAGAACAGAGGCACTAGGTTGCTGACCCCTGCCCTAAAGCATCCATATAGGCATGCCCCCAGGAGAGCCTCCTGGTGCTCTGGGGAAGGTGTACTCTAGTGTGAAATTGCCATTGAGGCTCTTGACCTTGGCTGCATGCTGGAGTCACCTGGGGTGATTCGCAAAATACCACACCCACTCCACCCTTGGTTCAGATGGTCTAAGTATTTTTAAGAGGTTTCCCAGGTGATTCTAATCACAGCCTGATTTTGGACCACTGTCCTGATTGCCATAAGTGCCGCCCTGTTCACAGGTCATAGTGCTGCTTTGTGATGTGGCTACTGTGTTGTATCCAGTAGAAGACCTCATTGTTGTAAGATAAAGTCCAATTTCAGAGACTTTAAAGTCTAAAATATGTTTCTGACTGGATGAAATAGAAACTTGCCTACAAGATGGATCCCCTCCAATGGGCTGGGTTCTGGCTTCCTCAGCTCTGTGCTCCTCTCAGCCAACTGTGTATTGACAGGCAACTGAGTTTATTGCATATTCTCTGGACTCTTTTCCCTGACAAAGAGCCTCATCATGAGGATAGATACTAAAAAAAGACAGAAAGAAGAAAAAATGATTTTCTTTCTTTCTTTTTTTGTAGATTCATTGACTAGTAGACAAGTATCAGGAGTCAGTCAGATAAGAATTGGAGAATTTGGTGGTATCTTTGGCTCTGGGAAGTGAGAAATGACCACAGATCCCGTTGCTGGGCAGCAAGAGTGATGGGACATCTGTCTCCATGAGGAAAACCTGTTAGACCAGGACGCAAGAAAAGACCACTGACTCCAATTAAAATCAAATTAAAGCAAGCTTATTATTTCAACCAGCTGGGCTGCCTCTCCGACCAAAAACCATGGGAACAAGACAGCCCTGCAGCTTTCTTGCAGCCCAGCTTTATAGCCCAGAAAGTTACACAAAGTGGGGTTACAGATAACAAAACTCTGAGGAGCATAACACAGTGGCTAGTTTACGTTTTTGCTGGCCCTGACATCAGAATTTATGAAGGTCATTAGAGCCTCAGAGAGGGTCATTATCTGGCCAGGGAAGGCCAAGATTGATGAGGCATCACTAAAGTTTCAGAGAGGGCTGCTATCTGGTCAGAGCGCCAGGCATGGGTGAGTTCAAGGCACGGGCAGGCATTCCAAGAAGGTTCAGAATTTGCAGTAATTTATAGTAAAACCAAAATTATCTGTTCATGGCTTTGTGGCGAGATGGCTCCCAATTTTAAGAGACAATCAGGTTGGGTCTATCATACCCCCCTTTTCTTATGTGTCCCTTTCAAATCTTTGATAGGGTAGGGGAAGAGCACTGAGGGAATTTTAATCCCTCAGGTAACAGTCTCCAACTTTTTTTGAAGTCACCCAAATCTGGTCTCCCTGATTTGACCTGACTTAATTAATTATTTATATTGACTGTCTATTTATTTTTGGCTCCATTATTGTAAGAAGAGGGGGGTTGCTTGTTTTGGCTTCTTCTGAGCTGAGAGGGGGTGAGGGACATGAGTTCCCTTTTAGAAGTCAGTTCGGTTTGAAGTCTGGTTGGGGAAGAACAGGTTGTAAAGTCATCTGGGGATGGGTGCTTCTATGAGAGAAACAAAATCCATGAGTACTGAATAAATGTTGCAGCAGCTAGAACTTGTCACTGTATAATAGAAATCCTCTCACCAGGAGGTGTGAGGGCTGAGAAGTTAATATATGTGTATATATATTTACCAGGAGAAGCTGACTCCATAATAAGGACAGAGTGGACAAAGCCTTTATATAGAAATGTAAATCTTTAACATTTTTAAAGTTATCAGGAATGTAAACACAACATTTAACTTTTAGTGTTACAGATGTCCTTCCCCATAAGATACAGTTTAATAATTTTTAAAAAAAATTTTATTGTTGGTTGTTCAAAACATTACATAGTTCTTGATATATCATATTTCGCACTTTGATTCAAGTGGGTTATGAACTCCCATTTTTACCCCGTATACAGATTGCAGAATCACATCAGTTACACATCCATTGATTTACATATTGCCATACTAGTGTCTGTTGT
>NW_026000171.1:5737997-5745354 GCF_001458135.2 Marmota marmota marmota
CGGGCGGCGGCTCTGCTCTGCCCCTACTCCAAATGGGGTGATGTGTCTGTCGCGCCGGCAGGCCACTGGGCCTGTTCCGCTGGTTGGTCGCAGGTCTGCCTACCTTGCAGGCATGGGCGGCGGCTCTGCCCTGCCCCTCCTACCATGCCCGTGGACCCCTGGGCCTGTCCTGCCGGTCGGTCACAGGACTGCCTACCTTGCAGGCGCGGATGGTGGCTCTGCTCTGCCCCTACTCCAATTGGGGTTACGTGACTACCACGCCGGCAGGCCGCTGGGCCTGTTCCGGGCGCGGGCGGCGGCTCTGCTCTGCCCCTCTGGCTTGATGACAAAGTGAGAGAGACTCGGGTGTTTGTGACTCACTTTCTTTACCAGGAGACCAACTGTTTCTGTCACCGCTGGTATCAATGAAGTTCTCTCCTCCGCCGCTTTCTGATGACATCAGATCTCTGCCATGTTGTTATCCCATGCGAAGGGCAGCATTTCGTTCCCTTTGCCGGGTGACCAAAGCAACGGGTGAGTCCTGACCGGCCCTCACAAGCCCCGTCTCAATCCTGTTGCCACTGCCTATGAAGGCTTGGTTGGTATTTACCTCCACAGTATTCAGCAGGACCCGGACCAAGAAGCAGTTTCCACGGGTTCTTTAGCCTGGCCGCTCCATGCTCGGTGTATCCAGTTTAATAATTTAATGTCATCTAATCTTGAAAATCCTTTTACTAGTATGACCTCTGTGTCTGATAGAGAAACCTTTAATTCTGTTACTCAGGGCTGGATAATCATGCTAGCAAACACCAAGCCTACCTGGGTAGGTTAGGAATATCTGTAGGCCTTCAACTAAAAAACTACTCTGGCAGTTCCTCTTGATAGTTTATTTTTATAGTTATCAGGCATTTCTGTCTGAGAATCCTTCTTTGTAGCCTCCAGTCTTACTTATTTTGGGGGGCTAACATAAGGTATATATCTTAAATTTTTATTATTATTTAAAATGCCCAGGAATGGCTGTGTTTTCGTTTTAACTGTCTTTGTTAAGTGTTTAAGATGAAGCAGTCAAACTGACTTTTGTTTTTATCTATTGTTAATAGTCAGCTGAGCTTTTATGGGAATCATTCCTGGGGAAACTTGAGAGCAGCTTCTCAGTTCTGCTAGTGCCATTTGCGCTAGGATGAGTCCAGGTCTTGCTTGACCATGTGGTTTCCCTTGGAAGCATCAGGGATGTCTCCCTTCTCCGATGACCCCCCTCTTCATAGCAAATGCACTGATTGGCTTTCTGTTCTCCAGTGGTCTCATTAATCTCCCTGATCAGGAGGTTATGTGGCCCAGAGTTGCAAAGCTCTTTAGAGAAGTCCCCTGTTCCCTGGATTCAGACTGACTCAGAGGGCAAGAGCCAAATATTGGTTTTTCTTTTGTTGTTGTTCTTTTAATTTAACTTTAATTTTAAAACTTAAACATCCATCAAATAAATTTTAACAGCCTTATATTAAGAGTACTGGGCTTTAATGTCTAAAACTTTACAATTATTTATTTATTTATTATTAATTGGGGTCTGTATTTTCCTATCTGTCTTATAGGTGATGGCTTATTATCCTAAATTAACCCATGTTGTGTTCTTAAAGCAACACCTCTGCAAAACACTAACAGGGAATCTTTAGATCATTTATAAGGAAATTAAAAAATAAAATTAACAAGAGTAAAAACATATTTAGTTCATATAATAGCTACCCTGAATTTTGGCTGAGTTATACATTAGATCCCCTGTTTGAGATCCTAGTAATCTTGACAGAAAATAAAACAACTTTGAACATAACTTTAAATGAACTAAAATCTGGCCTACTGCTTTCGTAGTCATTGTCACATGTAGTAAGATGGGACACAGAGCCTATTCTCAGGTGAGGCAGGGCTCTTCATAAATCTTAAGTGTTCTAGTTCTAAAGCTGATCTTTGTCTTTTAAATATCATTTTACAAAGTTTACATAAATTGTTTGAGGTCACATGAATATTAGCTAACACCATATGATATCACATTTAAAACATAAATTAAAGAAAGGCTGAAAGTTTTTAACTTTTTGTGGAAAGGAGCAAAATACTTTGTGCTTTATAATATTAACCTTTACATAGATTAGACTCTTATTAACTTAAAAATACATTTAAATTGTTCCCCAATGTAAAAAGTAACATAAAACTTTACATATCTTATTGATAACAGGTAAATAAATTCCCAATATGTTTTTTTAAGCTTAAAATTACCATACAACTTTAGAACACCAGCTTGATATAATGTTCTTTTAAAGCTTCTCCCTTACACACTTGTATACCTGGAAGATATGAGCACATTAATACCATCACAATTACATTTATGTTTTTATATTAACCAAGTTTAGCTTTTAAAGAAATGACAGTACAATGCTCTAAAATAACAGTTCTTATTTGACCAGTTGTTTAATTTTTATGGTTACTTGCTCTAGAAAAAAAGAAATAAAACTTAATAAACACAATGTTATGGGTAAACTTATGTTTTAAGGAATCTTTGTCTTTTTAACATATGACTGATTGTTAAAAAAAACTTATACAGACCTTAGTATATCAATCAGATATCTAACAAAAGTACCCATGAATGAGTAATCCCATATCAAATTTACTTTACTTATTTTATCAAAATATTAGACAAGTGTATTGAACAGTGTTAGCAAATTTTTTCCTTGTTGAAGGAAAGTCCTAGAACCAAAGCATATTAGACATTTTATAGACATTAATATTTTATTAGTTTTTTTGAACACCTAGAAAAACTTGTAAGCTTAAATTTAAAGACATTTATTTTTATCTGTTTATCCAATTTAAATTGAACCATTTAAATCATGTGAATTAAAGATCTTTGGATCCATTTTTTAAAATTCTATGAGCACTCCTTATATCTGTTAATTTATATATCATAGATATGATATATGGACATATGCACATATAGACATACAACACATAACACAAGTGTGCACACATAACACAATAGTAAAGGCCTTGTAGCTTTCGCAGGTGAAATCTCCATTTCAATGTTTTAAAAACTCCACAGTTGATCAAAAATAGAACTGATCAGAAAAACATTAACCTAGGTCTGTAGGATCAAAATCATGAGCTCAAAAAAATATAGAATCTAAGAAAAAGCAAGAGTCCTAGAAAAAAATGACCGGCCAGTAATTAGTAAATACCATATAATTTACTTTTTGGTTTAGTCTAGTTTGAGTTCAGGTAAAAGACACCTTTACCCTTTTTTTTCTTAGGCTTCAGATCAGTCTCCTACTGAGCTCACAGGCTTCTTCTGTTTGCATTTCAAGTAAGTCCTGGCTGAGGTCAGAAAGGAGCAGGGAAAAATGCTATTCTGAACAGAAACCTCATGTCAAAGGCATTTTAACCATAAATCATAATTTTCAGGTTTGGATGTTGAAAATTATGATACTAGTTTAAGATACAATTTACAAAATTTCATATCTTTAAATCTTGTTTTGCCAAAGGAAAAAATTTTTCTTGGGGCTGGGGATATGGCTCAAGCGGTAGTGCGCTCACCTGGCATGCATGCGGCCTGGGTTCGATCCTCAGCACCACATACAAACAAAGATGTTGTGTCCGCCGAAAACTAAAAAAGTAAAATATTAAAATTCATTCTCTCTCTCTCTCTCTCTCTCAAATAAAAAAATTTCCTACACTAGAAAAGCTTGCTCTCACACAACTGAAAATAGGATCTTACTTGATAATATAAAAGCTATCATCAGAAGAAATCCCTTCAGGATCATTAGGCCACTTCCTTTGTTCTGAAGATCGTAAAGTAGTATTAAGTTACATTAAATCACCTAAAAAATTTTCAAAAGAGAACCACACACTACCATCTATATCCAAAATTAAGCTTTAAAATTTCCAAGACTGTTGCTATTCAACTTCATTTTAATAAGCCAGACCAACCCCCAATCCAACGCTTTTCTTTCCCCAAGCCCTACACACTGAGGGGAACAGATATCATACTATGATTTACTATTCTTGTCCAAATTAATGCACTGATACATATAGTGACATTTTCTCAGGCTACCCAATTCAAAAACTGGTGAAAAAACTGAATGATTGGGAGTTACTTGCCAACTTGGAAGTAAAGTTCTTTAGTTTTCCATCCTAAGTATTTAAGTTCTGTGGCATGAATTATCTGAAATCATAAACTAAATAATTACCTAAACCCAACTTTTAACTGCAAGATTGTGCAATGCTTCAAAAACCCATTCAGATACCAGATTATTATAATAAACCACCATCTTTTAGACATATATTCAGCCAAGATCACCCCCAAGAAACAATCTATAATATCAACACATTATTGCCCATGTCTTAAAGGACCAGAAACAGATATAAACAAAGATTTAATAAAAAGTTCAATTTAATAAAAAGAAATACAACAACAGACAGAAAGGAGCTCCAAACTATGGCTGACAGGCAGGAACCTTTAAAACAGAGCAGATAAAAGAAAAACTCCCCAAGTTTCTAACTCCCGTTCAACTCCTACACCAGTGGCACCATAGATGTCCCCACGAGTGGACCAGATATTTTCACAGAGGGGCAACCCGAAATGTAAAATCAAGGGTCTTGGTGGTGACTTTACTGCATTTAGTGTCCCCTTTTTCTTTTTCTCTTTTTTAAGTAGACAGAGGTGGCATAATCCTTACAGTGCAGGGAAGGAAGGTGGGAGTTCCCCGAAGCAAAAGGGCTTCAGTAGCTGCTGGGAGTCCCTCAGTCCCTCATTTTACTTACAAGATTAGCTCTTCTGGTTCAGTTTCACCCCAGGCATGCTCCATATCTCCTAACATTTCAGTAGTCAACTCTCAAAAAGTTCTCAGGGGCTCCTTTAGAGTTTCCCTTGAAGTGTCAAAATTTGTAACTGAAAGTTCAGTTCCTGACCTTGAAGCCAATTAATGCCAATTTAATAATGAGGACAGGGTTTTTTTTTTTAGAGAGAGAGAGAGAGAAGAGAGAGAATTTTAATATTTATTTTTTAGTTTTTTTCAGCGGACACAACATCTTTGTTTGTATGTGGTGCTGAGGATCGAACCCGGGCCGCACGCATGCCAAGCGAGCGTGCTACTGCTTGAGCCACATCCCCAGCCCTGAGGACAGGGTTTTGAGAAAAAGAAAAAGGGAGGTTTCTTGCTTTGCTAACAAAGGAGAAACACATGGGACTCCGCCCCAAAGGTTGTGACTCTCTAGATCTGGAGGGACAAGGGGTTTTAAAGGAATTTCACTTGTGATCTGGGAGATATTCAGTTCTTAGATCCCCAGCAGGCATTTCCCTCTGCAATGGGTGTGCTCCAGGCAGCCAGCTAGGGGTTTCTCTAATCCTGCTTAACAAAGGGGGGTAAAGTTCATCCCAGTTTCTTAAAACACAATTCAAAGGGGTGTCAGGCTTACTTGCTTTATTTACCCATTTTCATGTCCAATTTTCTTAAGTTTTTACCATAGAAGTCACACAACAAAAGGCAGGGGGAAAAAACATATAGAACACAGAACAAAACACACAAAAAAACAGAAACACGGCACCGAAACTGAAAAACAGAGGAGCAATGCAACGTCTTGCTAAAGCTCCCGGGGCAGGAGCGCGTGCGTGCCCATCGGCACCTCTCTACCCTTCCAGAGGAATTCCCTACAGAACAGAACAGAGGACAGAATGATATCTCGTTACTGTCCTGGACAGGAGTATATGTGAGCCTTGCCAGGCCACCTCTCTGTCTTCAGAAGATATCTCTCTTAACCGGATACCAGGTGTTATAAAGGCTCCACTTACCTATGGAGGCCTCCTCCACCAGATGTTTGCTCATAGTTTTAGAGTGGCAGTTCACTGCAGTACTCTGGGGATTGAAAGCTCACTCCAAGGCCTTGGAACGTCTCAAGGTGTGCACCCCTTAGAGTGGCTCTCCAGCCCAGAGCCCTGGAGCAAAGGCCGGCTTTAGAATTTCTAGCAGTCTGGTCTTGTGGTCTGGTCTGGCAAGGTCATCTCGGTGGGGCCTCCAAAATGTTAGACCAGGATGCAAGAAAAGACCACTGACTCCAATTAAAATCAAATTAAAGCAAGCTTATTATTTCGACCGGCCGGGCTGCCTCTCCCACCAAAAACCATGGGAACAAGACAGCCCTGCAGCTTTCTTGCAGCCCAGCTTTATAGCCCAGAAAGTTACACAAAGTGGGGTTACAGATAACAAAACTCTGAGAAGCATAACACAGAGGCTAGTTTACATTTTTGCTGGCCCTGACATCAGAATTTATGAAGGTTATTAGAGCCTCAGAGAGGGTTGTTATCTGGCCAGGGAAGGCCAAGATTAATGAGGCGTCACTAAAGTTTCAGAGAGGGCCGCTATCTGGTCAGAGAGAGCCAGGCATGGGTGAGTTTAAGGCACAGGCAGGCATTCCAAGCAAGTTCAGAATTTGCAGTAATTTATAGTAAATCCTAAATTATCTGTTCATGTCTTTGTGGTGAGATGGCTCCCAATTTTAATAGAAAATCAGGCTGGGTCTATCAAACCAAACTAGGAATTAGTGTATGATTGATTACATTCATCTCTCCATTACCTGAAATCACGTCATGTTTTTGATCTGTTCCTCAAGTCCTCTGTGTGTATAATCTCAACAAAGGAGATTATGAAGGAGTCCCTTTCTATCATATTCCCAGTTCCTGAAAAAGCACCTGTCTCATAGCAAATGATCAATATGTTTTAAGTAAACTATTGAATAAATGTGTCACCTGAGACTTACTAAAGCTCAAGAGGGGTTTTGCATGTGGAAATATTTCTTATAATAACTGGTGTTATTATTTGCTTGAGTTGCAAAATTTAAACCTTAGTTTCTCATAAACCTTTAAGTTCAACTTATAAAGCTCCCTAGTTAATTTATTAATCTAATAATATTTATATAACCCGAGAACAGTAATTTTTATTTGTTCTTTGATTCATGTTCTGTGAACTTCATAGATGTAACAGATTAAATTCATGTTACTTTGCAGTGCTGGGGATGGAACCCAGTAGTTTGCTCGTGCTAGGCAAGCACTTTACCACTGAGAGACATCAGCAGCCCTAAATCCTCTTTAAATATTTAACAGTACTTAAAAATTGACTTAACTTCCTCAGACATTTCAAAAAACATCATCAATTTTATTTGTGTGCTTCTTTTTAAAAAATTTCAAGAGAGAGAACATGGCGGCGAGAGGGGAGGCAGCGCTTTCAGTACCTCCTCAACAACGGGGTCAGAGAGACGCATGGATACGCTTAGATACGACCTGCTGAGAAACTCCTAGCAAAATTCCACTAAAGAGAGATCGGCCGGGAATCGGTAGGATTTTTGGAGG
>NW_026000171.1:5749260-5789263 GCF_001458135.2 Marmota marmota marmota
GGAGGATGGGAAAGGCAGCGGAGCACAACAGACACTAGGATGGCAATTTGTAAATCAATGGATGTGTAACTGATGTGATTCTGCAATCTGTGTATGGGGTGAAGGTGGGAGTTCATAACCCACTTGAATCAAAGTGTCGAATATGATATGTCAAGAAATTTGTAATGTTTTGAACAACCCACAATAAAAAATTAAAAAAAAAATTTCAAATGTTGACAGGTAGATTTAAAAATTTAATAAGTGAGATATTTCTAAGTGCCGGGCACAGTGGTGCACACTTGTAATCCCAGCAGCTTGGGAGGCTGAGGCAGGAGGATGGTGAGTTCAAAGGCAGACTTACAACTTAGTAAGACCTTAAGCAACTTAACAAAACCCTGTCCTTAAATAAAATATTTTTTAAAAGGGCTGGGTTTGTAGCTCAGTGGCTAAGTGCCACTGGGTTCAATCACCAGTACCAAAAAGAAAAAGAAAGAAAGAAATATATTTTCCTTTTTTTTTACCTGAAAATGCCATAATTTTATTCTATTTTAATGCTGAGTAATATTCCATTGTGTATATGTACCACAGTTTCTTTATTCATTAATCTTTCAAAGGGCATATAGATTGGTTCCACAGTTTAGCTATTATGAATTGAGCTATTACACTGATGTGGCTGTGTTACTATAGTATGCTGTGTTAAGTCCTTTGGGTTTAGACCTAGGAGTAAAGTAGCTGGGTCAAATGGTGGTTCCATTCCAAGTTTTCTGAGGAATCTCCATACTGCTTTCCAGAGTGATTGTACCAATTTGCAGTCCCACCAGCAAGGTGTAGTGTGCCTTTTCCCCCACATCCTCAACAACACTTATTGTTGTTTGTATTCTTGATAACTGTCATTCTAACTGGCATGAGATAAAATCTTAGAGTAGATTTTTTTAATTTGTTTTAATTAGTTATACATGACAATACATTGACTTTGATATATCATACATTAGAATCAGATGGGATATATATTTCTAAGCATTTAAACAATACTTGAAAATCTATAGTTCAATTACAAACTGCAATTGTTTATTGAAATAATGGCCACCAATTTGATCACACTTGCTTCAGTAATCCTCTCTCACATTCACTCTGGGCTTGGACATTGAAATTGTTCTGGCCAATGGGGGTTTTCTTGGGCTTGATCTGTCCCTATACTGCTTGGTGGAATGACATAAATATTGGATTCAGAAAAGGTCCAAGTAACTCTCTCTATTTGTCTTCAGCAAATCTGAAGAAAAGTGATTTCTAATCTTTTTTTAGCACAAGGGTGGGGGTAAGGTCTTGTTGGTTCAAGAGGAAGTATTTAGAGAAGATTTTGTGGTTGGTCATTGCTAGGGACCATGTCCTTTATAGTCATTGAGTTTGAACTTTGCTGCAACTTCCATTTAGATCTGCCTCTACTTCCACTTTCCTGCCCTTCACCACTCAGGACAAAGGAGTTGTTTGAAATGTTTCTAAAGGTCAGCAGCGTGGAGTGGCCTTCACATAAAAAAGCCATTTTTTTTTCAGTACTGATGTTGAACCTAGGGGGACTTAACCGCTGAGATATATCCCCAGCCATTTTTATTTTGAGACAGGGTCTTACTAAGTTGCCCAGATTGATCTTGAACTTGGGAACCTCCTACCTCAGTCTCCCTATTTGCTGGTATTACAGGTATGTGCCACCATACCCCTCAAAAGTTATACTTTTAAAAGATAAAAGTTCTCAATGAGTTTCTAACACACTTCCACTTCATCCAATCCTTAGTCATTGCTCTCATATGCAAATATTTTTAAAGTATTTTCTTCATAACATACCTATTTAAATCCAATACAACATTCTCAATGCAATTTAGTAGAAGCAAGAGCTCCGTGGTGCCAAACATATAGTCACCTTTGATGTAACAGTCATATTTTTAGTCTCCCCTATGGTGAGGCTGCTGCCACATTCTGTAATTGATTAGCTTTTGGCGCCAATCATCCTTGCTGGCAACCTAATTCTGGGTTCACAAAATCTGACTACTCCAATAACTCGAAAAAATGACAAAGAAAGCATGCAACCACACAGAATTACTTTTTCAATAATCCGGAGACGGCTCAGTGACCTTAAGGGTCCTTGGAAAAAGAGCGAGGAGGAGGTCGTGCTGAACCCTTTTATTGGGGAGAAGTCATTCAAATGAGGCAAGGGGTAGGATTACAAAGAAATAGATGAGTGTAGCTCAACTTTTGCGGGTGACGCCTACCCCTGAAGACGCGCCTGGCTTTCCGAGCTGGGACAACGCCCCAAGTCACTATGAAATGTAGTGATTGGTCAGAGCCTCCTGCTTCAGGACTGGAAGGCATGGTCATTCAGAGCAGCTTCTCACAAGCTTTGATTTGGGGGAGGCAAATAAACAGATATATGGGGATTTCTTGCTTAAACCACTTGCTGTAGCACAGGAACATTCCAGAATTCTAACCATCAGAAATGTGGCTGAGGGACATCAGCACCATTTTTCTCAAAGGTATATTCTTACCAGGTATAGAAATTACTACTTTTTTTTTAAATTTCTAAGAGGAATTAAAGCCAGGGAGAGCTATTTAAAAAGGTGATGGAGGGGCTGGGGTTGTGGCTCAGTGGTAGAGCACTTGCCTAGCATGTGTGAGATCCTGGATTCCATCCTCAGCACTGCATATAAATAAATAAATGAATAATAAAATAAAGATCCATCAATGACTAAAAGAAAAATAAAAAGTGACTTGTTAAGCCAAAGCCCTTAGACAGGCTCTCGGATCTTTGTAAACACTTGGATATAATTTTCAAAATGTTTGTGTGGATGTGCTTCCTTCTGGAAAGAGAGTTCAAAAATTTCATCAACTTCTTGAAAGAGTTTTGTCATTAATGAAGCAAAACAAAGCCACCACCATCACCATGTGACATAACCACAATACTGACTTACTCTACCCTTTTCACTTTCTGCTGGGAGCCATTAGCCAAGTAGGTATGACAATTTCCTTGCCAGCATACCCCATGTTGCAGTGACATTGAATGTAGGTGACCTTGCTCAAGGACCAGGGCGGATTAGGGTGTTCCCGGTTTAGGATAATTGAGTTTAGGGCATTCCCAATTTAGGTTCCAGGTTTAAGGTTTAAGATTATTCCTGCTGGGAATAGGGCGTATCCGGCTGCCTGAGTTCCCCTTGAGTTCTCACGGGATTCAGACAGTATATTTTGGGGAGATAGAAGCCCAGTGGAGGTGGATTTGGGCAGAGAACCTGGATTTCCCCAGAACGTGTTTGTAGACGGCTGGTGTGAGTTCGGGAATAAAGAGTTGCTGTTTGAATCTACAAGCTGTGTGGTGGCTCGTGATTGTGTGCCCAGCCAGACTGCGGCATTTGTGCCCAGCCAGACTGCAGCAACTTTCTGGTAAGTAAACCAGTCACCGATAGAGCAAACTACTTGCCTGAATTCACAGTTACTCAGAGACAGGGCCCAGAGCAGAGAGTAAGCAAGCCGGGTGGTGTGCTTGGTCAAGAAGGAGAAGCTCCTAATTCTTAGGCTGGGGAACTTCCTGTTACATGAACCAGGACAGGGAATCACTGCATCCAGGAATAATGATTATGTGTGTGTGTTTATCTTTTTTTTTTTTTTTAAGGAAGAGAGGAGATGGATGTAGAGATAGAAATTACTTTGGGGAAGTTGGAGCAAGATGTGATAAGGGACTCAGAGGCTTTAGAAGCCCTTCTGTTTGTGGGAGGGAGAAAGAACAACATGGCGAGGGGAATCCAACTGTGTGAAAGTGCTGTGGACATGCTAGAGAATGGTGGTCATGAGAAAGAAGAAAAGTATACAAACTTTTGAAGACTCCGTGTATACATGTCAAAACTCTACTGTCATGTAAATCTAAAAAGAACAAATAAAAATTTAAACAAAATTGCAGAATATCTCCCAGTCAAGATCCCCTGAGGCTTCCCCCACCCCCTCCCACCCCGTCCTTCACTGCTAGGGATGGAACCCAGGGCTTCAGGCTGCTGGTCCAGCGCTCTCCCACTGACCCCCACCCACCAGGCTTTTCACAGGACTTGACCAGCTGATTCTAAAAGCATATGGAGTAAGTATGTGGAGTCTGAGGTCCTGACGCAGGTGGACGAACGTAACTTCCCATTGTGCTCTCTGGTCCTGATGTGACATGGCCTCAGGAAGCCAAGTCTGCATGCCCAACACGGCCAGCTATGTTCTAGGAAGGCCAGTGGTCATGGAGTTGGAGAGAAGTGGAAAGCTGATTATGGATAAGAATTGGTGATGGATTGGCTGAGATGAGCATTGGCAAGATGGAGAAGATGGTGCCAGGATTTACAAGGACCAGCAGCACCACAGATAACCAACAACTGGAAGACAAGAGACATTTGAAACTGAGAATCCAAGAGCAAATGAGATATGGATAAATGGATAAATGAGAAGCTGCAGTGGGAACGTTGCTCCTCATCATGAAGCTGAACCCAGGGGATGGCCATGTTGGTTCAGCACCTGATGGCAAAAGCGAAATACAGGGTCAATGCTTGACTGTCAAAAAGCTTCTATATGCTAGGGTCCTGTTAAGGCCTGAAGGGAATAAAGCATATGGAGTGTCCCTGGAGACTTGGGTCACCTCACCTGGCATCCTTCAATCAATTTCAGACAAATTTGGGACTTGAATTTGGGTTTAAAAAATGGGGTGTGAACATTATTTTTAGTCTTCATTTTCCTAATGATGGTAAGCATCTTTTCATGTGATTGCTTGCCATCTGTGCAATTTTTTTGATTAAGGCTATGTTCCAAATATTTAACTCATTTTAAAAATTGAATAATGTGTTTTCTTATTAAATTTTTAGAAATTGAGGTACAATTTAAAAAAAAAAGTATATGGAAACTTTAAAGGACCTAAAATATCCAAAGTCTTCTTGGAAAAGAAGAAACAAAGTTGGAGAAATTATTGGACTTTAATACTTATTCTGAAACTATAGGATTAAAAACTGTTCTGGGTGTCTTGAGACAGGGATTTAGGATAAAGAGAGAGAAATAACTAAATCTTAAAACACCCACAAGTCATTGATATGTAGGAAGCACAATTATAAATCTTCAGCAACATGCCCTTGGATGGGCCCTTATAAAATGAGGGGAAAACACAATCACTGGGACAACTGGCACAAACTTGTGTAGCTCCACCCTGGATCCACCTCCAGTCTGGCCCCTAATACAGCCATTCTATAAATACGGGACCCCAAGCCCAAGTTAGGGCTGCTTCTCCCTCTTGAGACAGCCAGCATTCTCCCTTGAATGTTCAACTACCTTTCTAAAGAAGCCTGTCTATGCCTTTGTCTGGCTCATGCTGAAATTCTTCTCTATCACGTATTCCAACAACCCCACTGGTCCTGAGTGGAGTACCCCCTCTCTTCTGAGAATGCCTTGGATCCTTCTCTGGAGACACTTCTTCTCCCATGACAGTACTGACATGAGGATCAACAAATAAATTAATGGACTAGAAAGAGAGCCCCAGAATAGAGGCACAGCATTGGCTGTTTTGTTCTTGACAATGTGACAAAGCAATGTAACAGTGGTTCACTTTATGCTTTGAATATATCCCTTCCTGCTCTAAAACTGACATGTTTTTTCCTACCTTCTCCTCCCTGACCTTCTCCTGCCTGATGTCTTCCATGATCCTCTTTCCTAATCTCTCCTTCCTAGGAGGATTCCACAGGATCCCTCTAAATCACTCTTTAAAATCTCCATTTCCCTTGATGGGCAGAATCACAGACTCTGGGACAGGAGGCCTCTATGTTTCTCCTTTGCTAGCAAAGTAATAAAACTTCTTTATCCTTTTTCTCAGAACCGTGTCCTGGTTATTGGATTGGCATCAGGGACGAGGACTGAGCTTTCGGTAAGGAATTGGCAACTGTGGCAGGACCCGAGAGCAGCTCCCACTGCAGTTTTCTTGGGCAGGTCCGGCACACCAAGCAACGCCCACTTCCATGCTGAGGACACAAAGTGGCTGGTGAGTTTGTGCCAGCTGCTGGAGAAATTGGGAGATGATGTGAGTTTGCCTCAGGTCAAACCAGAGGAGCTGTTTCTTGAGTAAAGGGAGGGACTGGGGGACTGTACCAGCAGCTCCTGAAGCTCCTTTTGCTGCAGAGAGCTCCTGCCTTCTCTCCCTGAACTTCACAAGTTGCTCTTTGGTGGCTCTATTTTGAGAAAAAGAAAACTGAATGAGTGAAATCATGATACCCTTGCTAGCTGGTAAATTCCCTGGTGTGCAGCAGAGACCCCTCAATCCCACACATCTGATTCCTCTCTGTGGGAACTTCTGGTCCCTCTTTGTGGGGACATCTGTGGTGCTGCTGGCATAGGATTGATGGTTAAATAGGACTTGGGAAACTAGGGACTTTACTCCTTTCTCGTCTGCTCTAGGTTCTCATGTGTTTGTTGACCTTGGGTTAAGGCATTCTCCCTTGTTTTCTCTCTCTCTCTGTTTTGTTTTTTGTTTTGTGATTGTTCTGTTACTGGCCCCTTTAAGACATGGGCGATACTGTATCATTTCCCACCAATGGCCCCTTGGGAAAGAACTTGGCTGACTGGGCCATGTATAGCTGTAAGCCCAAGACTAAGCAAAAGATGGTGTTTCTCTGTAACAGTCTGGCTGATGTATGTTCTGGAAGGGGAAGAGAGGTGGCCACTGTCTGATACTCTGAAATACCATAAAAGCTTGCTGTTGGAGCTGTTCTTCCAGAGGTCAGGAAAATGGGAAGAAATCCCATCTGTGCAGGCTACACAATAAGGAGTTTGAATGACTAGGGACTAGGTTGATGGTGCAGAGAAGGCTTAGCGTCTAGTGTGTGACGATAGCAGATAGTTGAGGAGGATTTGATAAACTGAAATATAGTGATTCCTAATTCCAACCTTATTCCTAACCAGCCGGCTGGTCTGGCACCACCTCTGGCTCCCATTAGCTTTCTTAGTGGCATAGGGAGCCTTTCAGCTGAAGGGAAGGTGGGGGGAAAGAGGTTCCCACTGTTGGCATCACAGGGCTGTAACACGGGGCCAGGGATGGTCTCCACTTCTAAAATGCACAAGGCCCTCCTTTTGGCCAGGGAGCACCCATTGTCAGAGCAGGTCAATTCCCCTAAAGCAATACTCCCCCGGCATGAACGCACAGGGGCAACCGGGGGCATTACTGGGCTTAGTCGCTTCTCAACCTCCGACTTGATGAATTGGAACAATCTGAATCCACAGACGATGGCTGAGTTATTTACTACCATTTTGGCCACTCGCAGCCCCACCTGGGTGGATACACAGACTCTGCTTAACATGTTATCCACGGCTGATGAGCCCTGACTAGTGATAGATAAGGCAAGGGAAGACGCTCAGAGGCCCAAGATGAGGATCCCAATCAAGCCCTGCCCCAGCAGAAGCCGTTCCTATGAGGGAGCCCATCTGGGACCTAAATGTGGTAGGAGATAGCACAATGATTAATCATATCAGAAGTGTATTTGGTGGGACTCAGGGGGGGAGTACCCGAGTGAAAACATTTAAATAACATTCAGGAGTTAAACAAAAACATCAGTGAGGACCCCTTGGAATTTTTAGTAAGAGTTTATCAGGCATATAGGAAATACACAGATGCAGAAGCCCCTGCAAACCTTCGCATGGTCAATGACTTTCATTAAGCAAAGTGCCCCAGACATAAGGAGGAAACTTGGGCGGGTGGAAGGGGCCATTGTTATGAAACCCTCACAGCTGGTTGATATTGCCTTTAAGGTATACAGTTCCAGAAAGGAACAGAAACAAAAGGCAGAATGTGTTTTATTGGCAACACTTGCAAAAGAAACCTTAAGGAAATCAAAAGGAAGGGATAGAAATGGGCACCCTCCTTTAAAGGAAAATCACTGTGCCTACTGTAAGGAGGAAGGACTTCGGAAAAAGAATTGCCCAAGGTAGCAAAGGTCCCCAGGACCACATCACTCCCCTGAAAAAGAAATGATCTCTTGAATTCAGGATTCAGGCAATGAATGATGGGACCTGGGACTCAAGGCCTTGTGGAGGCCTGCATACCAATAACCCCAGAGGAGCCACAGATACAATTGACAGTGGGGACTGATTGACTTCCTGGTTGACATTGGTGCCAGTTATTCCATTTTAAATTCTAAATTAATCTCTTTAAGCAATAGCACCCTGGCAGTAGTTGGAGTGAGAGGCCAAGCTCAGCATCACCCGCTGCTCAAACCCCTTGAATGAAAACTGGTAGAAGAAAAAAATTAAGGCACAGTTTTTTGTTTTTTTTTTTTTTTTGTATATGCCAGAATGTCCAACCCCTTTCCCAGGATGGGATTTGTTTTTCCCAGGATGGGATGCACAGATAACATTCTCACCCAAAAAAGCAACAACTTCATTTGTAAATCCCCCCCCCGCCCCCACCCCCAAATATACTCTGGTTCCAGCTTTTGCATGCTAACCAGGAAAGGAAAATGAATCCATTCCACTGGAAGTCAACAAAAAAGTGAATAAAACTGCATGGAATGGTGGGACCCCAGGAAGGGCCATCAATGTTACACTCATCAAGATCTTCCTTAGGGGCTAGGGTTGTGGCTCAGTGGCCTAGCATGTGTGAGGCACTAGGCTGGACCTCAGTGCCACATAAAAATAAATAAATAAAATAAAGGTATTGTGTCCATCTATAACTAATTTTTTTTTTTTAAAAAGATCTTGCCTCAAGAAAAACCAATACCCCCTTAGGAGAGAGGCACTAATAGGAATTCAGCCACTTCTAGATAAGGTTTTAAAATACACCTATCCTACCTGTTACAAAACCTCACACTGATGAGTACTGATTTGTGTAAGACTTGAGAGCTTTAAATAATATTGTTGAGGACATTTACCCCACAGGACCTAATCCATACACCCTGTTGACTATGATATCACCCTGCTGGATTTAAAGGGTACATTTTTTTTTTTTGTATCCTTCTGGAAAGGGAGTCCCAATTACTATTTGCTTTTGAATGGCAGGTCCCAAATACCAAAGTAACTATCAAGTATTTTTGGATTGTCCTACCTCAGGGATTTAAAAACTCTCCTATTCTGTTTAATGAGTGTTTACCAAAATATTTGTGATGGTTTCAGCTGGATCAGGGAATCCTCTTACAATATGTGGATGGCTTGCTTATAGATCGCCCTGACTATGAACATTGTCTTTCAAATACTATTACTGCCCTGAATCACCTAGCCTCATGTGGATATAAGGTATTCACTAAACAGGCTCAGATTTGCAAGCAAGTCACTGATCTGGGATTTAAGATTATCCAAGGAACCCAAAGTCTAATGTCAGAAAGCAGACAATTTTGGGCCGTAGGGAACCCAGGAACCAGAGGCAGTTACGTGGGTTTTTGGGAATGGCAGGATTCTCCCATATCTGTATCCCTAAATTTGGAATAATTGCAAAACCCTTGTATGTGGCATTATAAGGGACAGATTTGGATTCCAGAATGCTAAGCTGTTTTTGAGAAGTTAAAATAGCCTCATGACAGCCCCTGTCCTGGGCCTTCCTGATTTACAAAAAGGAATTCAGATCATGTACTTGAGAAACAAGGTATAGCCCTGGAAGTTCTCTTACAGATGCTAGGAGATATACCACAACCAGTGGTCTATTTGTCAAACAGTTTGACCACACAGCCAAAGGGTGGCCCTCTGCCTGCAGGCAGTAGCTGCCACTTGTGATTTACTGTAAGAGGCTGAAAATTTCACTCTAGGACAACCCATCACTGTTTGTCCCTCACCAAGTCTTCATCCTACTAGAACAAAAGGGTGGTTTATGGGTTGACTGCTGGGAGGATGGGGAGACACTAGGCCTTCCTACTAGACAATCCCAATGTCAACCTTAAAGTCATGTCCACGTTAAATCCAGCAACACAGTTGCCGTTAGATGATAATTGGACCATACAACATAACTGCCTGGAAATCTTAGAAATTGTCTACTCTAGCAGATTGGACTTGTCTGATCAGTCTATCACAGAGCTGGGCCTCTTCACAGATGGGAGCAGCTTCATGGACAATGACCAGCAAGTAGCTGGATATGTTGTGGTCACAGAACAACAGGTACTGGAAGCTAAGGCTTTACCACCAGGAACATCAGGCCAGAAAGCAGAGCTAATTGCCCTGACAAGAGCTCTCCGGCTGTCAAAAGGAGAGAAGGTAAACATTTATACCCACTCTAAATAGACTTTTCAATAGTACAGGAACATGGGGCTATCTAGAAATAAAGAGGGCACCTCACTACTGAAAACAAGGACATTAAACATGCTTTTGAAATACTGGCATTAATACAGCAGTGGCAAAGCAGTCAAACCAAAGCAGGTGGCAATCGTGCACTGTCCAGTCACCAGAAGATAGACACCCATGTGGCCAGGGGAAATCAAGCTGCCAACAAGACAGCCAAAGGGCTGCAAAAAGTAAGCCATTTATTGGGGCTGTGACACCTCAGCTTGAACTGGACCAAGACAAGCCCTTTTATACTGAGGAGGATAAAACGTGGGCTAAAGAACTGGGTTTTGACTCCTGGGATAGTACTCCCAGACGGAGGTGAAATTCCCATGGACTCATCCTCCTGCCTGACGACTGGTCTGGCCCTTGGTGAGGCCCCTACATGAGAGTACACACTGTGGGAGGGATGTGTTGGTGAATTTCATCAACCACATTTGCTAGGACCACACCGCCAAAAAACCATGTAGCAGGTGACTCAGAACTGTGTCTTATGAGACCGTAATTATCCAAGAATGAAAGGCAGCCTACTGTAAGAGGAACACAACATGTGGGAACACAGCTTTTTGATGACTGGCAAATAAATTTGCCCAAATATCTCACACCACAGGAAACTTCAGATATTTTCCTGTACTGGGAGACTCCTTCTCCAGATGGGTAGAGGCATATCCTACCAGAACAGAAAAGTCTACAGAAATAACTAGACTTCTCTTGAAAGAGTTGATCCTGAAATATAGGCTCCCCTCCTCCATACAAAGTGACAACGAACCATCTTTCATTGCTAAAGTGACACAAGTAAGCAAAGTGTTGGATATCTGGTAGAAGCTACATGCATCCTGGAGACCCCAATCTACAGGAAAAAACAGAACAAATCAACTACACCTTAAGAAAAAAATGGCTAAATCCTGCCAAGACACCCACTTTCAGTGGGATAAGGTGTTGCCAATTGCTCTTCTCCAAATACAGGTGGCCCCCAGAAGTAGGCTTAAATTGAGCCCCTTTGAAATAGTGTGTGGTAGACCCTTCCTGGCATCCTGGGGGAGAAGGGAAGATACAGCTACAGTAGGAGAAACTTGACTAAGACAGTGTGTACAACAAATCAGTCAAATATTAACCATTGTGCATGAATATGCTTCCTTTCATGTCCCCTCCAAGTTTGGAATCACCTCTCCATCCCTTCCAGTCTGGGAACACGGTGCTACTTAAAACTTGGAAAGAACAGGGACCAGAGCAACAACTGGGAGAGAAGTAAAGAGGACCTTATGACATGCTTCTGATGACCCACACATCCCTGAAACTTGCTGGAATAAAACCCTGGGTTCATCATACTAGAGTGAAAAAGTGTCCAAAAGATTTGCAGGAAGCCGCCTCCCCCACATGGACATCAGAACCTTAAGGGTACCTAAAATACTTGTTTAAGAAAACATAATGAGAGATATAACGATTTTACTAACTTTGTTGTTTATTCCTATTCCCTCCAGGACAACAGTTTGTCTACCTTGATTCAAGCAGTTGATTTCTGGATGTGCCTTCCAAGAGCCCGATCCTCTGTGAACCAGGGTGACCTCTTTGTACATTCAGTTATGAGCTTTACTGAGCTCCCAGATGGAGACTGGATGTCAACATGGGACCTCAGAGCCCTCACCATTATGTATTAGGTTTGAGTAATGCATTACCCACCCGAGACAGTCTTCAATGTTCCTTGTTTCACTCTTCCTCTTACAGCATCTAATACCACTTACAAAGAATTCCAGAATATCTCGAAATGAGACCCTCTCCTGAGCCAGAACAACTACCTCTGAGTGTACAAAGTATTGTCCAGTTTCCTGTGGAGAAAATTATAGCAGTAACTGATTATTCCTTCCCAGATCATTCTTGGATGGAGCACATAGGATCTAAAATTGGGGCTTATTTCCTCATTGGGTAATAATCCTACTGGATTTCTGTAAAGAAACATTGGTCTTCATGTGTTTGTCTGTAAAATTGATGATTATCTGTGGGCTACGGAATGCCTCAGGAACTTCACAACTCCCACCCAATATTTTCTGGAAAATTTAGTGACACCATTTTCAATTCATTCCTTAAATGAACCAGCTCACTGATTTAGCTTCCTAAAGCTTTGTACCTGACTGGCTAGGGACCTCCCAGGTGGAATTCCTGATGGCAGTGAATATTTTTTGGTTAAACCTTATTGCCATGGTGGGGAGTTGGGACACACCATTGTATCCCCAAAAGTCTAAAACTTTAATCACTGTGACCAATGAGACATCCTTGTCCCTCTCAAATTTACAAATTTCTCTGGACTCCTTGACCAAAGTAGCTCTAGATAACTGCATGACTTTAGGCTATCTGTTAGCCTGGCAAGGGAAGTTTGTGCTATAGCAGATACATCTTGCTGCATTTATATTAACACCTTCTCACAAGTGGAGACCAGTATTGAAAAAATCAGGCAATGAGCAACCTGCTACAACAGACCCTTGATCATCACACATCCCTTTCGGATATGGGGATAAACCTAACTGGTTCTCTAGCCTCTTCTTCTGGGTACCAGGAGGGATTAAGTCTATTTTATAGGTCTTCTCTACCTCAGTCTGACTACCCTGCTCATCATCGCCCTTTTGAATCTGTCTTTCTGTTTACTTCTCTGTTGCTTTTCCTCCCTTTGCAAGTAGGCAACAAAAACCCAGAAGAGAGAATGGCAACAAGAAGTAAAAATCTTCCACTCTAAAGACCCCCTCGTTGCCCCTTTCAGCAGGAAGCAGGTTGGAAATGTCATAGCCCATTTTTCTGTAGAAATGGAAGCTAGAAATTGACAGTTCTTCTCAAGAATGTTCTGTCACATACGCCAAGAACCCTGCTGGTCCTGAGTGAGTTCCTTCTTTCTTCTGAAAAGTTCTCAGTGCTTCTCTGGAGACATCTCTTCTTCCTTGACAGCACTAGCACAAGGATCAACAAATTAATGGAATAGACAAGTCCTGGAATAGTCAGGGCACTGGCTGTTTGGTTCTTGACAATGTGACAAAGCAATGTAACAGTGGTTCACTTTATGCTGTGAATCTATTCTTTCCTGCTCTGACATGTTTTCCCTTCCGAACTTCTCCTCCCTGATCTTGGGAAAGGGATTCATCTAAATCACCTCTTTAAAAACCCCTTGTACCCCTGATTGGCAGAATCATAAACTCTGGGATGGAATTCCCTGTGTTTCTCTTTTGCTAGCAAAACAATAAAAATTCTTTTTCCTTTTTCTTAAAACTTTGTCTTCATTATTGGTGAAGCAACGAGAATCAATCTTCCCATAACAGCAATCCAATAGAGAAAGGAAGATCTTTTTAAGAAATGTGTTGGGGCCTGGAGGGGTGGATCATTAGCAGAGTATGTGCTTAGCATGTGTGAGGCCTTGGGTTCAATCCCCAGAGCTTTAAAAAAATAAATAAATGAGAAACAGGGCTGGAATGACTGGGTATCAATATAGAAAAGAATGACTCTCTACCCATACCTCACACCTTACACAAAAACTCATTCAAGAAGGATCATAGACATGAACATAAAAGCTAAAACAATAAAACCTCTAGGAGAAAACATAGGAGAATATCTTTGTGACTCAGGCACATAAAGGTTTCTTGGACAAAGAAATCAATAAATTTTAAATTAAACTTCATGTAAACTAAAAACTTCTATTCATTGAACATATTTTTTAAAGGAAAAAAAGACAAGAGACAGGGAAAAGTATTTTGTAAGATATATTTGACAAAGAACTGTCATCTAGATTACATAAAGAACTCCTTAACTCAATATAAAAAAGACAGTAAATATGACTTCTTTCCTTCTTCCTTCCTTCCTTCTTGTGGTCCTGGGGATGAATCCAGGGCCTCAGGAATGCTAGGCAAGAACTCTGCCACTCAGCTATATGCCTCTGGGTAAGGATCTTTTAATCTAGAACAGTTGCCTCAACTTTTTTAAAAATGACGTTGAATATTCCACATTTTTTTTTTTTTTGGTCTGACAGTGTCTTTGCAGTGCTTCTTAGCATTGTGTTTGCTTACCCCTCGTACTTTATCTTGATTAGCAGTTAAGCATTCTATGGCAAGAACACCTCCCAGTTGATGTATATGGGATGATATCACGTGAGGAGGCCTCTAAGGTCAGATTGTTCCCACTATTATTTATTTAATTTAATTTTAAATAGCTTTATTGAGAAATAATTCACACATTGTGCAACTCACCCATATACAGTATATGGTTCTATGGTTTTTCTTTTTCTTCATCCACAGGGTTGTATAACTACCAGCATGGTCTATCCAACTGTTGCTGAGGCTGAGTCTCATCACCCAGTAAAGGTGGTGACCACCAGAGAAGAGAGACATTCTAATTTCACAAAGATTAATTGAACCCTGTGAGCCAAGCCTGGCATAGAGCCCTAAACTCAGAGAGGCCACTAGATGGGTGGAGAGTTCCATAGGACCTTTGAGAGTGCAGCTGTGGTGGGGTTGTGGTCATCAAGTCAGTTTCCAAGGAGAAAGTGGGTGTTGGACTGTGGAGCTACCACACAATTGACTGGCTTTTGTAGTCTTAAAGCAAGGTCTGGGTTAGGGTCTGCAGGGGGAGCAGAGTGACCTCCTTGCAATTCTGAGGGGAACCCTGGGCAGCCTTGACTCCTTTCCTCTGCCTTCCATATACCATGTCTTGTTTTTCTCTTCCCGACCTGCTCTTCTCCCCCAGCTCCTGAGGCTGCAGCTCTGTGTTTTGAACAGCCTTGCAGATAAGCACAGGAAATCTGGATGCCAGGTGAGAGGGGAGGGAGGAGGCTGAGCACCCACCAAAGCAGGACCTGGCACAGGCTTACCAGGTTATCTTGTTTAATCCTTACAACCACCTGGTGAGGTGGGTATTTTATAGAAAAGTAATTAAGGCTGAAGAGATTAGGTAATTTACCCAAGGTCACTGTTGGGTTTAGCTATGAGGTGTCGCCCAAAAGCTCATGTGTGAGACAATGCATGAACATTCAGAAGCGAAATGATTGGGTTATGAGAGCCTTAACCTAATCGGTGCTTTAATCTACTTTAATGAATTAACAGGATGGCAACTGCAGGAGGTAGGATGTGGCTGGAGGAGGTGAATCTTTGTGGGAAGGGCATCCCTTTGGGGCTTATATTTTGTCCTTGTTGTGCAGAGCTTTCTCTCTGCTTCCTGGTGCCATGTCCTGAACTGCTTTCTACCATCACACCCTTATGAAATGGTGTTCTACCTCTGTCCTCTGGCCCAGAGCTATGGAGTCAGCTGTCTGTGGACAGAGACTTTTGAAACTGTGAGCACCAAGTAAACTTTTCCTCCTCTAAAATTGTTCTTGCCAAGCCTTTTGGACACAGCAGCAAAAATCAAACCAAAACAAAACTGACTAAAATAGTCACATAGCAGAGATCTTGTGTACATGAGAATTAAGTCCAAATATCAGTTTTGACAAAGACAGCCAAGTTCTTCCTGCTCCCCCACACCTTCATGACCCTATTCTTGGACTTCTCTGATCCCTTGAACCCTCATTTTTTCCCCCTCAATCTTACAGCACTTTTTGTCCTCCTTTCCATGTCCACCCAGTCACACCAGCATTCAATCAGCCATACCATTTCTGCTGACCTGGGTTCTGGGCTGTGATAATGACCCCTTGGATGCCCTTGAGGTCTGGACCTCCACAGTGCATGATTCCAGGAAATGCCATCCATATGGCCATCTGCTGGTGTTGTGCAGCACCCGGGACAAGCTCCTGCGTGTGAGGTTGAGTTGAGCTTCCTTCCTCCCCTTCTCCCTTCTTTCTTCTCTACTTCTCTTCCTTCTTCCTGTCCTTCCTTCTCTTGAGAATCCACTCTTGAGATCAAGGTTGTAGTCACTGTGATTAGACCTGGCTCTCTGGTACATTCTGGTCCTTCTGGAAGCATACCTGAAGTTCATTATTCTTTTCCTGCCCAGAGTGAGAAATCTTCCAGGCCAGGGTACCCAGAAACCAATGTCTACTGCTTTTATACTGTTTAGGCTGATAAAGGCCAGGAACCCAGAACCTTCCATTTTGCGCAGCTCTCTAGAGAGTATGCTGCTCAGTCAGCGCTGATGCAACTAAGCCACATCCAGCCTGGTGTAAGCCTCCCTTCCCCTCTCTAGACCCTGGGGCCACTCTCCAGACCCCGGGGACGTGTGGGTATTCACAGTAAAAGCCTCTGTGAACCAGGCGATGGCTTCCTAGCCTACCTTTGTGGTTGTCTGAGGGTTTCCTCCAAGTGCCCCTTGGCATCATTTCTTCCAGTCCTGGGCAGTTCATTGAGTGTTCCTAGCCAACCCCCACTGAGTGGGGCTCCCAGTTCATGCTCTTAGGGCTTCTGAGCTACCTGTGGAAGACATTACTCATCTCAGGACACTGTCACAGCAGGACTATCACCAGGAGTAGCATGGCACCGGGATGCCAGGGTGAGCCTTCTCTCTCTCCCTGACACTTGGTCCTCAGGGTGATGTTTGATGGCGGTGGCTGAGGGGTTGCATTCTGCTCCCCTTGCAGCAATTTCACCATTGGATTGAAATGTGCTTTGTCCTTGGACTTTCTCTGCCACCCACTCTACGTTCTCTGGATTCTCTGGAATTACCTACTCTGCCTGGCTGCCCAGGCTTGGGTCACATATTAGCTGGACATATATTTGGCGGGAGGCAAAAGAGACCAAATTAATGTGGGCTTAAAACAGGAGACTTGGTTTCTTTGTACAAGTTCAAGTCCGTATGAGGCTGTGCTCCACAAGGACATCAGCAGGCCAGACTCCTGTCTTTTTAGTCTACCATCCCTGGGCTAGTGTCCTGTTGGCACCTGGGGATGGCATTTCAGCCGGAAGAGGGAGGAAAGGGAAAGTGAAAGGCAAGCCCTTGCCATTTAGGGGTACAGTCATCTCCCTTATCTGCAATTTCATTCTTCCAGGTTTCAGTTATCTGTGGTCAACTATGGGCCAAAAATACTACATGGAAAATCCCCAGAAATAAACAATTTGTCAGTTTAAAAAAAATTTTAATAAAATATATTATTATAATTGTTTAATTTTATTAGAAGTTATTGTTGTTAATCTCTTGCTCTGCCTATTTTGCAGCAATAGAGATTGAACCCAGGGGCATTCTACTCTAAGCCACATCCCTACTCTGTTTCATCATTTATTTTGAGACAAGATCTTGTTAATTTGCTGAGGCTGGCCTCGAACTTGTTATCTTTCCGTCTCAGCCTCTTAAGTCCCTGGGATAATAGGAATGTACCACCACACCCGGCTTATTCTGCCTAATTTTAAACTCCCTCATAGGTACATATGTCCAGGAAAACACATGGCACACACAGGGTCAGTACCATCTGAGATTTCAGGCATTCACTGGGGTTCTTGGAATATATACCCTCAGATAAGGGGAGAGTACTTTATGACTGTGACCTAGAGGGTACACATGTCACATCTGCTCACATTCCATTGACCAGAATGCTGCAGCTTCTGTAGAGGCTGTGGAAGTGGCCTTATTCAGGGCAACCATGTGCCCAGCTAATGATTCTAGAAAAGGCAGAAAGGCCATCTCTGCCATGGGCCATTTCCATGGTGTGGGGCTGAGCTCCCCTTCCACAGGATTCGTAGTCTCCCCTCGTTGCAAAACAACACTACGACCTCCCCCTGACAGTCTGGATGCTTCTCTTCCCACAAAGATTCTCCTTGACTGACCTCTAGCCAGGCCCCCTGAGCCCCTTCCCCTCTAGGCCTCAGCCTTGGTCTATGAGGACTTGAATGAGCACTAACATAGTTCTAAGAGCTCAAGGCCACGTCCCTAGGATGACCTGGGCAGGACTCTAGTGAACCCCTGCTCAGTCCCTCCCTCTCCCTCATTCTCTCTTCACAGCCTCCAGACACCTCCGTGCAGGTCAAAGGTGGGTTCAGTTCGTGCTGGACTCTTCCCTGTTGCAATGGTGTCTCGCTGGTTAAAATCTGTCCTTATCAGTTTAGGGCCCAGCTTTGTTCCTTTTGACACCTCCCACCTTCTTTCCTGGGTGGGACTGGATTACAAGATTTCCCCAAACCCTTCCAGAGGGAAGGTGACTTTGAGATTATGGGATGCCTAAGACTGTTCAGAGTCCACCGTTGCCTCAGATGGGACACAGAGCCCCGGCTTCCCAGATTCCACAGTCACTGCTGCGGAATGATGGAAAAAGAACTGCATGGAGCAACGGCCACATCCGGCCCCTCCTGTACGGGCACTGAAGTGAGGCTGAATTGAAGCTGCCCTTTTACCTCCTCATGGCTCTTGTCGAGCGGCTCCTCCTGCTTTAGGTAGAATGTGTGTCTCCTGGCTTAGGTGGGCTGGTGCTGCGGGTTTGCTTCTCTGGAAGTAGTCCATCTTCCATTTACTCCTGCTGCCTCCTTCCTCTCCCTTCTTATGGGGGAGGAAGTCCAGATTGTGTCCTGAGAGGCGCCAACCTGCACTTCAAGGAGGGGGGCTTGAGTTCCTTGATGGAAGCAGTAGCTGCAGTTTTCCACATGCCAAGACAGTGGTTGCAAGGACCCTGATGATTGTAGCCACAGTACCCATTCAAATAAGACCGTGACACTGTGACATGAAAAGTTTCTCTCTGGGTTATGGTGTGCTGTTTGCATGCACACCAGTTGGTTCTGGCATATTATTGCTCACACCTAATATACACCTGTGAGGCCCACATGTTACCAGGGCTCAGATGAAAGTCACTGGGCCTCATTGGCTGGTGCATCCAGAATGTGTCATGCTGCTGTCATGCTGCTGCCTCATCCCCAGAGCATGGGGACGTGCCTTCAGTGTCCTGATTCCTTGTAACCCCCAAGTCCACCAGGTGAGATGATCCTACAGAGCATTTCTGAGGCTGGGTGGGCATCATTCTTAGGGGAGGACTGACATGGTCTTAAGTTTAGGGTACTGGTTAGCTCTTCACAGTGCCTGCCCCACAAAGAATGAAAATAGGTTTGTGGGTTTGGGAGAAAAAGGAGGGTGTTCTTGATGGCAATTCTGTTTTTGTTTTGTTTTGTTTTGTTTTTCAGTTTGAAGTCTGAGTTGGACGTGTTGGCACACACTTTAATCCCAGCATCTAGGAAGGCTGAGGTAGGAGGATGGCGAATTCAAAGCCAGCCTCAGCAACAGTGAGGCACTTAGCGACTCAGTGAGACCCTGTCTCTAAATAAAATACAAAATAGGGATGGGGATGTGGCTCAGTGTCAAGCGCCACTGAGTTCAATCCCTGGTACCCCCTCCACCCCACCCCACCCCCCAAAAAAACTGTTTGAAGTCTGAAAGTATGGGAGAGCGGGACTGGAGGTTTGAAGTGGTAGAAAAGTTACAGATTCTGCTTATTGAATCTGCTGTCTATTCCAGATTCAGACTGTTGCGACATCTGGATCCAGGAGTGCAAGAAGGAAATATAGGGTAAATCCAGGTGGGAAAGTCACCAGGGTCACTCCCTGACCTCGCTCCTCTAGAGCATGCTCCTAAACTTCAGGAAAATCCCCTTAAGTAAACTAGAGGAGGCTGGATCTGCAGATTCTCCTCCCGCTGCTGTCTGAGCTTGGCGATTCCTACAGCCCACAGACTGACAGGTGGCACAGCCAATGGGGCAGGCCACTGAGAGATTCCAAGGCAGGGAGCAGTTGGTGCGAAAGGCAGAGCTTTCCAGTTGAGGGCGAGGCCTCGCTTAGGAAAGGCGTGGGAGGGTGGTTTGGCGGGATCCAGTCCCCGAGAAGTTGGGCCTCGGAGTGAAATCCCAGGTTTGTACTCACGGTGAGTTTAACACATGGTATTGGGACTTTTGACTCTGTACAGCGACCTAACTGGCGTTTTCAGCCACAAAACTGTTGCTGAAAAAAGAAAACAAAAATTGTTGGAACGCCAACGATTTCATTGTCCACGAGAGCGGGCAGGTGAGGGTGGAAGGATCCATGGCGGCTGTTACCCCTTCTTCCCTGTTGCGCCAGGGAGGAGAGCCATAACCATGTAAAGCAGGAGAGGTCCCACATTCAGGCTGCTGAGTTCGACAATTCTGGTTTATAAGCTTGGCACCTGTGTTCACGCAACTACATGACTGAGTGAACTCAATTGAGTTACTTGACCATTGTAAATTTCCACTCATCTGTAAAATAAAAATAATTAAGGTTAACTAAGGACTGGATGTGATAATGAGCTCCTAATTATCAGTTTATAGAAAAGTGCCTGGCACATAGTAAATGCCCAATAAATGTATTGTGCCTGCCCTGTGCCCATTTACTTCTCTGGCACTTTTCTGTGCTTCTCCACCCTCCTTGGCAGGTGGATAGCCCTTCACCCACCAGCTCATTCTGAAGGCTGCCACTCATGGTTCCTGTGCATGATCTGCTAACATATGAATGATCCTTAAGGGGTAATTTTTAAATATTGCTGAGAGAATGTACCTAAGAAACTCTTTAGCCCTAATTGTGATCTTTTGTTCAATAAAAACAACATAAAAAATCCATAACACAATCAGAAAACATAAGATGTTGACAAGGTTGTGGAGAAATAGGAACCCGGTACATGGTTAATGGGAATGTGAAAATGATGCAGCTTCTATGGTAAAGGTATGGAAATTCCTCAAGAAATTAGATGTGGATTACTCTTTTATGCAGAAATTTCATTTCTGCTTATATACTCCAAACAAAAACAGGGACTTGAACAGATGTTTGTACACTCATGTTCATAGCAGCTATATTCACATTAGGCAAAAGGTGAGAAAAACTCAAGTGTCCAGCAGCAGATGAATGGACGAAGAGAACGCCATCTGTGTATGCAGGGGAATGTTATTCAACTCTTAAAGGTAATTCTAACATATGCTCCAATGTGAATGAACCTTGAAGATATGCCAAGTGAATAGCTAGTCACAAAAGAACAAATACTGTATAATTTCACTACATGATATATACTAGAATAGTTTAATAGAAACAGAATGGTGCTTTGTAGGGACTGAGAAAGGTGGGGTGGGGGATGAAGGGTTGGTATATAATGGAGATAGTTTTTATTTGAGAAGATGAAAAAGTTCTAGAGATAGATGGTGGAGATGATTACATATTTAATGCCACAAAACTGTACACTTGAAAAATGGTTCAAATGATAAATTTTACACTTAACATTTTACCACAATTTTTTAAAAAGCACCTATTTAAAGTACTCTAAGCCTCGCCTTTAATGACTGGGTCCTGTCAGATGTAAGAATATGTGTAAGAGAGGACAGTTACCCAAGTTAAGCTAATGAGAACATTGCAAAGGCTTCTTCCCCTTCTGTAGAGATGGTCTATCTAATCCACCAGCACAGGGTTGCCATATCCAGGCAGTGCATAATGGCCAACGTTGTTATTACTGTAGATGAAGAATGGTCATAGGTCCACTCTGAAGAGCTGCAGTCAGAAGTCGTGTGCACCATCAAGAAAGATGAGGGGACGTTCCACCTCTTTCCTCTTTACCATTAGGAAATTTCCTGGTAAAGATGTGAAGTATAGACTGCCATAGGATACCTAGGACAGCCAGACACAGGGAGAATTTTGAAATTTATTTGTTTGTTCCTTTCCTCCTTTATTTGTCACATATAATTAGGTTCTTACTCAATGAAATTCTCTGGGCAGGCCAATGTGGATTTGCAAGTGTGAAGAAAGTTTAATTCCAGACTCTGAAGCTTGTCTCATAAGAAGAGGTGAGGTCTGCACTTGTGATTTTAACAAGTTGGGCTGTGTGGTGGCCAGAGGTGGACAGACTTTACCGTAGGCTGCCACAGAGAGGCAGGAAGAACCACATCATGGGCCTGCACCTGCTGCTTGTCCAGGGTAGTTGTAGACTTGAACCTGAGAGCTGGGGAGGGATCTAAAACTTGAGCAGGGCTTAGAATCCCTGGCAACTGTTCTCACCTTCTGACCCTGTCTTCTCCTTGCTTTGCTTTCCTTCCTAGGGTGCTGTCAGAGTTCTGGTCTCAGATTCCATCGATGCCCTGAGAGTCTGAGGACATGGCTGCAGCAGTGGTGGCTGGACTGATCCCAGTGTTATACTCTGTGGCTGCTGACAAATCTGGCTACTACATTGGGCGGCAGCTCTGGTTTGGCCTAATGGCCATGTATGGTGTGGTGGTGTATGTGGTCAACCTGCCCTGGACCCACATTCGGAAAGATTTCTGGTGCCATGGCAACATCACCTATTCATGTGTGATTGAGTGTTTTGAAACGAGTTTTAGTGAAGCTGTAGTGGGGACTTGGTACTTGTTTTATTTCATTTTCCTAACCCTCTTTTTCCTTATGGAAATCTTTTTGGCTCAGATCCGTCATAAGCACTCCAGGGTGAAGTCTGTGGTGTCAGCTACAGAAGTAGAGGAGGGATCTCTGATGGGAATCCAGGAGGAGGTCACCTGTTCAAAGAAATCCACTGTGGACTTCCACCAGGAGAAGATGCTATTGCTGTTATACCTCCTTCACTTTCTCCTGCAGATGGGTGTCCAGTGTGTGTTTTTATATTTTCTCATGTACCGACACCTGCCCATGGTGATGAATAGCATCATATACTGTGGCTCGGATGAATGCCCTGGCCCCTATCTCTGTCTGATCAGGGACATCTCAGACAAGCAGATGTCCATCTACACCCTGCTCACTTTGTCCTTTGCGATCATCTTTCTTTGCTTAGGTTTCTTTGTGTACAGCATTCACCATTACCTGCTGAAGGGCCTTTCCATTAACAAGCTTTGGATTGATTAACATTTGAGAAATAGTGCCCTTTCATGCAAAGCTATTCCTCCCTCCTCTAAATTTTATATTTGAGCCAGGGGCCCCTCCTGCTACATTTCTTGTTTTTTTCTCTTGTAAATAATAAACATTTGCTGTTCTTATTTCCTCTCTGTACATCCAGGCTGAGGCTGTCTAACTATGGGGTGGGTGGGTGGTATGCAATTGATAACATCGCTGAGATCTTTAGTGTTTGTTATCTGATTGGCTCTCACCCAAAGCCTGACAGTGAACTTGGGACTTCATTCTTCATCTTCTAATGGTGTTAGCTTTATTTATTGGTACTCTGGCCTCTCCAGTATTGTCTCTTCTCTAAAGGAAAATTCTTAGGTGGACTTGCAGGATGAGTCCATGCTGAGGTCCCCCAAGCTCCTAGTGAGGGCTCAGTCCAGCCACCTCACACTGGTCTCCAGCAAAAACTTAATAATAAGTTTGGTTGATTTCTGTGGGAAGGAGGACAGGTGTGGCCAAGGTGGTATCAGTGTACCACAATTGTGCCTTCCTCTCAGATCTGGCTCGTCTATCTGGAGACACACCAGCTCAGCCCACAAGGGCTCTATTAACCATCTACAGGGGCTCCTGTTTGCAAGCACAGGGGGTTTGACCAGATGCAGCTAAAGCTTCTTATTTGGGGGAGGGCAAAGATGGGGACCAGAGTGAGGACTCTGCTGTGTAGGTCTGGTTAGTCACCTCATCCTGTGATAAGTGAATCACCCCCCAAATTTGATGACCTTTCTTTGCCTGAGACTTGGGTTCCCCAGAGGCTGAGTGTGAGACGTGGAGCAGTTCCAAGAACTGGCCTTGCTGGTTACGCAAGTGACACATGTGGTGTTCCCATGTCACCTAGTTGAAGGTGGTTGGGATTCTCCTCTGGTGTGGTCATGGTCCTGAAGGCTGACTTTGGCATGCCAACCCCAAGATGGTCCCCAAGATGCCTCCTGGTATCTTTGTCTATGTGCAGTCCCCTTTAAGCCCAGCCATAAGACAGACTCCATTCTTCCCAGGTGCTGTCTCACCGTTGACACTATGACAGGGCTTTCAGTAAGCCAGCCACCACTGGCTATGACTTGCTTCATCACAAAGAATGTGATGAAGATGTCACTCCTGTGATTATTAGGTAGCAGTTTCTCCGTTGATGACTGAAAAAATAATCTGCCGGGTTCTGAGGGCCTATGGAGGGAGTCACATGGCATGGAATGGCAGGCCCTGTAGGCTAAGAGCTCTGCCCACTACCACCACTGACAGCCAGTAGGAAAATGGGGACCTTGGTCACACAACTGCAAAGGAACAGGCTTCTGACAAAAACTTTGAAGTGAATTCTTTGAAGTGCATTGTCAGTCCTCTGGATGAGAACATGCCCACTTAGGACTTGGTTTAACTTAGTGAGACCATAGGCAGAGGATCCATGCTTGGGTTCTTGACCCATTTAAACTATGACATGATAAATACATGTTGTTTTAAGCTTCTAAGTTTGTGAAAACTTCTTGTACAGCAATAGAAAACTCACACATTGACTCCGGGACCCCCAAATGGTCCAGGAACCAAGGGAAACTGGTGGTCTGGGCATTAAGCATCTGTGGAGAGGCTTTTCTTTCATCCCAACAATTCTCCTTTGCCTTCTCTGGCAGCTGACCCAGCCACACTATAGGAGGCCTGAGCAAGTCTTAGCAGTGAGTGCCAGAGACTGAGACCACTGCTGCTCCAGCCCCTTCCCCAGGTTAGAATGCTCCTGTGTAGACCAGTCCCAGGGCAATGTTGACCATCCCGAATAGAACCAGCCTGCTCTGCATTTGGGGTCAGCAAGGGAGACCTGAGGTCCCAGCACCATACAAACAAGTTATCTGCTAGATTCACCAGCCTCACCAGGCACAAGGCTCAGCAGTTGGAACCTCATGATGCCACCTTTAATGCTCATCCTGTGAAGAGCCTCTTCAAGAACCAAGTCATCTGCATAACTGTGTGCAGGACCCTATGAGCCCCCCTTTTGAAACTCAGTCAAATTTGCAGGAAGGCCAGCATGCTGTGGGACCCAGTGCACTTCTGGAGTTATGAGGAAGAGGGGTTACCTCTCAGATCTGAAGGGTGTTTTGGGGTGAATCATAGCCAAGTGTTGCTGTATACTCAGGGCCTACAAAGAGTTGCTGGCAATAACTTGGGCTCAATGAATACTTTTGGGGTGCAAGGAGTAGCACCACATGCTTGTAGGATAATCTGTTGACAAATCCCGACATCAAGTCTTCTGGCAAAGGAGAAATGTTTACTGGACCCAGCTCCATTCTCCAGCACAGGTGGAGAAAGGGCAGATTTAGAGCTGAGAACCAATAAATTGATAATTGATAGCCTACCTTTTTGGCTACTCAGCTTTTATACAAATCCTTGTAAACATATTTGAGCTTCCAAAACAATGAAACATGCTGCAGGTGTCCTTAGTACACATGACAAAACCCTCTTATTCTCCCCAAAAGGTGATAACCTAGTCCCCAAAGACATTATGTCCATTGGTGGCTATAATCAGTCTTTCAAGTTTAGCCATTCCTATTGAAATCTGTTAGCTAGTAACTATTGCAAAGTCCATCTTCAACAATTTATCAATAAAATAATAAAGGAAGAAAATAGTTACTATATAAACTACATGTGTACAAACACAAATCATGCAGAGCTCCCACAATCCTTGTAATTAGTGATGAGGACATAAGGTCGTAGTTGATCTCTTCTCTGCCTCAGTCTGAAGTTTAACTAGATGGAATTCTCATTCTGGTGGTGTGATTCAAGCCATCATTGTGAAGGGCCCAAATCCTCAAGTCTTGATTTTTTCTTTGGTTTATTTGCTGTAGTTTTCAATTAGCCTTTACTATTGTGCATGGAAAGCACATGGGGTTCCAGATAGAGTTCTCCTTGTCCCCCACTGTGGTGTAACACAGGGATCAGTTGTAGATCAGTCACTGCTGCCAGTGGAGTAACCCCCTTCTGCCTGCTGATTTGATGGCATAGGAGCCCCTAGTGGCCAAGTGATGGTCTCAGCTTCCATATCTACAGAACCATTGTTGTATCCTTCAATTCTCCCTGGGAACTGTGACTCCCAACCAGAGGAGTTTAAGGTTGCTGAATAGAAAGAAAAAAATCTGCTAATGTTTTATTAGGTATAATACTGAGAGGAGCTTCTCTCTCTTTCACCCTTTTATTCCCAGAAAAATATATTCTGACTATAATAAAAATATATTCAGCACCATATAGCGGTCACTGATTCGGAGCACATGCTGCAGCCATAAGACAGACTCCACTCTTCCCAGGTGCTGTCTCACCGTTGACACTGTGACAGCGCTTTCAGTAAGCCAGCCACCACTGGCTTCTGGGCGAGGGGGACTGTGGTGAGATTCCATGGGCATGAGCTACTGCCACACTTTCTTTGCTGTGAGTTTTTTCCTTGATTAAACACGATTCTAGGAGAGAACCAGGATGGTGAATGGGACAGTTCAGAGTCCGCTGATGGTGCTGGTAGAAGCATCGTAGGCTGTTTACCTTCAGAGAATGCATCTGCTCTAGTGAGGACAAATCTCTGTTTTCTCAATGGTAGAAAAGGTCCAATAAAATCACTTGCCATCAGCTGGCTGGCTGGTTTCCTGGGGGAAAGGCTCATGTGGGCCTCAGTGTTGGAATCTTCTGTTGGCTGATGAGGCACTCAATGAGAGCAGCTGCAAGTTCAGTGGGGAGGCCCATATTGTGGGGCCCCTGAGTAGCCTTCATCCCCGCCACCATGGCCACTTTGTTCCTGGGTCCACTGAGCAATTACTGGGATGCCTGGGAAAAGAAGGTGACTTGCACAGAGTGTGTCATTTTGTCCACTTGAGCATGCATGTGGGACAATGCCTGTGCCAGTTCTGAGAGGGGCCTCCATATCCTGCTCCTTCCAAATCCCTGATAGTCCATCCAGGCTGTCAACAACTGCTGGTGAGACATTTAATCTTTTCTTTGGATCATCTCTCAGTCCAGTTAAGTGAACAAATATATGGGTTAAAATCCTGCCCACTTGAGGTTTTTGTTTTATCCCTTCCCTCTCCACCCAGAGGGTCATCCCTGAGTGAGCCTCTTATGCTACAGGTGCCTACTTTTGTGTGGTGAGTATATCATGCCACCCTATTTGCCTCTAGTTCTTCATTCCTTAGGAAACTGGTCTTGAGGAATTCCCCATGAAGCCTTAGACCTCAACTGAAGGAGAAGACTTAATGTAGGAAATGTCAGTGTCCAAGGAATCAATGATTGGCTCACATAATCACGTGTATCACAGAGCTCCTTGAGCTCAGATTTTATCGACAGATTGCCACAGGGCACATCCAATCTGATGACGAACATAAGATGACAGAGTTCATGAGGGAAGCTCAGCCTGCGTGGCCACCTGACATCCTTTGACTGGATGTTTAATCTCTTGCAAGAGCCTGTAGCAAGCCAGAAAGTGTTCTCAAAAGGAGAATAACCATCTGCAGGAAAGGATATGAATGTGTATTTGTGAAAATCTGAGAGGGTTACATGGTGATTATTCTATGGTGATTGACAGACTCCAAGCATTTTATTATTTTCCATAGGAACTTAGGAAATCATAGTATCAGTAGGAAAATAAGTGGAAGAGTAGCTTGTATCGCAGCCTGGATTTGCTACAGGGCTCTCCCTTACTCTAATCCTACTCAATTCAATAATGTCAGGTATTTTTATTTTGGAAAACAAAGTTTGGCATTTATTTATAAAATCAAACAACATTTACTTGTTCATCAGTCTTGCTCTTAGGTATTTAATTTAGAGAAATGAATGTTTATGGTCACACAAAAATCTTTACATGAAAGTTTATTCATAATTGCCCAAAACTATAAACAACCAAATATCCTTTAGCTGGTATATTCAAACAAATCATAGTAGATCCATATAATAGAATCCTACATAACAACAAAAAGAAATGAACTATTGCTGAATCTCAAATGTATTATACTAAGCTGAATGAGCCAGATTCCAAAAACAGCATCCCATATTATTCCATTTAGACATAGACATCCTTGAAAAGGTAAAACTGCAGGGTGAGAGAGCAGATCACTGGTTTCCAGGGTGAAGGGTGGAGGAAGAATTTACTTCAAAGGGACAAAATTGAAAGAGTGTAGAGAAAAAAAAAGGAGGGAAATGGAATCATATTTTGGTCTCAATGGTTGTTCCATGACATTTGACAAAATGCACTGAACTGAATACCAAAAGGCATTGATTTGACCACATGTAAATTTTAGAATAAAAATTTTAAAGGAAAAAAATGTGGTCAGTGTCTATCAGAGTCTAAAGTAGAAGTTTAAAAATCTGGAACCACCTGGAATCTACTCCCAAAACAAAAAAATTATAATGTCAGTTTTATGGGCAACTTGGATAAAAGTCAAGAGACATATCGCCTCCAAAATACAAAAGCAGGTTAACAACGATTAAGCCTCTTTGTGTGTGTGTGTTAAATGTTGCAAAATGACTTTAACCATGAAGGGAATATCTCAATATTGTCCAGACCATTAGACATCAGAAATTTTACCAAGCCAGTGGGCTCCTTATTTTTGTGGTACTTATTTTTCACCACCTGGGTCTCACATGCCTTATTAAGACATCTAAATTATTTGTTACTTCCTTCTTATCATATTCAACCAGCAAAATGTTATAAATATAGTAGACCATTGTGATAGTTTGTGAATTGTCAACATGAGTAGAATTTTTCTGGGCTATATTATGGTAGAGAGCAGGAGAGTTGATGGAGTCCTGAGACAAGGCTGTGAAAGTATACCAGTGGCTCTTCTAGGTAAAAGCAATGTACTTCTAGATATCTTTTACAAATTTGTGCACAGAGAGAGAGAAGGAAAAAAAAAAGCATTGGCTAAGTCTGTTGATTTGCTCCAGTAAAGATACCACATCTGGGATGGCAGCTACAATCAAATTACCAACTGATGAAGTTTATAATAGCCTCCAGTCATTCTCTAAGATACTGGTACTGACTCCATAAGCCCAGTAAGCCCCCTGCTTTGGTGGGAATCTGTGGGGTCTTGGATTCTTAAGAATTAGCATTAATTCAAAGCCAGGATCTAGTAATATCTTAGTAGTCCAAGTACTTCTTTTTTTTTTTTTTTCAGTACTTGAACACTTTAGTAATGACTACAGATCTCTTCAGGGAAGTCTTAGAGGAATATTTATTTTATATAATTTGGCAATACTGCATAGTTCTGCCCCTTCAACCAACGGACTCTGAGTCTGTAAACTGGCTTAGGTCTGGCTGCTGGGGAGAGGCCATAAGTCTTCATTGCAGTAACTCAAATCAGGTTTTGATCCACCAGACCTGTACATTTTCCGGTTATATAAATCAGTTTGGCAAACCTTTCCTGAAAAGGGGCAGGTAGTTAATATTTTAAGCTTTGCACACCAGATGGTCTCTGTTGCAATTTCTCAACTTTCCTGTTGTCATAGGAAAGTAGCTGTAGACAATCTGTAAATAAATGGGTATGGCTGTTTTCCAGTAAAATTTCATTTACAAAATAAGCAGACGGCTGCATGTGGGTCATAGTTTTTGACTCCTTATACAGACCCAGAAATGTTTTAGTAGGCTCCCAATTTATTTAATTACTTCATGATCAGCTAACCACTATGTGATATCCACGTGGGCCAAGCAATCCAATTATCCACATGTTTCTGCTGATCTTGAAGGTAAACACGTTTTTCTCAGGACACTCTATCTTGGCTGCTTTTTAGCCACTGTTACTCTAGGATTCCATTAACCCTACTGCAATCACAATAGTGTCCTAAAGGTCATACCTACTTGCTAAAAGAGAGTAGCCATAGAGTTTTGAAGTATGCAGGTGTTCCTTCTCTATTTTCAACATCTTAATGAAGGAGGGCCTTCTGATCCTTCTCAGAATGTGGTTGGGAGATAGGTATGCATTTGACACAGCAGGATTTCTGTCTGCCTAAGCCTTTGGATTTCTTCCTCCACACCACACCATGGAAACCTGTCATCTCATCCCTGTTAAATGAAGGATGTTGCTGAGTCCAAATTTCAGCCAATGAGCCAACTGAGATCTTAGAACCACTTCCAACTGCACAAAGTATAATATGGCATGTGGAATCTGTCTTCAGTTCACCCATATGAATGAATCTGGTCTGACATGGTTATATTGCACTCTCCTTAGTCTAATTCCACATTTCCAAAGTTTTCTGCCCCCATCTGAATTGGAAAAGTCTTGAAATGATTTTAGTGAATCAGCTATGTATTCCTGGGTCACACTATATTTGTGAGATACTGAGATTTTACCTATGTTTCGGGTCTAGTGCATGGTGGGTCTTGAGGAGAATGAGCATCTCTTTCCAGAAATTTGCCCAGATGAAGTCATCACAGGACTTTCAAGCAAAGAAAGGCTAGTCATGCCTGACTTCCACCATCAAGGGGTGCTCACAGTTGGTCACTTGGGATTTTTCAATTTTATCTGAAGCCTACCAGATTTCCCAATTTCCAGTTTCAGGGTCTCATTGTTTCTCAATCCCTCCCTGACATTCATATAAAAACTTGTAAAGCCTGTGAATTTGGCTGCTGTTTTAATACAGTCACTTGTAGAGTCAGATTATGTGTTTAATTTCCAGCAGTAGTTTCCTGGTGGTTATAAGAAATGAGATTACATTAGGGCTGACACTGAAAGCACCTGTTTCTCAGATTATGAGCTTGAGCTTGTCTTTTCCTTTTCAGAAGTGCTGCAACGTACTCAGAAAAGTTGATTCGACACCACTGTCCCTGTTACCATCATACTGCCATAACAAAGTTCAGCAGCCATTTGTACTTGCCAAGGCATTTACTTTAGTTAGTGCTTTATCATGATCAACCACTGAAGGCAGTTTAATTGATTGGAATGTCATTGTGTGTCATGAATAATTAGCATCTGGTTTCTCATTGACAAGGAACTTGACACTACCCTCAAACACAAACACATGACCAAACCCATTCCCAAATCCCATATCTGAGAGTCTGTCTCTATGATCACTCCTAGTACCAATTCTGTATTAGGATCCAGTCTGGAAACGGAAAACACGACCGCCAGTCATTTGAAGAGGAAAAATTTAACATAAATGGTTGTTAACTCATAAAATGTGATTAATTATCAAACCAAAAGTAGCAAATGCAAAAACCAGCTACTAACTCTGGGGCTGAGGGAGAGTAACTTAGAAAGAGACTGAGAACTTAGAAGAGCTCTTCCTACCACCCTTCTCAAGGCAAATTTAGACCTTCCTGAAGACGTGTGGCTGCCATAGGATCACGCAGCCTGAATTGGTAAAGAAACTTGTCAGAGGTGGTGACAGGAGTGGCCCAGTGGGTGGAAGAGAAAGGTGTTGGAAGGCACTGCAGGCTGGAGCTGGTCTCCAGGGGCTCCTGAGATGAGCATGACCAGCACTTTCACACACCACTCCTCTGCTACCTGCCTAAAAATAATGCACCTACCTTGGAGAGGAAGTCATTTGGGGAGGGGGGATAGTAGGGGATAGGAAAGGCAGCAGAATACAACAGTCACTAAAATGGCATTATGTAAAAATTGTGAATGTGTAACTGATGTGATTCTGCAATTTGTATTTGGGGTAAAAATGGGAGTTCATAACTCACTTGAATCAAATGTATGAAAGATGATATGTCATGAGCTTTGTAATGTTTTGAACAACCAATAAAAAAAATAAAAGAAAATGGCTACAGAAAAAAAAAATCTGCAATGGTCTTGCAGTGTCCCTTCTATACTCTCTGTTGACAAAGTTCTGTTAACAATGAACTGGTAAAGGAGAAAGATTCATAGGGTCAAACTCTGGTATCCCAAAGCAATGGAAAGCAAGGGTTTAGAATTGAAAAGCAATAAATTGATAACTATCATGAGTGAATAAATGTGTCAATTGAATGGATGATAAGAAGTCCACTGTAGCTGCAGTAAGGAATGGACAATGTGGGACAATGAAGTCTGAGAGGCTGAGAGGTAGACAGGGTCAGGTCACTCAGCGCATGATAGATCCAAGTGTGATGGGAGCACAAGGAACAGTGTAGAGAAGGGGTGCAGTTTGATTCTTTCAAAAAATCGGTGCATTATAATTATACATAATAGTGGGTTTGTTGTTCCATATTCATACATACACATGTAAGGATATAATTTAGTTGATATCATTCCCCTGTATTTCCCAGATCCTTCTTCTCCTCTTTCCTCCCTGGTCCCTTCCATCTATTCTGATGGTCTTCCTTCTATTTTCATGAGATTCTCTGCCACCACTTTTTTTTTGTTTTGGTTTGTTTTTCCTTTTTTCCTCTCTAACTTCCACATAGGAGAGAAAACACATAACTCTTGACTTTGATTTTGGCTTATTTTGCTTAACATATTGTTCTCAAGTTTCTTTCATTTTCATGCAAATGTTATAGTTTTATTCTTTCTATGGTAAAATAAATTTCCATGTTTTTGTATGAGTATGTGTGTGTGTGTGTTTCACAATTTAGCTATTGTGAATTGTCCTGCTATAAACACAGGAACGCATGCTTTGTATAATATGATGACTGAATCATATGGTGGTTCTATTTCTAGTGTTTTGAGGAAACTGGATATTGATTTCTATGGTGGTTGCACTAATTTAAAATCCCACTAAAGTATAAAATCATTCCTTTCCCCCCACATCCTCCCCAGCATTTATTGTTGTTTGTATTCTGGATGATTTCCATTCTAACTGGTATGAGATGAAATCTCATGGAAGTTCTTCTTTGCATTCCTCTAATTTCTAAAAATGTCAAACACTTTTGTAAGCAAAAATAACCGAGAACAAGCGCAGACCTTGGATCAGCAAGCTGTCTTTGTTAAGTAGCAGTGGAATGGCACATTTCCAGGGCAGAAAACGACAACTGGTTACAGAGGGGTCTGTGTTTTATAGGTCTTAATGAAAGTTAATCATAGCAGGATGGCTAGTGTGACTTAATCATTAGAGATTTAGGATATGCTGGTGAGCACTCAGGAAACTAGTTGTGCAGATTCAAAGCCTAAATCAGGAAACAGCTGTAAAAGCTTGAAACCCACTGATACTGGCATGAAAGTCCAGATTTCAGAGCCCCTGCTTTGCCTTCTCTCACCAGGACTCACTGTTGCTGGGAAAGGAGGAAAGCCCAGGGCCCAGGCCCACTGTTTGCCTTCCCTCCTCCCCTCCTGACCACACTGCCCTCCTTTTCTCCCTGGGGGCTGCCATTCCCCCTTTTCTTGGGAGATGTTATTTTCCATATCCTTCAACTTTTGCATATATATGTTGACTATTGCACTTCTTCTTTTGAAAAGTGTTTGTTTAGGTCATTTGCTCAGTTATTTGCTCAATTATTGATTGGGTTGTTTTATCTTTTTGTTAAGTACATTAGTTTTATAATCTGGATATTAATCCTTTGTTTGAAGAGAAGCTAGAAAAGATTTTCTCTCATTCGGTAAGTTCCTTCTTCACATTTTTAATAGTTTCCTTTTCTGTGCAGAAGCTTACTAATTTGATGCCATCCCATTTATTAATTTTTGGTATTATTTTCTGAGCTTTAGGAGTCCTACAGAGAAAGTTGTTGCCTAGGCCTGTGTGCTGAAGTTTTGACCCTACATTTTCTTCTAGGAGTTGCATAGTTCCTGGCCAAATTCCTAGTTCTTTGATCCATTTTGAATTGCCTTTTTGTGCAGGGTGAGAGAAGTCTATTCCCCTTCTTCTACATACGAATAATCAGTTTTCCTTGCCCCTCTTGTGAAAAAGGTTAACCTTTCTCCAACATGTATTTTTGGCACCTTTATCAGAGATCTGATGACTGTAGATGTTCTGTCTTCTATTCTGTTCTCTTGGGTTATGTGTCTACTTTTTTGCCAGTACCATGCAGTTTTGTTACTCTTTCTCTGTGGTATATTTTAAAGTCAGGTATGGCGATGTCTTTCAGCATTGCTTTTTTTGGCTTAGAATGACTTTGGTTATTCTAGATATTTTATTCTTCTAAATGAATTTTAGGACTTTTTTATTTCTATTTCTGTGAAGAATGTCATTGAATTTAATGGAAATTAAATTAAATTTGTAGATTGCTTTTGGAGAGAGATATATTAATATCAATATATAATTATATATTTATGTATATTTATATATAATCATATATCTATGTATATATATAAAAATTTAAACAATATTAATTCTACCTGTGAACATGGAAGGTCTTTCCATCTTTCTTCTGAGGTCTTCTTCATTTTCATTCTTTAGGGTCCTATAATTTTAACCAATTCCTTGATTAAATTTATCATTCAATTTTTGTTTTGTTTTATTTTTGTGAAGTTATTGTGAATGGAATTGCTTTCCTGATTTCTTTGTCAGCAGACTCATTTTTAGTGTATAGGGAAGCTATTGATTTTTGTACATTTATCTTGTATTCTGTTACTTTGCTAAATTTGTTTATTAGGCTCTAGCAATCTTCTGGTGGAGCTTTTTGTGTCTTCTAGATAAAGGATTGTATCATCTGCAAACAGTGAAAATTTGACTTCTTTCTTTCATATTTGTATTCCTTCTATTTCCTTCTCTTGCCTAGTTTCTCTAGTTAGAATTTCTAGTACTAAATTGCATAGGAGTAGTGAAAGTGGATGTCCTTGTCTTGTTCCTGATTTTAGAGGAAATGATGTTAGTTTCCCCTCATTCAGTGTGATGCTGGTTTTGGGTTTGTCTTACATAAGCTTTTTGATGTTGAGGTAGGTTCTTTCTACCCTTAATTTTTTCAGTTTTTTTTTTATTATTAATGGGTGCTGAATTTTGTCAAAGGGCTTCTCTACATATATTGAGATGACTGTGATTTTTGTTTTTAAGTCTATTTATGTGGTGAATCACATTTATTGATTTGTACATGTTAAACCATTCTTGCATCTTTGAAATAAAATCAACTTGATTATGGTGTTTAATCTTCTCAATATGTTGATGAACATGATATGCTAAATATTTTATTAAGGATCTTTGCATGTGTGTTCATATGGGATATTGGTCTGTAGTTTTCTTTCCTTGATGTGTTCTTGTCTATTTATCAGTATCAGGGTGATACTGGCTTCACAGAATGAATTTGGGAGTGTTCCTTTCCTTTCTATTTTATGGAATATTTGGAATCATTGGTGTTAGTTCTTTTTTAAAGATATGGTAGATGGATTTGACTAAGACTCCATCTGGTCCTGGACTTAATTTTGTTACATGGCTTTTTATTAATACTTCAATCTCATTGATTGTTCTTGACATGTTGGGTTTTCTATATCCTCTTGGTTCATTTCTGACAGGTCATGTGTGCCCATTTGTAGATGGTTTTCCAATTAATTGGAGTATAATTTTTCAAAATAGTCCCATATGACCCTCTGGAATTCTGTGATGTCTGCGGTGATATTTCCCTTTTTCATTTCTAATTTAAATAATTTAGGTCTTCTCTCAGAGTTAGGTTGCCTAAAGGTTTATCACTCTTTTTTAATATTTTCAAAGAATTCACTCTTTATTTCATGGATCTTTTGTATTTTTAAAATTCTCTATTTTATTAATTTTGTCTCTGATCTTAATAATTTCCTTACCTTTACTGGTTTTGTAATTGATTTGTTCTTGTTTTTCTAAGGCTTTGAGATGTATCAATAGATTATTTATTTGGAATCCTTATATTTCTATTATGTAGGAACTCATGGCTATAAACTTACCTCTTAGAATGGCCTTTGTAGTGTCCCAGGTTCTGGTATGTTGTATCATATCCTATTTGTTTCTAAGAATATTTTAATTTCTCCCCTGATTTTTTCTGTCACTCATTTATCATTCATAAGTGTACTGTATATCAACAATATGCTGTCTCCAAGAGGCTCACTCATAGGCAAAGACATCTAGGCAAAGACGTAAAATGATGGGAAAAATCATCACTCACATGGATCTTGTAAACAAGCAGGGGTTTCTATCTTCAGATAAAATGGACTTTGAGCCAAACTTAATCAGAAGGGACAAAGAAGGATATTTCATACTACTTAAGGGAATTATACATCAAGAAGACATAATATTGTGTTGGAACACTATGAAGGCAGTGATAAGAGGAAAGTTCATTACATTGAGCTCATTCATTAAAAGAACAGAAAGCCAACAAATTAAAAAAAAACTAACATTTCATCCCAAAGTCCTAGAAAAAGAAGAACAAAGCAACATTAAAAGCAGTAGAAGATAGGAATAATTAAAATCAGAGCTGAGGGCTGGGGTTGTGGCTCAGTGGCAGAGTGCTTGCCTCACACAAGCACTACCTTAAAAAAAATAATAAAGATACTGTGTCCATGTATAACAAATTTTTTTAAAATCACAGTTGAAATCAATGAAATTGAAACAAAAGAAAAAATTCAAAAAATTGACAAAACAAAAAGTTGGTTCTTTGAAAAAATAAATAAAATTGATAAACCTTTAGACAAGCTAGCAAAGAGAAAGAGAAAGAAAATTCAAATTACTAAAATTCACAATGAAAAAGGAAATATTACAATGGACACTAGGAGATACAGATGATAACCAGAAACTATCTTAAAAGAATAGAATATACTCTATAAAATAGAAAATATTGAAGATACCAAAAAATTTCTAGAGACATACGAGCTACCCAAATTGAATCAGTAGGACATAAAATATTTAAACAGATCAGTTTCAAGCAATCAAATTGAAGACGCCATCAAAAGCCTACCAATCATGAAAAGCCCAGGACCAGACAGATTCTCAGCTGAGTTCTACCAGACCTTCAAAGAAAAACACCAATCTTCCTCAAATTATTCTATGAAATAGAAAAGGAGGGAACCCTTCCAAACTCATTCTATGAAGCTAGTATCATCCTGATGCCCAAACCAGACAAAGACATATCAAGAAAATTCAGACCAATATTCCTGATGAATATAGATGCAAAAATTCTCAACAAAATACTGGCAAACTGCATACAAAAACATATTAATAAGATAATGCACCATGATCAAGTGGAGTTCATCCAAGGGATATAAGTTTGGCTCAACATTTGGAAATCAATAAATATAATTCATCACATCAATAGACTTAAAGATAAGAATCACATGATTATATCAACCGATCAATAAAAGCATTTGACAAAATACAGCATCCATTTATGTTCAAAACACTAGGAAAAACTAGGGATAGTAGGAACAGACCTCAACATTGTAAAAGCTAAACTCAAGGCCAACATCATTCTAAATGGAGAAAAACTGAAAGCATTCCCTTCTAAAAACTGGAACAAGACACCACTTCTATTCCACATAGTCCTGGAAACTCTATACAGAGGAATTAGACCAAAAAAAGCAATTAAAGGGATACAAATAGGAAAAGAAGAACTCAAACTATCTCCATTTGCTGATGAGATGATTCTATATTTAGAAGACCCCCAAAAATTCCACCAGAAAACTTCTAGAACTCATAAATGAATTAAGCAACATAGCAGGATATAAAATTAACACCTATAAATCAATTGCCTTCCTGTACATTAGTGATGAATCAACTGAAAGAGAAATTAGGAAAACTATCCCATTCACAATAGCCTTGAAAAAAAAAACACCTTAGGAATAAATCTAACAAAAGAGTGAAAGACCTCTAAAATGAAAACTACACAACACTAAAGAAAGAAATTGAAGGAGACTTTAAAAGCTGGAAAGATCTCTTATGTTCTTGGATAGGCAGAATTAATATTGTAAAAATGGCCACACTACCAAAAGTGCTATACAGATTTAATGGATTCCTATTAAGGTTTCAATGATGTTCTTCACCGAAATAGAAAAAGCAGTCATGAAATTTATTTGGAAAGATTGGAGATCCAGAATAGCCAAAGCAATTCTTAGTGAGAAAAACAAAGCAGGAGATATCACAATACCAGACCTTAAATTTTACTACAGAGCTACAGTAACAGAAATGACATGGTATTGGCACCAAAACAGACATGAAGACCAATGGTACAGAATAGAAGACTCAGAGACAAACCCACATAAATACAGTCATCTCATACTAGACAAAGATGCCATAAACATACATTGGAGAAAAGATAGCCTCTTCAACAAATGGTGCTGGGAAAACTGGAAATCCATATGTAACAAGATGAAATTAGGCCCTATCTCTCACCCTGGATAAAAATCTCAAAGTGGATCAAGGACCTAGGCATTAGACTAGAGACTCTCTACCTCTAGATGAAAAAGTAGGCCCAAATCTCCATCATGTCAGATTAGGAACTGAATTCCTCAACAAGACTCCAAAAGTGCAGGGAGTAAAATCAAGAATCAAAAAAATGGGAACGATCCAAACTAAAAAGCTTCTTCTCAGCAAAGGAAACAATCAAACGTGATGAGAACACTAATCTCCAGGATATATATAAAGAACTCAAAAAACTTAACACCAAAAAAAAAATCCAATGAATAAATGGGCAAAAGAACTGAAAAGACACTTCACAGAAGAAGAAATATGAATGGTCAACAAATATATGGAAAAATGTTCAACCATTACTAGCAATTAGAGAAATGCAAATTAAAACTACAGTCATATTTCATCTTACTCCAATCAGAATGGTAATTTTCAAGACTTCAAGTAATAATAAATGTTGCCGAGATGTGGGGGAAAGGCACACTCATGCATTGCTGGTGACACTCCACATTGGTGCAACCACTCTGGAAACCAGCATGGAGATTCCTCAGAAAACTTGCAATGGAACTGTCATTTGACCCAGTCACCCTACTCCTTGGCATATACCCAAAGGACTTAAAATCAGCATATTTAGTGACCTAGCCACATCAATGTTCATACATTTCAATTCACAATAGCTAAGCTATGGAACCAACCTAGGTTGGTTCAACAGATGAATGGTTAAAGAAAATATGGTACATATACACGATGTAATATCATTCAGCCATAAAGAAGAATGAAATTATGGCATTTGCTGGTAAATTGATGGAACTGGAGACTATTATGATAAGTGAAATAAGCCAATCCAAAAAAACCAAAGGCTGAATGTTCTCTCTGATAATTAGATGCTGACTGACAATAGGTAGTGGAGAGTGAGGAGTGGAGGCTCACTACATTGGACAGGGAGAAGTGGGGGGAAGGGAAGTGGAATGGGTTTGGGAAAGGCAGTAGAATGAATCTGACATAATTTTCTATGTTCATATATGAATAAATGACCATTGTTAACCCCACATCATGTACAACACAAGAATGGGAAATTATACTCCATGTATATATGATACATCAGAATACATACTACTGTCATGTATAACTAAATAAGAACGAATAAAAAATAAGCGCAGTGTTCAATCTCCATATATTTACATAATTTCTGTAGTTTTTCTTGGTGTTGATTTTTCATTTTGTTTCATTATAATCTGATAAAATGCAACGTATTATTCTGAGTTTTTTTTATTTGCTCAGAATGCTTTGTGGATTAAAATATGAACTACTTTGGAGAAGGTTCCATGAATAGCTGAAAAAAAATGACTTTTGCTTTTGTTGGATGAAATAGTCTCTAGATGTTTGTTAAGTCCATTTGATTTATAATATTTTCTATGTCTCACGGAGTCTTTGCTCAGTTTATGTCTGAGTGATCTGTCTGTTGGTAAGAGAGGTGTGTTATAATCACCCTGTTTTATTGTACTGGGATCTATCTGTGTATTTAATTCAAATAGTGTTTGCTTTATGTAATTAGGTACAATGACATCTGGGGCATGAATATTTACTATCATTACACCTTCTTGTTGATTTCTTCCCTTTACCAGTAAAAAGTGGTCTTTTTGTATTCTGATTAATTTTGACTTGAAGTTGGCTTTGTTGGATATGAGAATACCCACTGCTGCTTGTTTTTAGGCTTAATTGGCATGAAATATAATTTTCCATCTTTTTTTTTTTTTTGTTTTTTTTTTTTTTTTTTTTTT
>NW_026000171.1:5793283-5804100 GCF_001458135.2 Marmota marmota marmota
CCCCGTCTGGAACCCAGAATTCAGCCCTGAGTACGGTGCTTGCGCGGCTGGCAGAAACTGCAGCGCTGTAACCCTGCGTCTCTATCCCAGCGCACACTGCAGACTTTCGCCGCGGGGCGATTTGCTGAATAAGCAGTTACCCTCCGTGCGACAAACCTCTCGCGTTTGAGTCCCCGTAGCCGATCCTCGTGCGATGGAAATCCTTCCTCCAGGTTCCGGAGCACCCCACTATTGCTGGAAATTCCTAACAAGATATCCTTTAGCCGTCCTGACTTGTCATACTCCCACACAGTGAAGCAGCACACGGGGGTAATGCACTCCCCTCGCCGCCATCTTCCCCCTTCCCCCAAGGTGAATTCTTGATAACCAATTTTCCATCTTTTGTCTTTCAGTCCCCGGCTGTTTCTGACTGTAAGGTAAGTCTTTTGCAAACAATGTAACAGGGGTCTTGTGTTTTAATCCATTCTGGTGGCCTCCCAGTGTGTGTGTGTGTGTGTGTGTGTGTGTGTGTGTGTGTTTCATACCAGGGATTGAACCCAGGGAGCATTTAACCTCTGAGTCACATCCCCAGTCCTTTATATTTTTTATTTTGAGACAAAGTCTCAATAAAGTTGCTGAGTCTGGCTTTGAATTTGCAATCTTCCTGCCTCAGCCTCCCAGCTGCTGTCATTCATTACAGGCATGTGCCACCACACCTGGCAGCCTATGTATGTTTTTTTGTTTGTTTGGGTACCAGGAATTGAACTTAGGGGCACTCGGCCACTGAGCCACATCCCTGGCCCTATGTTGTATTTTATTTAGAAACAGGGTCTCACTCAGTTGCTTAGTTCCTTGCTTTTGCTGAGGCTGGCTTTGAACTCTTAATCTTCCTGCCTCAGCCTCCCAAACCACTGGGATTATAGGCGTGTACCACTGCACATGGCAGCCTATGTGTTTTAATTTGAGAATTGAAACCATCTGCATTATTATAGAGATTTTTAAAATTAATTCCTGCCATTTTGATATATTTTTGTGTTTTATTCCCATTTGCTTAGCTACTCTTTAAATGTGGTTTGTTTTGGATGCTCTGGATTTTGTTTTTTACTTCTGTGTGTAGGGTTTAAGTATTTTCTGTAGTGCTGGCATATTATTATTATTATTATTAGCAGCAGCCAAGGATTGAACCCAGGGGTGCTTAACCACCGAGTCACATCCCCAGCCCTTTTTATTTTTTAAAGAGAAGCCCTACACAACTCATCAAGACCCTGTCTCAAAATTAAAAAAATATATGAGACAGGGTCTTGATGAGTTGTTTAGGGCTTCACTTAGTTGCTGAGGCTTTCTTTGCCTCCTGTTTTAGCCTCCTGAATCACTGGGATAATAGGCATGAACTGGTTGTAATGAGTTATTTCAGTTTCTTCTTATCTTTGATTGTATTAATTTCTTCTTTAATTCTGAAGGATAGCTTTGCTGAATATAGTAGTCTTGGTTGTAGCTCTCTTCTTTCAGGGTCAGGATACATCATTCCAGGACTTCCTAGAGTATAGAGATCATACTGAAAAGTCAGAAGTAATTCTTATTGGCTTACCTCTAAATGTGACCTGATTTTTTTTTCTCCTGAGTATTTTAAAATTCTGTATGTTAGGCATTTTAATTATAATGTGTTCTGGAGGGATACATTTTTAATCTTGTTTGTTTGTAGTTCTGAATGACTCCTATATCTGGATGTCCATCTCATTCTCAAGATTTGGAATTTTGGGGGGAGGGGGTGTATTATTTCCCTAAAGAGTTTATGCATGCAATTATCCTGCATTTTATAACCCTCTTCAATTCCAGTGATTCTTAAATTTGGTCTAGTAATGTTATCCCCTTAATTCGTGTATATTCTGGTCATGGTTACTTGTTTTTTTTTTTTCTCTTTAATGCTGTCTGAATATTCAAAGCTGTCCACTTTGTCTTCCAGCTCTGAGATTCATCTTCTGCATGTTCTACTCTATTAGAGAGTAGAACTGAACATTTTATTTGATTTACTGAGCCTTTTACTTTCAAGATTCTTGTTGGTTCTTCTTCAATTTCTCTGTCTTGTTATTGAATATCTTATTCATATCCTATTCCTAAGTTCATTCAGTTGTTTTTCTGTGTTCTCTTGAAATTAATTGATTTTTAAAAATAGTCATTCTTTTGAATTCTTTATGTGGTATTTCATCCACTTCAGTGTCTTTGGAGTCAGTTGCTAGTGAATTATAAACTTTAGGAGGTTTCATGTTACCTTGTTTTTTTATTTCTTATATTAGTTTTGAGATTTGTGCATCTGTTGGGATGAATTTCTCTTTTATGTGGGCCTTTTGAGGGCATAGAATTCTCTTGGTAAAGTGTTCTGGGACATCAGGTTACCATGATTTTCTTCAACATATTTTCAAGTAGGTTTTGTAGTATGGTTTCCCTGTTGGTTCTTTTGTGATGATTAGTAATATTTTGATACAGTGTGTATGGTGTCAGAGCTTGAGGATTACAATTCCCCTATAGGTCTCAACAGAGTGGGGTCATTTTTGTAGATCAGGCAATTGTGCTGTATTCAGCAGAGTATGTGGGATAAATCTTCTGTGATTGATCTTATAGACTAAAGAACTCTGTTATGGCACTGAACTGGAGGCATAAGAAAGTGACCTAGAGTGAGACCTCTCATAGGTGTGCAGTCCATATGTGTTATTTCTCTTCATTTTGTTATGAAGCAGTGTCAATGAGTGGGACCTGAGTATCCCCCGCCACACACCAGCCATTCCTACTTGTGGCCTGGTATTCAGAGTAGCTTTTTTCCTACCCTATTCTTTTTATTAAAGTATAATTGAAGTTTGAGTGTAGTTAGTGTGTGGAGTTGTGGGTAGAGCTCATTGGTTGGGTCTCTACCCTCTGAACTCACAATAACCCAGTGGATTCCCAGTACCTCACAGTAAAGGGGAAAACAAACAATAGCAACAAGAGCAGTCAACAATATCCAGCATTAAAACAAACACCGGGTGTCTACTGGGTCATCGACAACACCACCACCAAAACAGGAATGGAAAGGCCAGCAGTTGCCAATAGCAACCACAATAATAAATAGCTGTGAACTAGATGTGGTAAAGTACGTCACAGCAGGTGTCGGCTATGCCACCCACAGTACTAATAACCGCAATGTGAATGGTTTAGTTTCAGAACTGAATAGTTCTAAAAGATGGTGAAAATATGGTTCATTAAGAGAGAAGGAAATGGGGTAGCAAATAAAAGAATGTTCAAGATGTGAGCAGAGATAAAGAAGAAGAGATGCAGCAAGTGAGGGCTATAGAAGGAGGAGGAAAATATAAATAAAAGAAACAAAATGAGAAGGAGAGGGGGTGGGGGAGAGCTTAAGGCAACACTTGTCTGGACGTCCCAGTCTGGGCCCCTCTCATTGCTCCAAGGTTCTTGCCAAGGTTCTTGGGAATGGAAAGGGGTGTTTCAGGGACATTGCGTTTTACTGTCCTCTTTTCTTTCAAGGGTGACACATGGGAAGACAGATTCCTGGGACTGCCTACTTTCCCATCTTCCCAGAATCCTCTGGAACAAAGTGTTTTCTCACAGAGAACTCTTCTGGAAACTTTGAGCCAGTTCAAGTTATAAGAACAACAACAACAAAAATACCTTGCATTTTGTAGCCTTCAAAGCCCTTCATACACTCTCTTATCTCCCTCCTCCTTTCTTCCCCCTGTATTCCTGGCCTCCGCCCTTCTTTCCTTCCTCCCTTCAAGCCATTTTAGTTTTCCCAGCTCTCCCATTCCATGAATTATCCACTTCATTCCTCCTGGCCTGCCTACTCTTCGGTCTTTGGCCATTTTTCCATTAACCTTTTCACTGCAGGGAGGAAGTGAACAGAGAGATTAATTGCTGACATGAAGTGAGGTGTAATGCTTGGATTCAGGTGACCAAGTTTGCTCCAGTCTTCCTTCCCTTTGGAGGATCTGAGACAAGTGAGATTAACTGAGATTTAGTATATTTTTGTGAACTCTAAGAAACAGGAATAAAGAAGGGATACAGGAGAGGGAAGGAAACAATTAAACCAAGATAGACATTGTTAAGAAATTTATTTGCAATTCTTATTTTTTGTGTTTTTTGTTTGTTTTTTAAATAACATCATTCCGTAGATAAAAATGCAATCTTACAGGAATATACAATAGCTTCTCACACAGAGATGACCCTGAAGCTCTTCTGGAAAGGTTTCCCCTTCTAGATCCCTGGCCTTGCTCAAGGGCGAGAAGGCGTAGCAGGCGAGACCTTTCACAACGGGATGGTCTGATTACAAACTGTACAGCAGTATTTACAACAGGCAGACTGTGAGGTCGTGGAGCCTGGAGGGGCAGGAGTGGGGGTGTGCAGGTGTGGGATGTGACAGGGGGCACTGTCCACCTCTCGGCACCCCTCTGAGAACAGGTATGATACAGATTGGGTTGGGGGCATGAAGGTGGTCCAAGCAGGAGGACATGAGGACAGGATAGACAGGCTTCATCTGGACTCTCTCACATGGAGGGAAGTTTTGCTCGGTAGCTCTAGCATGTTGAAATAAAACAGCAATGTTTTGAAAGTAATAGTCATTCCAGTGCGTCACCCACTGGGGATCTGTCACCCTCTATCTTGTGTGTTTTACAGGTTGTTCCAGGTGGTGACCATCACAGATATGTCCAAACCTGGTTATTCCTTCGTCACCCATGGCCTGTCTCAGTGCAGAACCTCTGTCCCTGTATGTAATAGGAGAACAGCATGTGTTCTGGGAGGGGCGGGATGCAGATGGCACATGGTCGGGTAGGGAAGCTGAGAAATGGATTCCAAGTTGGGGTGGTGGGATGAGCTGATGCAGGGTGGGGTGGTGTGTGGAAGCAGGAAGTGCCCACAGCTTTTGACCTCTAAGAGGCCTTCTGAGGGAGCTCTTTGCACAGCTCTGTTAATTTACAGACCATCTGTCCTTGGTTCCCAAGTCCCCTGCCCAACTTGTGTAGTTTCTCCATGTTGGGAAGCCTCGGGGGAGGGCTTGGTACAGCATCTGGTGACCCATCCTCTTTTGCCCCTTTTATACTCTACAGAAAGAGGATGGCTCCCTTCTCCTCTCCTGACAGTTCAGGAGACACTGCTTCAAGGGGGTCTGAAACCTGCACCCTCAGATGCTGTGGCAAGCGAACCCCTGCTTACCTGGTGCCTGCTCACCCTCCTCTTCCTTAACCTCCTGCATATAAACTTGAGGGCTCTAAGAATACCAGGCAGGAATTCTCCAGGCCCATGGAGCGACAAGAACCATTTGGTCCATTTCTGCATTTCTTCACATAGAAATTACCTTCTCTTAAAACCTACACCCTCTCCCACCAGAGCCTTCTCTGACCTTGAGGAAGTCCATGAGTGATATTTTAGTTGGAAAGTTGACATGAATGTCATGTTACCCACTCTGGAAGGTTCACACAAGACAAATTATTTAGATTCTGAGCATTGGGGTGCATGGGATGCTCCACAAAGTGGGGTACCCCTACAGGAGCCAGTACCTAATCTGAAGGGAGAGGATTTGGCTCTGGTGACATGAATATGAAACTTTTCTCTAATTACCTGGCCTTTGTCCTGTGTTCTGTTTTTGTTAGGGACTTTAGAGAATTTTCCTGAGAAACCCCAGCTCTGTCTCCTCTCGGGGTTGCACTACTCCACCATGCTGGGCACATCCAGCTGCCATCTCCACTTCCCTTCAGAGATGGATTAAAAGGCTTTCTGATACACCAGAGTCCAGGTCTTTCCCAGCTCATGTGCTGTGGGTCAAACTCCTCGAGTCATTGTAGGAGAAAGTGTCGATTTTAGGAGTGGTAGTATTTCCTCAGTGCAGATAATTGATATTTACTCCATGATAATAATAGGTTCAGATGGCACTGTGTCACCCAAGGAAGCTGCTCTGGTTCTCTCTGGGTCCCCTCTACAGGGTCCTTAGCCTTCTGTGGAAAAGTCACTAATCACAGGAGCTCAACCCCAGTGCTGGTGCCTTATGGGGTGTGTGTGTGTGTGTGTGTGTGTGTGAGAGAGAGAGAGAGAGAGAGAGAGAGAGATTCAAGTGTCTCCCCAACACTGGGAATCTGGTAGAAACCTGTTGACTTTTTGTGTTGGTATCTGGTGCCACAAAACAATGTTTCGTTGGTTTGAAAAATAATTAATAAATAATACATAAGTTAAAACAGAAAACAGTGTAAAAATGCACAGGGACTCCTTTCAACTCTGTCTCTCACTAGGCTGAAGGGAGGAGGACAGCGGGAAGTTGGGGAGGCGGGGAGGACAGAGGACTTCTTAGGAAGGGGCAAAGGTGCACTGTCCCTCATCCCTGACACTCGTAGGTTACCCCCCCCCTTCACAGCCTTCCTTTATATCACCTCAACAAGCAGCTGCTGGAGAACCCGGCCTTGGGTGGCTGAGATCAGGCTTCTCTGTCCCTTGACAGGAGCCTGTTTCAGGCAATCACTGGCTAATGCAGGGGAGGGGCATCTGCCAGGTGACCTGGCTTGGCAGGGAAGACAACACTGAGTTGGAATTGTATTTTTCTCATTTTCTGAAGTAGATCCTTGAGGCACCAGCCTCTCTATGGTACTGGTCATTCTGGGTGGCTAAACTGAGCATTTCTTTCCATAAAATGGGAACGGACTCCTGGGGAGTCAACACCTGCCCTTCTCTTGCCTCGACTTCTGGTTATCCATGCTGGGACGTTTCTCTCAGAGCCAGGTCTTTAAAAAGCAGAATTGGCCTGGACTCTGATAGCAAGTTTTGACTCCCTGGGTTTTGAGCAGCTCTTCTGGAGGTCAGAGAACCCTTTCTTAGCTTCTTTGCTAAAGAGTTTCTAAATCCTAGACAATGAGATTTCAATTATTCTAGGTCCCCAAGGTCAGAGGTGACATTGTCCCCCTTTGGCAACATTTCCAATATGGGTTCATGAGGCTAAAACCCTGACCACCAGGGTTCCACACACACACCTAACCTAAATCCTCTATTTCTCTGTCTCTGGGAGTGGTGGGGTGGATCAACTGTCCCCGTAGAACAGCCACCATCCCCTGCTGACTTCCAGTTTCCTCCTCAGGGTGTTCTAATCCTCACAAGGACATGACTTTGCCACAGGAAGGCACACTCCAGCAGGTGCCCTCCTGCCTTCAGCTGGTCAGTCCTGGATGGAGAAGGGCTATGAGGAAGTGATAGGCACACAGAATTTGGAGCCAGGGAAAAAGAGGAAGGTAAATGACACAAACTTGCACCTGACCTTGATTATTCTAGTTAAAGGAAAGCCTGAGGTTAGGAAGCGGGAAGAGGGATATGCCTAAGAGCTACTGAACCAAAGCAGGGGAAAGTTCACGAATCAGGCAGAAACCCAGAAAAAATTCTCCCTCTTCTCAAGACCCAAAGAACTGTCTAGAATCAGGCAGAAAGGAGACAGCTGGCATTCTTTCTGCTTAATGTGTCTATGCAATAGTTTTCACATAGTGAAAAACTATTGAAGATCAAGGTGTGGAAATAGAAGAGACAGGGCTAGTCAGAAGAAAAATGAAGCTTGCCAAATTTCAGAATGTAACTGCATTCCTTCAAGTCCCTTGGGTCCTCAGTCACTGGATGCTTTTCTCTTGGCTCTCAGGGGCTGTCAGAAGAATGACATGGTGGAGAGTAGACATACTCAATCCGTTGTGGATGTGGCTCACTGGTTTCAAAGGGGTCCCCTCTCCATCGTAAGTACTTCTTGCACCAGTCCATCTTGGTGACAAGCACCAAGTGCCAGTCTTACACTAAGCCAAGCTAAGAAACACTCATTGCCCTGGAGAGGGAGTGCTCATTTGCACCCCTTTCCTTCCTGGCACCAAAGGGCAAGGATGACATGTTCCCGATGATGCCACTCTTAATTTTATTTTTATATTTTGGTAGTACTGGGGACTGAACCAATGGATGCTCTATCACTGAGCTACAACCCCCAGCCCCTGCCCTTTTTAGTGTTTATTTTGAGACCAGATCTCACGAACTGATTTATGGAGGCTGGACTCTAACCTGTGATCTTCCTGCCTCAGCTTCCTGAGTTGCTAGGATTACAGGCCTGTGCCACCATGCCTATCTCTGCTGATGCCATTCTTGTCAGGTGCAGGGAGAAGATCATTCTAGTCTTCCTCCCTGTGTTGGCTATGGAGAAGGCAGACCATGGAGGTGAGGGTGAAGGACAGGGGAACCTCACTGGTGTGTGTGTGTGTGTGTGTGTGTGTGTGTGTTGCTGGGGATTGAACCCAGAGCCTTGTGCATGCAAGACTGTGGAACCACATTGGGTAGGACACAAGGAGCTGTCAGGAGCCCAGCCTGCAGCCCATGCCATTGCACAATGACACTTGGTGACAAAGGCTGGAAATTCAAAAGGAATAGAGAGGCAAAAGGAAAAGGTTGAGGGTGCATGTAGGTGCATACCTGTGTAGGATCAATCAAAACTCTGAATTTCTATCTAGGGGCCAAATGTAAGCAAGAACCAGATATCAATTGAAAAGGGCTCCCCTCTCCATCATAACCACAATCTCAGAAATTTTGGGAAACTGGATAAAGAATGACACCTAATCTTAATTTCTAGAAGACCTTGTCAGTACTGAAAGGAACCATGAGTGTCTGGGTGGGCTGGGTGTGGAAAGCCATGAAGAAGCAATGTTTCTAGACTCTGGTTAACTCAAGAGTATTGGGTGCATTTTTCCATGTTTTCATGAATCAGTTCGTGAGAATACAACTCATTTTCACCAAGGAATGTGCTGCCCCCTTCCTGCAATTTCTAACCAGCGGGTAAATTCTGAGTTAACTGTTGGTCTATTTTCTCCCAAACAGTCAACTATCACTTTTCAACTATCCTTGGTGTAATTGAAGGACACAGCACTAACAGGGTGATGCTCCAGGTAAGTGCCAAAGAGCATAGGAGGTGCCCCCACAAAATCTATTTCCTCCTCCACTGTGAATTCCTGATGCTCTCTCCCTTGTTGGGGTCCCCCCTTCACTGCCACATAGTTAGAGTGGGTCTGGAGGGAATCCTGCTCTAGAGTGAGGAAAGGATGAAGTGAGTCTGACAGGAAGTGACTTCTGTAAGGATCAAGAATTCACCCAATTTCCTCTTTCTAGTAGGGCTAGCTACAATTGGGTAGACCAGTTGTCTGAAGGGAGGCTACCCCTCCCCACCCACTAGCCTGACCTTAATTTCATCCTCTGTCAGTGTGGGAGTTACTAAGGAATCCAAACCTTTGTGCTGTGGGAGTGACCAGAAAAGCCAGCCACCTCTTCCTAGGGGGATGCTGAAGCCTCACTGCATATCATGGGGAAGCTGCTCTTGGACAAGTACTGAGTCAGAGAACCACAGCAGGAGGAGAGAGTAAAGACCTGAATGAGAGGATGTCCTGGTCTCCTAAAGCAAGACGTGGTATGCGGATAGCTATCACAGGAGTTTGGAAGAATTGAGGGAAATGGAAGTGAACACAAGATATGCAAAACAGTCATGTCTGAACCTGTTTGTGGATAGCAGAGTAATGACTTATGCCGGGGATACCTTTGTGCATTGTACTAGTGAAAAGAAAAATCCTTCCCTTTCCCCCAACCACACATAGAAAAGCACTTGAGTTCAAAGGTAAAGCTTGTCACACTCCAAATACAAAATGATTTACTTTACATGCAGCAAAATATACAAGAAGTGATTCAAAAACAAACTTAATTCATTATATTCGCTTGGCACAATTGCAATTCAGTTTTAAAAAAATATTTGAAAAATACTGAAACTGACCTGAATTCAAGTATAACGGTTTCTTCAACAGAAACATTATCAATGCAATAAAACATTACACGGAATATATCGAAGCAAAATGCCTTCTTGAGTTTTTTTTTCTTAAATTTCTGTGTTTTTTTTAAATACAGTTCTAATGCCAACACGACTCACAATTGTATTTTTAAAATGAATATTATTGCATTGTTTTTGCATATCTTGTGGGACAGAAAATGCAAAGAGTTACTGATTCCCGTTTCAGAAGCAGAGACAGTGGTTTGTTTTTGCTTTCAAATGGCCCTAGTTTCAGATCTCCCCACAGTTAAGCCAGAAAGGGGAAACTCTGCACTCACCTGTGTGCATGGGCACACTGAGTGGGTGCATATACACATGTACAACATAGACACATGCACACAGACAACCCACTACACACACACACGCCCAACACACACTCTCTCATACTTCCTCTCTCCTGCACCCACTAACACACCCAGCGTAAGGAAACCAACCCCAATCGCCCGTTTGTGCAAGACCTATCAAGTGCATTGCCAATTACCTTTAAATTATAAAACCAAACCAAACCAGAAAGAAAAATTGTTACTACCTAAGGAAATTATAACAAATTATAGGGCATACACGATGGCTGGTAAAACTCTCCTACAGTGGCTATTGAACCCTCCCTCAATGGAAAAGGGAAATCTGCAACTGTTTAACGAATACAGTAAAACCAAACCTGGTTTACAGATGCAAAAGTGAAAACGGTAAGGTGGGTGGCTACAAAACTTGTAAACGCTCCTCTTCCTTCCCCCCGCCCCCCAGCCAAAGAACAAAAATAAAAACCAGAAAAAAAAAAAAAAGAAAAAAGAAAAACTGCAACATGCTGTCAAGAAAAATGTCAAACCACAAAACAAAAGAGCGCTCAAGGGAAGCTCAGCACCACCTCCTTCGGTGAGAGCTGGCGGCCCCATCCCCGGGCAGCGCCAGCTCGGTCCTGTCCTGGCTCGCGCTGACGCTGGCCGGGCTCTGGTCTGCAGCTCGCGTGGCTTGTGCAGGCAAA
>NW_026000171.1:5804485-5987058 GCF_001458135.2 Marmota marmota marmota
GCGCAGGGTTGACAGCGCAGGGCGGCGCGTGGGCCTTGCTCGCCGCCGAGATTCTTCTGCCCGCTTCTCGCCTGTCGCTCGGTGGTCACACACTGCCTCGCGGCTTCTCTTCCCCCTGAAAAGCGGGCTCTCACACCACCCAGCTCTGCGTCTTGTCCCAACAGAAATGAATGAAGACGCTGTTCCGGTTAACTCCAGGTCACGAGAACAGTGAGGCACTTCTGAAACGAACCCATTAGGAACATTGAAACAAATAAAAAACCCGGCGTCTCCCAGCCCTGCGACTACAGGCTGCTGACGTAGACCCTGCTGTCCTGGAGCTCCTCCTCGCTCCGGCCTCGCCCCAGGGCGCGCGCACAGCTCCCGTCCTCCTCGCCGCCCGCCCTGTCCTGCCCCGGGTCCCTGCAGTTCACAAAAGGTAGTAGGGTGCCATTGGGGCTCTGCTGGGCGCCCCCACTGAGGATGCTGTCGGCCGCGTTCTCCATCTCCTCTATTGTCATGTCGCAGGCGTCCGCCAGCTCCTGGGTCGTGACCTCGATGAACTTGGGATCTTGAGCAAACTGCCCCAGTCCTTCTGAAATCAAGACCTGTGGGGGAGAGACGGAGAGAACAATGTCACAGCCTCTTCAATGGCTTCCTCCGGATTTATTTCTCTCATTCCCTTAGGCGCTCTTCCTATGAAGAGGTTTTTTTTAGCAAGCTGGTCTTCCTGGTCTCCTTTGATTTTGTTCCAGTATGTCAAAGCTCCCCTAAAATGTGGTGCCAGGCAGAGGAGAGTGGAATTGAGATTCTCGTGCTAAAACAGTGACTCCCAATCCTGGTTGTATATTAGAATTATTAAAGAGCTTTGGAAAAATCTGTTTGTCATAGGTTTCCAGAGCTTTGTCAGTGACCCTCCTGAGCAGTCAGGGCAGAGAACCAAGGATCTTGACCCTCTATGCACAAAAGCAGCCGGAGCTCATGTATGTGTTGTGAGTAGTCACAGCACATGGTTGGGCTTTTCAGGGTTCACTGCCTGTAGCAGGACCCATCACTTATTGGTCTCTTTCTCCCTCTGCATCGCCAAGCCTCAACAAAGCCAGCGGCATCCCATAATGATCTGCACTCTGGACCCTTTTGCAGGTCCTGAGAAGGAAGGTCTTTCTATTCAGAGACCTGACATCCAATGATCCAGGAAAGAACCCGGTGTTTCTCCATGCCAAGACCCTTTGCTGCCCTTGGCTTCTCCCTCCACCTGTTGGTGGTGCCACTTGGATTCACCTACCGCTTCTACCAGGCTGCTGGCGCTGCCATGGAACTGCCTCCCTGGGGCCGCAGCCTGAGTGGGCACCGTGAGGGAGACCGGCCGGGCTCTCCTGATGGTGTTGCTGCCCCCACCACAGGAGGTGGTCTCCTGAGACCAGGAACTACAGTGGATGGACGGGAAGCTGCTGTTGAGTTTTTCGATGGACTCGGCTCCTTCCAGCCTTAGGGTTGGGATGGGCTGTGGGGGCCAGGCTCGGGTACCAGGTGTGGCAGGGGGTGTGGCACATGGCCTGGGGAACGTGGTGGGGGAATGGCTTCTCTGGAGGAGGGGGCTCAGGCCCGCCACTGCCAATGCCTGTGGACACACAAAGAGCAGAGTTATTGGGAATGGTCAGGCCCTAAGCAAGGGAGGCCTCTGCCTTCTAAGCAGCTTTGCAACTGTTAATTTCCAATGTGTTCCACATGTTGGAATCCACACTGCCACCATCTTTACCCACTGAATTCTATCTCTCTGAGACCTGGCATAAGTTTCAACAATTTCAAGATATATTTTATGAGCATCTCAATCTGAAGTGATGGCTTTTTTTTGTAGCTTTGGAAAGCTGCAATTGTGTTGAATCAAGATGGTCTGCTATTTAGGCTGTTCCTGACACCCTTTAGCTTTGAATTCTCTTGCTCTTGGTTTTCTCATCAGTAGAGTAGAGAATAATGATGATTCTACCATCTTGCATCATCTCCATTCATCTACCTGTGGGGTCAGTGAGAAATTTAAGTGAATTAAGGACCGAGAAGTACAATGTCCATCTTAAAGAGCTATACAAAACCAGTAGTTGTTGCTTCAATTTTTACCATGACTCAGGTCGCTAACAATGCCCTCCCACTGTCTAGCTCAGGCTCTCTTTGAATTATTGTTTAAATCTTATACTCTGTTGTAACTGAATGATTGGTGTGTTTGCATCCTCTGTCCCCAGTGTTCACAAGCATCCCTAGGTCAGGGACCATGGCTTGCTCGGCATTGTCAGTTGCTTGGATGTGATGTGTTCATGGGAGAGCATGACACTCGGTGGTGGGAAAGTCCAGTTCTGAGAAGCAGAGAAGATGAGAACATAGGGTGGGAGGTGACAGAAAGGCACAAAGAGGAGTCTACAAATAAAGAAAAAAAACTTGCCTACCAGCATGATGAAGGCAGACAGATGAAATCAAGTTCTAGAAATCATTTAAAATAGCACACACAGGGTCCCCACATCCTGCCACCCTCCCTTCCCCAGCTCACATGGTTCCCAGCCTAGGACTTCTGGGTCCCTGGAGACCTGAGGGAAGTATGAGGCACTATATTACAGAATGCCCAGTGGAAACCATCCTTTTAAGGTAATGCCAAGGCTGAGCAAAACTACTGCTTTGAATTGAATAACTCAGCTGAGCCACATCTGTCATTGTATGTTGATTATAAGCTCTGATTGACAGTTGAATGCCTTTGGGTACACAAAGGTCATTTAGAGCATAGGTCCAAGGTAAGGGAGTCTAGAATTAAAAAGGTAAACAGGTTTAGATCCCACTTTCCCTGGAGGTGATGGACTGGCCTTGATAGCTCTTCAAAATTTTTATAACTGGGAATATACTTGATACTGGTGCCCTGGATTGTGCCATCTCAGTTCAAGCCAGCCATGCCAAGAGTCATTTTATCTAGTGAATCTCCCTGGCTCTGTTCTTCTTGGATACCATTCCGACTCTTGACTGTGCTGTTGGCAGGTGCTTTGACTACTATCATTGGATGTATTTTTGTGCAGTCCACCTTACAGGTGTATTCAAATCCTAGGTATGACAACATCTGCCTGAGTGCATGTTGTGTAAGCCAGTGTCTGAAGGTGGGAACACTAGTGGCACCATAAGGAAAAAGCTCAGGAGGGATCCGGCAGCTCCTGTGGATCTGTGATTATGTGGGGCGTTCCTACTTACTAGGATTTCTGGGTCTCTTAACTCAGGCATGAAAGACCTTGCTGAGGCTCCTTTGCCTGCAGAGGAGTGGGTGGCCCTACTTGGGAGTTGTTAGGGCCTGGGGTAGGATCCACCAGTGGTCTGAGACAGGGAAGGTTGATGTGTATCTTGAGGATTTTCCCATCCTTCTAGGGACTATCTGTCCTGCAAAGTGGTGGCCAGTGGCCTGTCCAAAAGTGTGGGTACCTGATGATGGACCAGATGCAAGGGTAGGACTGTCTTCTGAGAGATGTCTCCCCCTTGATTCTTCTGTCGCTTCAGACACTCCAGGTGGAAGGAGGCCCTTCGACCTGCAAGGGCAGTCAAAGAACCAGGATCAGGGCAGCAGAAGGGTACATTGGACTGGGACAACTCTGCTCTTGTTTGGATCTTGAATGTCTCCCAAAGGCCCACCTGATGAAGGCAGTATTGGGATCAGGTAGAAACTTTAAGAGGTGGGGCCTAGTGAGAGGTTTTATGTTGTTGGTGGTATGTCCTGAAAGGGATTATAGGATGCCTGTCTCTTTTTCTTTCTCTCTTTCCTTTCCCAGGCAGGAGGCGAATGGTTTTGCCATGAGTTTCCACCATAATGTATGGCCTTACTCCAAACCCAAAAGCAATGGGTCCAACTGTCCATGTATCCTCTAAAACTGTGAGCCAAAATAAATTTTTCTTCTTCTTTTTTGGTACCAGTGATTGAACTCAGGGGCACTTGACCACTGAGCCACATCCCCAGCCCCATTTTGTATTTTATTTAGAGACAGGGCCTCACTTTTGCTTAGTGCCTTGCTTTTGCTGAGTCTAGCTTTGAATCATGATCCTCCTCCTTCAACCTCCTGAACCACTGGGAATATAAGCATGCACCGCTGTGCCCAGCTATTAATTTGATTGTCTCAGGTATTTTTTTGCACAAAGAGAAAGCTGACCAACACAGAATCATGCCCAGGTAGCTGCAAGGAGTAGTGTCAGTGGCCCTGGATACACTCCTCTTCACCCCTTGCTTTATCTCTGAGACACATGGAGTAGCACATGTTTAAATTCCATCCCAGCATGCTCTGCCTTTGGAATTCTGTCTTATGGCTTTGGAAATCTTCCCAGCTCACTGCATGGAGATTGCCTAGACCAGGCCAGAGCAGTTTCTCAATCATCCCTGGGTACCTGACAATGTCATCTTGGGGGTGACCACTGGCCACATCTGGAGAGCAAGGTATGTCTTTACCTAGTGAGGCAGAGCGGAGGAAACCCCTCTTTGGAGATTGCCGGATGTCCCTCTTGTCCTCCTCTGGAGGCGTCAACTGTCGATTTTCATCATCCTGGTAGGAGAGCCTGGAATAGAACTCTTGGGGCTTGTTCCTGGAGGCTGAGCACCGCCACCCAGGGAGACAGCTGCCACCCCACAAAGCAGTTTGCATTTTTCCTAGTGAAGGAACAACTGCACCCTTGTGCTTCCACACAGGTTTAGGGAAGGAGCATCAGGGACTTGCCACCCCAAGAAATTCTGCCCTGCTCTCTGGCATCACAGGCCTGCTTGCTGGAAGTCCCAGCTCTTTACGCACAGCTGTCTGTCTGATGAGCCTTGCCTTTATTATGTGTGTGGTGCTGGGGATCAAAGCCAACACCTGGCATGTGCTCGGCCCGTGCTCTAGCACTGAGCTTCCTGCCCCCAGCTCTGAGTCTTGCATGTCTGATTTGAGGCACTGGAATCACTGTTTGGTCAAAGGTGTTGAGAAAGCTAGAAAAAATTCTAGGCTCACAGGTTTCCTCAGGAGAGGTCTAGGCTCCAGTCTTTACATATGCTCATGCTATTGACCTTGGCTATGCTCATTGTTAGCCCAAACTTCTCCCTCATTCCCCACTTCCTCCCAGTCCTGGCAACTTTTCATCTACTTTGGTCTGTTTTCTTTTTTTCCTAATGCTGACTGCAACCCACCGAAGTGATTTCACAATCCCTAGTGGGTCAGCTTGCAGTCAGATGAGGTCCCTGCCTCTGTCCCTGGTGCTATCCCTCAAATCTTTTTTAAAAAGAATTGATTTACTTCGTTGTGAGTTTTGTGGTGCTGGAGACATGAACCAGGACCTTCTATGTGTCGGGTCCCACTGAGCCTCCAGCACCTCTCACTTCTTGAGGGCAGAGCCTTTGTTTTCTTTGACTCCACCCGGCTCCTGTGAGTGACTGGGAGCCCTCGTAGAAGTACAGGGAAATTTGCTGAAGGAAAACCTCACGGTTTTAGGGCTCCAGACCTTTCTCTCATTCTCAGCTAGGTAAGTCCTCCTCCTCACATGTTCTTCCTATCCAAGTCATCCCACTCTTGCAGACAGAGCTCTGTCTGACTTATGTGGTACATACTGTGGTCACCCAGCCCCTGACCTTCTCTGAATGCCTGTACCTCTCAGCATTTGTACTACTCTGTGGGCAGTTAGTTACAAAATCTCCATATTATTTCCCTCTTGTGAGATCCTCTGAGCTTCCTAACTAGTTGGTAAGATAGTCTTGAGTTCCAAGCTATTTTTCATGGCAAGTAGAGCAGCCCGATGTACCAAGCACTTAGTAGGAGCCATAATGGATTAGAGAAATTATCTTCCTGATCTCTGGGATAATTGGTCATGTATCCATTGGCATTCTCTAAAAGTCAGTTTAGAGAATGAGACCTCTCAAGGAGTTTCTGGATATTTTTTTAGGTTTTATACCCTTTGCCATTGAGTCACAAAGGCATCTCACTCCCCACCCCACATTTGCTGGGGGGGACATGAAGGTGTGGGGAGGTCATCTGATTAGGCAAGTCACTGTCTTGACCACTACTTCGATGTTCTCTGCACTCCTTATGTCCTTCTATTAACCAGGGAAAAGGGAGAGATCTTGCTACTGTTCAACACCATTCCCTGGGCAAGTCCTGGGGCCCAGGATGCCACACAGCATGTCCTTATTTATTTTTGTTAATTATTATTTTAATTTGCACATATTTACAGAGCATATATTTATGTGATGATTTTGACACACATATAGAATGTGTAATGATCAAATCAGGTCATTAACATTTCCTTCTCAAACATTTAAAACTTTTTTCTTGCACATATTTGTGGGGCCTGGTGTGATATTTCAGTACATGTGTACAGATGTGCTGGTCAAATCAGGATAATTAACTTTTCCATCTCCTTAACATTACTCTGTCTGGAGCCTTCAAGTTCCTCTCTTTTAGTTATTCATAAGTGTATATTTAGTCTATTCTAAAAGGGATGGACATTGCAACCTTCTAATGGATCTAGATCTGCATTTTTAAAGCCCTGCTCCATACATCCAGCAAGGGCAACCCAGCAGCCTTAGCTTTGCCAACAGTGCCCTCTTCTGGGTAGCTTTATTATAAGCAGTTTCATGAAACATTTGTTTAAATGTTAATATATGTATGTGTGTTCTGAGTCTCACTAGAAAATATAGTTATGGCTGCTGGTTGCAGCTAAAAAGTTTAAGAAACAATGTTGAGAAGTTATCCTGGAAGTATTTTATGATGAGGAAAGGCCAAGATAAAGGGGATTGTGTGTGTGTGTGTGTGTGAGAGAGAGAGAGAGAGAGAGAGAGAGAGAGAGAGAGAGAGAGAGAGAGGTATGCAGGGCTTCCCATTCCTCTACTGAGATGACAGACGGTTTAGTGATGTGCAATCTCCTCCCCTCCCCAAGTCATGCCCAGGAGAGAGATTTTGACGACCTGCCCTGTGTTCCCAGATCCTTCCCTCCACCTGGGGTGGCCTGGGCAGAAGACGCAGGGCTCACATCTCTGTGGAGAGGAGGCTGGGTTCGCTGCAGTACTCAGCCTCTTCACTCATCTTCACGTCGTAGGTCTCGTCTCGAGACATGTCCTCCTGACACACCATGGCTATCTGGCTCTCCCGGGAGGAGCACCTATAGTGTCCAGAAGGGACCAAAGTATCAGGAACTGCCGCTGTCCTCCTCTGCCCCAGCAAGCGAGGTGTCACCCATGCACATGCATGCAGAGACATAACCACTGTGGCCTCTGCTTCCTGCACCTGCTGATGAAGGCTTTTAAAGAAGGCCCTGGGCTATACTATAGAGGGCAGGAAGGCCACTGTAGATAGCATGTCTCTGATTCTTAGCAAAAGCAATGCCAGAACTGTAGCTGCCCTTAGTCTTGAGCTGAGACATAAAGGACAAGGCCCAGAGCTGGAACTCTGGCTGGGTTTACTCTTCACCTGGTTAAGGCTTAACACCTGCAGTTTTTATCAACTGTCATGGGAAGAGAGGCAACTGAAGTTTATGAGCACTTACCCTGTGCTAGGTAGGCACTGTGTGTGTGTTAAACTTCACTGATAGATACATCTGGGGGAGAAGAAAATCCCCTGATGTCTGCTCCACAGCTCCTCTCTAAAGGTCTCCTCTTGTTTAATATAGATCAAAATTTAATATGAAAATACTCTTCAAGGGAGGTAATTAAATTTACACTGGGATTCCAATGATGGACAAAAAGAGCCTTCTTCAGGAAGACAAGGTGCACAGGGGAGAATGTGGTACTCTGATTGAGTCCTTGAAGATTGTGGAGGAGGAGCTGGGATGCAGAAAAGGGAAAGGGCCATCAAGTCAGGCTTAGGAGGCCACTTAAACTTGATCTTCTATGCAAAGCCAGCTTTTCAGATCAGCACACAGATCTAGTGCTGGGCACATTGCCCTGAGCATAGAAGGGGTCAGTATGTGTCTCCTGAGACTCAGGACTCGCCCAACACTGCTGTTGGGTGGTTAAAGCAGCCAGTCTTCCAGAGCATACAGTAGATTGGATGGATGGCCAATGCAACTTGCTTGGCATCAGATACTGGTAAGTGCCCATATGATGGGGCCACGTGACCTTTTTTTGTATTGGGGATCAAACCTAGGTGCACTTTACCACTGAGACACATCCCCAGCCTTTTTATTTTTAAAATTGAGACAGGGTCTCAATGAGTTGCTTAAAGCCTTGCTGAGTTGCTGAGGCTGACCTTGAACCTGGCTGCATGGCCACTTGGAGATGGGTGTTATGAAGAGACAGGAAAACTAGTGGGCAAGTATGCTGCTCCTTGGGTGGAAGCAGCTTCAGGACACATGTCCAGAGGTTTAGCAAGAAACTCACATTTCTTGATTACTATGTGAGCTGGAGGGCAGGAAAAAAGGTGATTTTCCAAAAAACCTGGTATGCTGGGGATCTGTCCAGCCTCCTAGGGCCTCACTATACTACTCTGGAAGAGCAGCGCAATCAAGGATGATGTGGCAAGAAGCAGAGGAGTGTCCTCTCCCACCCTGGCCTCGGGGAGCCTGGAGCTGCAGAGGGGAGCAGGCAGCCCAGGCTGTACTTCTGGGGCCCAGAGCACAGAAGAGGCACCTATCGTCCCAGTATCTCATAGCAGTGTGTCCTACAGCACAGGGCCAGGTGGGGAGAAAAGAGCAAGTCAGGAGGTGGGAGTCGCCCTTAAGACCTCCAGGAATGATCCTACTCTGGGGCAGATAGGTCAGTGCTACAGAAAAGGGCCACCTTCCACCAGAAAGCAAGATGGGGCTGATGAGGGGTTTTGAAGAAAAGACACCCTTCCTGTCCAAGTGAGTGAAAGGCCAGGTTTGGGCAGAGGTTTGGGAAAGGGTAGAGGGGATGGTTTCTGTCACATAGCCCGGATTCACATGTCTCAGAGGATCACAGCCCAGTATGCATTCACTCAGGAAGGTTGAGGGGAGAGGGGCTCTGTCAGAGGCCTGGCACCTCAGGAAACAGCTGGCCCATGGGATGACGCTGGCTTATCCTGTGTGTGGCTGCCATGTTGAACCAAGAGCTCGATTTGGGTGGCAGCCTGGCCCCTACGTCTCTTGCTGGGTTCTGGGGCAGCAGCCTCTAACTGAGGCTTGAAGGTTGGGTGGTGGCCTGAGGGCCAAATTGTTCTCCACCCTGGTGTGGCCTAGGCTAGGGTGCAGGGTGCCCACCCTCCTGCTTACCTCCTAGAGTTGAGCTTCCAGGCAGTCTCCTGCACCCGGATGGCAGGAGACAAGGGGGGCCCATGGCCCTCCACGGTGCTGACTGTGCTGGGGTAACCGCTGGGGCGGGGGAAGCGGCCTAGGGCGGTGTTGTTGGCATTGTTGATGTTGGCGTTGGAGCCGGTGGATGAGTAGCTGCTGGGGGTGAAAGTGGAGTCCACTAGTTTCTCGTGGGAGGGCGATTCAGTTTCGCCTTGGTTGTTACCCGCCTTGTTGATGTGCAGTGGGCGCTGGGTGGTGAAGGTCTGTGGGAAGGTGCCCCGGCTGTCGCTTTGGTAGTAGTTGACATGGTTGACAAGCAGGCCCCCGGCCCTCTGTAGGCAAGACAGGAGAGTGGGTGGAGGAAAAGACCCCTGACTGCCTCTCCTTCTTTGAGGGAGAAACCTTGGGCAGGCGGGGCAGAGAAGCACAGGCTGTGGGAACCTTGTCTGCCCACTATAGGGTCAAGTTTCCAGGGTCTTGGTGGGGTGGTTAACATGGCACCTGATGTCCCTGATGCCATTTGGTATATAATGAGAATGAAGATGACAGGAGGACATCATAGATGGGATGGGCTGATTTTAGCTCTACAGCCCAGGAGCTGGGCACGGGGCTTGGGGACAAGTGCAACAGGGCCCTGTTCCACCATGGTTGGTAGCTTCCCCCTCGCTATAGAAGAAATTTTAGCCAAACTCCTTTGGGTTGAGGCAGGTAGCTCAAATGAGTGACGAGAGCCCAATGTAAGAGTTGTGGTCTTCTGGCCCAGCCAGGTTTAATTGCCACTGATGGGTCAGCCTTGGTCTCTAGGAGAGGAGAGGGAGGCCTGGAGGGGACCTCAGTGACCCAGATAGCACATGCCCATCTCCACAGAGTAGCCACCACTGTCCTGGCCTCTGCCACCATGTGGGAACATAAGCACAATATGGCCAGGTCTTCTGACTTTTTCCACCAAAAAGTCATAGAAGTCCAAATTTTTACTTGGACGTGCCAGATGTTCAAGTATCAGCAAACAAAAGAGGTCAGCAGATTAGAGGTGGCCCACGGGCTACCACTCTGCAACTCCTACTGTAGAAGTTCCTCCCAGGAAACATTGCCCTTAGGAACATATCTCCTCCCCAGTTCTCTGAGAGCCAATGACGCTCAGAGCTGCCATCCTGAGAGGACTGATGTGACAAGGAGTCGGATTTGAAGAGGCCATCCTCTGCAGAATGAGGAGACAGCTGAGCGGAAGGGCTTAGAGTCACCACAGAGTTAAGCCTTTCTTTCTGGTTTTTCTTAGCAGAACCCCAGCCCACCCATCTTTTGCTTCAAGATGAACTTGGTAAAGAAAGTGTGACTCTCAGCACCTACCCTAAAGATGTCATCTTCGGAGGCAGCAGACACAGCCTCCTTCATGGCCTTGTCCAGCTCTTCCTCGGCAGTCAGATCTCCAGAGATGGCCCTTCGGATCTCAGGCCCGATGTCATGCAGTGTACGCAAGCCAGCCTGGAACCCAGAGGGACACGTGAGGACCCTGGTCCTTCTCTACCCAGCTTTGCAGTCAGCCATGACCCTAGTGCTCCTCCACCCAGCCACTCTACCCAGCAGGGGGCTTCTGAACCAGATGGGCTTCCCAGGGACCCCTATTGTCACCCTGGGGTGGAAGATTCCATTCATCCACCTGGGAAGAGTGAAGTCATGCTCAGAAGGCCACCAGTGATCAGGGGCTGTCTGAGTTCAGCAGAGTGCATGGGAATTCTGGGGTTGCCCGGAAAACAGGCAGAAGGGTGGAGGGCAGTGGGAGGGAAAGGGGTTTGTCACCCCCCTCATATCTGCCTTCAGAAAGGATTAGTGCTTTCAGGAAGTTTTCTGCTCAGCCTCCTGGTGAGAGATCTGGGCCCTGGCCAGGGCCTGAGGAGGGCAACCAGGACCATCTTTGGGGTGTGGATGCTTCCTGCCAGACCCTTACCTGCAGTGACAGGGCGTTCCTCTGGGAGGGCTTTCCCACAAGCCCTTGCTCTTTACGCTTCTTGAATTTCCGGAAGTATTCTTGGATCAAGAAAGTGGCATAAAATTTGCCAACTGTAACCTCATCATCTGAGACACACGGAGAGAGGAGAATTGTGGGGAAATGGAGATTCAGTTAAACTTCGTTAATTTACTTTTTAGCATCCAAACTTTTACTTTTTCAATTTAATTTTTTTGGCTTAAAAAGAGTAAAAACAAATAGAAAGGAATATGGTGAAAAGTCTCTCTCTTACCACATCCCCATCAGCTTAGTTATTTCCTTCTAGTAGCTAACCATTTTTATTAGCTTCTTAAATATTTTTATAGAAATTCTTCATGCAAATAAGCAAATATATTCTTATTCTTACTTAATATTATCCTCTCTCTCTTTCTTTTTTTGGAGACAAGTTCTCACTACATTAAGACCAGGCTGATCTTGATTGAAATTCTGGGCTGAAACAATCTTTCTGCCTCAGCCTCCTGAGTAGCTGGGACTATCGATGCATACCACCACACCTGGGTGCTACATACTACAACCTTTTTTTTTTTTAACAGAAAAGTAGCCTATACTACTTGTGATTGTCAAAATCACTTCCTACCTTGCTTTTATTTTTCCCCTTGATTTGACATTACTAACCCTTATTTGATTCCACCTATGGTTGAATGGCATCTCCTAAACACAAACAGTTCTGCTTCAAGATTGGAGGGAGGGGTTGTTGTGAGCAACACCTTCCTCTTGTTGAAGTTTGGGTTCTTCTTCAAACCAGACAGATTGGGTTATCATACCATGTGTCCCTGCTGGGCTGGGTACCTGAGATCACACAGGATTAAATCAGTGTCTGTCTTGGGCATGAGCCAGATGGTAGGGAAGCCGTAAGTCCTGAAGGGAAATGTTTAATGCCCAGAAAGTCACCAGTTGCCCTATCTCCTGTGTTTTGTGATTGGGTTAAGTCTCTGGGCTTGTGGTGGCACACCTGCTCCTAGCTGTCCTTGAGAAGGGCCAACTCCATGATACTGATGGGCCTCCTTCTGGCAGGGCCTCATATCCACAGGGGAAGGGAACCTTGGTGATCTCTGTCTAGGGAAGTCAGAAGCCTGTGTGAGGTCCTAGGCTCCCTCCGTCCCGAGCTCCTGCATCTGCTCTGGATGCACCATGCAACCTTGGCTAGGTAATTAGCTTAGAATGTTAGTTCCTTGAGCAAACTTCACAGAAATGTTATAAACATTAAATAATTAAGTCATGTAAGATATCAGATGGCATTTGGCCTATTCAGGATTCTTAGCCCCAGTCTTGCTTTCCCTTTGGGAAGTGGTTTTCAACAGGGATTTCACTCCTTCAGGAAGCTTTGGAAATGTGTGGGTGCATGAGAGCAAATTTCATAATTGATTTTAACTTCTTGCAGAGTTGTGCCTGAGCATTTATGCATTAAAAACATTTTCTTTTAATATACTTTATATTGGAGTTAAAGCCCTTATTAACACATGTAGGAAGGTTATGTCATCAACAATTTTTATTTGAGTTCATAGTAGGGGCAATCTAAATTATCTGTTATAAACAGGGACTTTTGCTTGGTAGAGATGAGGAGAACTGTCCTAGGATGAATGAAATAAATTTCAAAGAGAGGAGGGATCTCAGGGCATTTTCTTCCAGGGTTCTAGAATAATCTAGAACAATCAACTCAGTGGCTTACAGGGAAACCTACAGGTTTGGGGGTTCCCTTGGAGGTTCAACCAGATCTCTAAGCATCACATCTATGCCTGTCCCCATAATGCAAAATGCAGATTGCAGCAGATTTCCAACCTGACAGTCTATATCTGAGTTTGTGCAGGGCATTGCACTCCAGTCTCTGGGAGAAGGGTTTGGAGAAAGGAAGCTCCAGCGAGCCCAGTGGCCTCAAGACGTAAGTCTCAGGCTGCTGCCATGTTTCTAATGGTGCCAGAGCTGGAGTAGAGGAAGGCAGAGAAATCATGTGGGCTGGGCAGGTGGCTGAGATGTGGGCATCCAGGGCACTTACCACCTGCAGGAGGCACCACTTGGTCCAGTAGCTTCATGCTGGTCCTTTTCCAGATCTTCTTGATGATGGCCCGCAGCTCCTCATTGGCTTGCTCCAGGTTCCCTGAAGAAGAGGGTATGGGAGGCTGAAAATGATCATTGGCCCCTTGTGGCACCCTCCCAGGAGATGGGTCTCTGAATAAGGAGGGAAGCTGCTGCTAGAGGCCTTGGCCCCATACATAGCCCTGACTCATCAGCTTCTCTTTCTTTCTCAATGCTGCTTTTCTCCCCAGTCTTCCCATTTCCATTTCTATGTCCTTCCTTTTTCCATTTCCCTTTCTCCGTGTTTTCCTTCTTTCTTTATTTCCTTCTGAGCCCTGTCTAGTGCCATTCCTTTTCCCTTCCTCCCCACCTGTCACTCAGGCCAGCCTGTGGGGGCACTCGGAGATGAAGAGCCTGAACTGAGCTGCAGCCCCCCAACCCCCCAACCCCTGATAGCCTAGGCAAGCATATATCCCCAGCCTCCTTTCTCCCCTTTAATTTGAGACAGACTCTCATTAAGTTGCTTAGGACCTTGCTAAGTTGCCAAGGTAGGCCTCAAACTTATCATCTTCCTGCCCCAGCCTCCTAGGTGCCTGAGATTACAGGAATAAGCCACAGGACACAGGTTTGACAGTGGTGGAAAAGGAAAGCTGAGACCTGTACCCATTAGAGTGAGGTGCTAGGCAGGATTCTAGATGCTATGCAAGATACCTGCCCCACCCCACCACCATACACATGATGCATAATCCCTGGGCCTGAGGATAAAATAGATTTTACTCTTGCAATTAGATTACGTCATAGGGCACCTATGACTGTCAGCCAGGGAGAAGATCTCTGTGGGCCTGACCTAATCACATGAGCCCTTTAAAAATCCAGGGTTCTCACCAGCTGGGAGCAGAGAGAAAATGAGAGGGATGGACCCTGGCTGGACTAGAAGAGCACAGATACCCATGCTATGGAACGAACTGAGAGTGGTTCCCAGCTGACAGCAAGCAGGCGAATGAGGATTACACACCCATAATGGCAGGAACTGAAAATTTTCAACAATGTGAATGAACTCAGAGGTGGTATCTTCTTCAGAGCCTCCAGAAGGGCGCACAGCCTGGTTAATATTGATTTTGGTCTCCCAAGACCCTGAGCAGAGAACCTAGCTACTCCATGCTGGACTTCTGACTTACAGAACTGTGAGCTAATAACTGGGTATTTTTTTTTTTAAGTGTGTGGTAATTTATTATCCAGGGTTAGGAAAGCAGTACAGGTGATGGATACTGCTATTACATGGAAATGCTGTAGGGCGTCAAGGAGAGCTCTGGGGTCAGACTGCTTGCATTCAAACCCAGGTCTAAAGCCACCCAGGAGAGCAAGCAGATGTGGCCATGGAGAGGGAGTGAGGGCTTCTCAGTTCTTCCTTAGAAGGTCAGATTCAAACAGTAGCTGAAGCCAGAGGACAACTTCTGGGCTTCCCATGGAGGCCATCGATGAAGGAAGTCAGAGGTTTCTAACATACACAATCTGAGTCCCAATTAAAACAATGCTCAAATAAACTTCTGGACTGGGTTGAAGGGCATCCTCCCAAAATTCATGTCTACCTGGCTCCTTGGAATGTGGACTTAGCTGGAAAAAGAGTCCTCAGAGATGTAACTAGTTAAGATGAGGTCATATAGGATAAGGGTGGGCTCTACGTCCAATATGCCCAGTATCCTTACACAAAGCAGAGAGGCACACAGGGACACACGGGGAAGGTCATGTGAAGAGGGAGGTAAAGATGCAGTGACACAGCTGTGAGCCCAGGAGAGCTAGTGTCACTAGCCACCACCAGAAGCTTCAAGAGAAGCAGGCACAGCTCCTCCTAGTCTTTAGCTGGGACCCACCTGCCTGTACCTTACTTTTAAAAGATTTCTGGTTCCCTGAATTGTGAAGGAGTAAGTTCTCTTGTTTTAAGCCACCTGGTTTCTGATCATTTGTTATAGAAGACCCAGGAAACAAATACATCTTCCAAAGGCTCTTTCATGTTTTTCTCCAGGTTTTCGTTTAGTGTCATAATGATCTATGTGCTGTGCAGTGTCACTGCCCGTTGCTTTATATCATCAAAGTATTTTTAAGGCTTGCTACTGGAAAGAGCGCTGGTTCTCCAAAGTCAGTGTGAACTTCTCTCACTTCCTTCCACTCACAAAAGCCTGAAGGGCCAAGGCCGCTCTAAGTCTTCTCCTCACAAATTTATGTTTTCTCACCTTTCTTTCCTTTGTCTCCAAGTCTTGATTTTAACAAGTCTGTGGAGAGCCTGGAGGATCACCCTCAAATGTATGTACAGGTGTGTTGGTGGCTATTCTGAGATGTCTGTTTCAAAGATTTTCTTGAATTCTGGACTTGGCTAAAGTTCCCAGAGGCTGGTTTCTCCTCTTGTCTCTGGATAAGTCTGGTTACAGCAAACTTGGTGCTACTGCTGGTGGCACTTTGTTGGGACCTGGTTTGCAGACAGTGCAGCTTCAACACTGCTCAATCAGTAATTTTTGTTTCTCTATGGAACCCAAACTTTCAGCCTTAGTTTATCCCAAGTTTCTAGTAATACTGCATATTCCTTCCAGTAGTCAGTGTCTTCCTTTATTGGAAGATAAAACCCTTTCCCTGAACATAAATGAAATAATAGACATGGTAGAAAATTTGGAAAGAATAGAATTAAAGGAAGAAGATTCTGCCACTCAGTGATATTCCATATTAATGTATTAACAACTTTCCTTCTGATTTTCTTCTGTTGTGCACACACTTGTGTACTACATGTCTACCTAATTCTTTTTAGCCAGAAGTAAGCCCATTGATAGCCATTTTGGATTGAGTTATTGCATTGATACCAATGGCATACTTTTTAGCCTTTGCTTTCTTTTTTTCAGCAAAATTTGACTTGTGTTTAATTTTAAAAATTAGCTCATAATTTTGACAGGCATGTTGCTGGACAGGTTCTCATTTCCCTTCCTTTCAGAGGTTTCTGCTATTCTCTGGAAAGATTTAACTGAAAGAAGGCACCTCTCCTGGTGATGCACTGAACTAAATTCTCAGATGTCATCACCTTTATCTATTTTACAAATGAAGACAGAATAAAGAATCACATGCATGTTGGTGAGAGAGCTGAGACGCAGACACAAACCTCCCATCTCCCTCTTACTGCCCCTTCTGTGGAACCAAAGGAAAACACTGGCTGGCAGCCCGGGCTCCTGGGTGAAGTGTAAGAAGGGGAAGAAAGCACGCTGCTCGCCTCGTGTGTATCTTCTCCTATTATTGCACCAGTGGGTGTCAGACTCCAGCTCACACACAAATCATCCACGCAGCTGGTCCACAGTGCAGATTGCTGGCCCTAGTCACAGACACTCAGGTTTGGTAAATCCGAGCTGGTACCGGAACTCAGCTTTGACCAAGTCCCAAGAGCTAATCCTGTGGCTCATGGTCTTTCGACCACACTCTAAGAAGCACTGAATGGCTACAGGCTCTTGGAGAACAAGGGCATGTTTTGAGACACATTTTATACAGACTTTTGCAGAGTGGTTCAGAGATAGACAGCAGATGACCTAAACCAGGGTCACTGCTAGCCCACAGGGTGCCTCTGTGCAAACTAGAAGGGACTCACTGGAAGTGGCTTGTGTGTGTGTGGACCATAGGCTGAGTAGTGTAGCATGAGTAGTGTAGCACAGGTAGGACCTTAACCCCTACCTGTCAAGGGGCTGATCGCCTTGTGCCAGGGACAGCATGCATAATGGTATGCGACTCCACCATAGTTACCACCTGTAGTTATGTCCCCTTCCCAACATGAGTCCTTTTAATTTCAAAAGAGAGTTGAGCATTTGAGAAACCCACCTGTAGCCAGTGCATATCCCTCGAGGGCTCAGTCCTGCTTCAGGTAACAATCATCCCCTTTTGTATTTTGAACTATACCCTAGACATCAAGTCAACACCAGAATAATTTCTAGACTTTAATGGAGAAGGAGAGCTCAAGATAAATAAACCAGAGGCCAAGAGGTCATTGAGAAACAAAGAAAACATGAGCAGGCAGGGCCTCCTTAAGACCCAGTGTTGTGATCTGGATGTGAGACAGTGCAAGAAGGTTCAGAGGACAAATGACTGGGTTAGGAGAGCCTTAACCCAATCAGTGAATTAATCCACCTGGTGGGATTAGCTGGGTGGTGACTGAGGCAGGTAGGGTGTGGCTGGAGAAGGTGGGTCATGGGGGTGTATGCCTTTGTATGTGGTGAGTGGAGATCTCTCTCTCTTCTCTCTGATCATCATGTAAGGAGCTTCCCTCCACCACACTCTTCTGTCATGTTGCTCAGCCTCACCTGGAGCCCTGAGGAATGCAGTCAGCTGCCTATGGACTGAGACCTCTGAAACTAGGAGCCCCCAAATAAATTTTTCCTCCTTTACAATTGTTGTGGTCGGGTTTTTTAATCACAGCAACTCAGAAAGCAGGTTATCATGTCTCGCTGCTCTGTGCGGTACTGGGTGGGAAGGTCCCCGAGCACTTTGCAGGCTGCTGAGCTCCTCTCTGGTTGGTTGGCTGGACCTTCCAAGTGGCTCTTCCAGTGGTCCATGGATGGTCCTTACCTTCTGTTTTGATCCTTAGGGCTGTCCTGACCAGGGCAAACAGGGTGGCATTGAACATGACTGTCCCATCGCTGTTCAGAGGCATGTTCATGGAGACCAGACGCTGGAGGAGAGAGGAGGCAAAGCCAGAGATTACAGAAGATGGTTCTCAAAGGCTCTACATAACCACCTTGGTGGAAATGCTGGGAGGGTGCCTGGTGACTTGTGTGGGTGCTGCTGGGAGTGGGTGGGTGTGAAGCGTGGGTTGCCGCAATGTACTCAAAACCTTCTCTGGGGAGAATCTGGGCTTTGCTGTGAGAACTCTTGCCCTTCTCCACAGAGTGGGGGACGGATGGAATGTGTCCTTGGACCTTCGCTTCCACAAAGGGATGTTAAGCCCACCCTCCCTGCTGTCCCGCCCAGTGTGGCTCAGCCTCGGGGTGTGCTTCTGCTGGCAATGAAGGGCAGCTGTGCACTAGGCACTGCTACATCAAGCCGCGTCAGAGGCTTGCTGACTCCAGGTAGGGTGGTATGCCTCTTCCCTCTTTCCCACCTCCATTCCACAGATCCCTGTGCTCTGTGAGGGGCTGTCAGTGCACGCGAGGTCATCGTGACAAAGAGCAGCGTGATGCTCATCATGGCGTCCACACCAGGGTGTGGTCAAGGAGGCTGCTTCTCAGACCACATGGGGTCCTCCTGTAGACCTTGTGCCAGGAAGTGCTGTCCTTTCCTGAGACACTGGGTGTTTTTGAGTCTCACGGGCAGTGTGAGTTGGAAAGCTTAAAGCCCCATATTCAGACCTCCTAGTCCTGTCTGGAGGCTTCCATGGGTACATTTCAGCTGCTAGGCACGTCCTTTTCCCATCGTGCCTCTACTTTACATTGATTTGTGCTTGTTATGATTTGGATCTCAAATGCTCCCAAAGGCCCATGTGCTGAAGGACGGGTCATCAGTCTGTGACACTTTTGGGAGGTGGTGGAACTTTTAGGAGGTGGGACTTCATGGAAAGAAGTTAGGTCATTGAGGGCATGCTCTTGAAGGGGCTATTGGGACCCCAGCCCCTTCTGTCTCTTTGCTTCCTGACCACCATGGGGTGAATAGTTTTCCTCCACCATGGACTCCTGTCATGGTGTACTGGGCCACCACAGGCCCAGATCATCAAGGCCAAGGGACCATGGACTGAAACTGTGAGCCAATAATAAATTGGCTTTATAATAAATCTTTTCTCAGTTATTTTGTCACAGTGATGGAAAGCTAACAGAGTGCTCTTTATCTCTCATATTTTCTATAACTTGAATAAAACTAAGCAAAGCAGAAGGCTCCATAATCTCTCTCTTCTCCATTTTCTATGAGTGGATTATCCACAGAGCTGAATCCTTCCACCATTTGGGTTTTCCCCCGATGCAGCTCTTTGGCCTCATTTCCCCCCAGCGCTTTCTCAGCTCATTATTATTCCAACAGGGAGTACAAAGTGGTGAGAAAGGAGGTGGCATGGGAGGTGAAAGAAGAGGGGCAGGAGTGGGAGTGACATTCCTCAGCAATTACTGGGCTGCATGATTGGAGCTACAACGAGGCAAGAGAGGGGTCAGGGGCTGAGAATGATGCTCAATCTCAGGGTCAGGCAGAGGTGTGTCTAACAGAACTTAGTATTTTTATCTTTTTTTAATATTTATTTTTTAGGTGTAAATGGACACACACAATGCCTTTATTTTTATGTGGTGCTGAGGATCGAACCTGGGTCCCTCCCGTGCTAGGCGAGCGCTCCACCGCTGAGCCACAATCCCAGCCCCAGTATTTTTATCTTAACTTATTTCTTAGACTCACTGATTGCATAGACTTGGTGACACTGCCACTTTTACCAGTGGCAGAATCTCTCTTTGGCAAAATTTTGAGTGTTTGAGTGATTTTTCATAAAATATTAGTGCTTTGCAGATCCCTGAAGTCAAGGCATGGCCTCTCTATTGGCCCTCCGGCTCCTGGGAAAGAACTCCGCACCCATCACTCCAAGCTGGAGGTCCTGCAGGAGGCCAGGGTGCTACAGCTTGCTGGGCAGACCAAGTCCTTAATTCAGACAGGACACAGGGCTCATTGGGACATGAGGCATTCAGCCTGTAGTTCCTTTACTGCATCTGAGAACTTAGATCTAGAGGGATCCTTACAATACAACCTGCCCAGGCTCATTTCTTCAGACACATACATTATTATCTTTATTCCCTTAAGGATCTCTGGTCTGACCAAGGTCACAAGGTAAAACAAGCATCTCATCTCGCCTCCCATATTTTCTCTTTCTCCCAACCCCCAGAACACAGGTTGCTTCTTACTTTGCAGGCCACACGATGAGGACACAGCTTCCCAAACCCCAGGGGGGGCTGGATACGCCGGAGGAGGGTCACCACATCTAGGTGTTTGATGCGACCCCTGCAAGAGGAAGGAGAGGAGGGGAAGAATGGTCAGGGTCATGGATTCTGTCTGCAGCCCAGGATTCATGTATCAGGGAGGTGGGGGTCTACCTACAGAGGGGTACTCTCCATACTGTGGCCTTTCTGGTTAAATAGGGCAGACTGCAGAATTGCATCATAAAATCCCCAAAACAACACAAAAATCAATGTGCATATGTTAAGATTTTAATGGACAATTTTCTGTCTATGCTATGTGCCAGGTGGAAGGGATTTGAGTCGTGCAATTAAATTCCTCAGTATGAACTCATTGCTTCGGCACACTAACCATCTAACCAAAAGGAATTTATGGGGGCTGGGGATATAGCTCAGTTGGTAGAGTGCTTGCCTTGCATGCACAAGGCCCTGAATTCGATCCCCAGTACCAAAAAAAAAAAAAAAAAAGGAATTTATGGGATGTCATTCAAAGATGATCAACAGATGAGGGTATCCTTAGACCTGAGGTCAGGAATAGAGTCAAGATCTTCCTAGCCCTAAATATCCTGAAGTGAGTACTTACTAGTTATTCCTGATGCTAGTCTCTCCTGCCCTTCCATCAACTGACATGTTCTCAACTTAGTCAAAGGGTCTTGGCCTCTTGCAGGCTTTTGACAGCTCAGTGTTTCCCACTGATCCACCCCATGCTGACCCATCATGGACGTCTTCCACAGGATTTCCCTCAGGGAACTTACTTGGCCTCAGGGTCATACTCTGCCCAGATCCTCTTAAATTCATCCAGGTGGTGGGGACCAAGGATTGACCAGTCCCTTGTCAGGTAGTCAAAGTTGTCCATGATGACAGCTACAAAGAGGTTGATGATCTGCAGGGAACCGTAGGTACCATGAGGGGCTCCACAAGGACTTTCTTACACACTTGCCACTTGAACCCACCTTGCCAGCTCAGGCGTGGCAGAAGCCAACATTTCTAAATACCAGCAATATGTCAACATTTAAAATACCAGGCCCGAGAACTTGGGTCTCATGGACATGAGCATGACTCACTGCCCTGAGCATTGTGTGGGGTGACCCCTACCTGTGGGCTGGACAGCCTCCCTTATAACATGGTGCCATGAAGGGCTGCCAAGGCCAGAGGGTGGCTTTATCTGCCACCTTTCTCTCACTCCTCATCAAGGTGCCAAAATGTGTAAGTTTCTGCTGAGCCTCAACACATCCCCTTTGTCCTCTGGGAATGTGAACAAAAAAGAGGATGGCCGAGTTTGCCTGGCCCAGTCTTCCTGATCTTCTCCCAGTGTGGCTGGACATTACAACTGACTTAGTGTCCCCAAGCCATCTTCTATGTATTGCCCTGACAGTAAGCTGCAGAGTCAAGGGGCTGCCCTGAGACTGTCCTAGTTTCCTGGGGCTAGCAAGTCCCCCCAACTTACCAGAAAGGCACAGAGCATGTAGAAGCTGATGAAGTAGAAGACGGCGAAGCTGCTGCCACAGGGCGTCTCTCCCTCTGTGCTGTTACTGGGCTCGGATTCTGGGGCACACTTCTTGCCTGGCATGCAGGCCAGCATGATGTCCTGCCAGGCCTCCCCCGTGGCACACCTGGAGGAGAGACAAGAGGCCCCAGCACCCATGTAGTCAATCTTATACATACAATTGAAACTCTTTTGGCATCCTTCCCAGGAAACAAATGTGGTATTTATCACTCCCTGAGCACTCAGATATGCTCACCAAATATGAAAACATTCAGCATCATTCTGAATGTTCTAAAGCTTTATACAAGAGAGTAACAAATTGTACCCTTTCTGCAAATTTGCTGTTTTTGTAATCCATGCAAAGTTTTTGAGATTTAACCATTTGGATACATTTTAGTTCTAGTTTATTTTAATTGCAATACAGGAGTACATTTAATGACCATGCCATTAAATCAAAAATCACCCTCCTGTTGAGAGACATCTAGGTTTTTCAATTAAAATTTTTTTCTATTATAATTAACACTGTGAAGACCAGGCATGTCCACATCTCGGGCATCTGCCCAGGGGTGGGATTGCCAGATGAAGACACATGTGTTTTCATATTTACTAGGTGGTGCATATTCTCCAGTGCAGACCCCTTTCACAGGGTAGGAGAAATGGCATTCTCCACAGACCCATCAGCTCTCAGTGGATTTTAAAGTGTGTTGCTCACACGATGGTGTGAAATGATACTTCATTGCTGTTTTTGTTTAGTTTTAACACCCCCAGTGGGTTGAGAAATTTAATTTCACCTTCTGTTGAATTGCATGTTGCTGTTTTTGCTTGTTGATTCATGAGTTGTCTTCCTCTTCATTTGTTGGGTCCTTTAGGTGGTTTTAACCACCATCCTTTGTTATTCATATGCATTTCAAGTATCTTCCTCCAGCCTGTGACTGGTCTGTCTCTCTAGGTTTTTTTTTTTAAGGTATATTTTGATAAATCTAAGTTTTTTATTTTAATGAGGTCAAATTTATAATTTTTTGCACTATGTTTTGTGCTCTTTGCCTCTCATTTAATAAGTCCTTTCCTGTTTGAGGACATTAAGATATTCTCCTCAAGCTTCCAAAGTTTCATTTTTCACAATAACACATTAACCTGAATTTTATTTTGATATGAGGTAGGAATATGCTTTCATCTTTTTCTGCATAGATAACACTTTTCTTCATATGATTTGCCTACTGATTTGAAATAGCTCTTCTGATATAAATTCTATTTCCATAGATGTGTGAATCTTGTGCTAGTCTTTTCATTCTATTCCATAGGTTTACTTGCCAAGGAGCATTGGTACCATGTTGTCTTAATTATTATAGTTTATAGTGAACCTTGTTCTCTCATAGGGCATGAATTCCAGTTTCTTGTTTTTCATTTGTCTTGATTGTTCACTTTCTTTTTCTATTCCTTAGACACATTAGAATCAGTTCATCAAGTTCTATGAATAGTTCTATTGAGAGTCTTGTGGAATTGCATTAAAATTTAGATTAAGGAATCTTGACAACTTTAGGATACAAGGTCTTTCAGCCATGAACATGGCATCCATTTATGTAGTCCTTACTTAATGTCTTCAGTAAAATTTTATGATTTCCCCATATACATCCTTTGTTACATTATTTTTAAGTACCTTCTTTATTTTGTTGCATATTTAAAATGGTGCAGTTTGCCAGGCATGGTCCTATAAACCAATAGTCCCAGTTACTTGGGAGTGAAGCAGGATGATCCCTTAAGCCTAGGATTTTGATGCTAGCTTGGGCAACATAGTGAGACCCAACTCAAACAAACAAACAAAAAGATGCAGTTTTAAATTATATTAGTTTGTTATAGTGTAGAATAACTGATTTTATATGCAGATTTGCAGAACTTTCTTCCTGGTTTCAACAGTTTATCTGTAGTTTCTCTTGTACATTCTGAACTGGCAATTTTTTTTTTTTTTTTTGCTTTTTTGTTTCTTATCTGATTCTTAACTTTCAATTTATTTTTCTTATTGCAGTGGACAAAACTTGCAAAGAAATGAAGTTAAATAACCAATATAATGTTTATATTATATCGCATTGGACAAAACTTGCAAAGAAATGAAATTAAATAACCAATATAATGTTTATATTATATTGCTTTGGACAAAACTTGCAATATAATATTCCAGATCAGATTCTGATTTGACAGGCAGAAAGAGTGATAGTATAGGATCTTATCCATTATGTTTTCTAATTAGCTATTTCAAGTACAATATAATGATTCTTCCTCTTTGTTAATTCCCCACCTTACTGATCCTATTCATTATTACAGAGATTTGTAATTATTTTGCTTGGATTTTCTACTTGGATTGGGCTTTTTTTTTTTTTTGTCGTTTTAAAACATTGACAATTATGTCAACACATTTTCTCTTCTCCTCTCTTCTCCTCTCCTCTTCCTGTTCTGAGGATTGAACCCAGCGAAGCACTCATACTGGGCAAGTACTCTATTGCTGAGCTACATCCCCAGTCCCATTCATATTTTCATTTTTATAACTTGTTTTTTTCTCCTTCCCTTATTAATATTAGGTTTATGTTCATATTATGGGATGAGTGTAGAGGTTTGCCACCTCTTTCTAATCCTGAAAATTTTTATAATATAGGAATGGTCTATTCTTTTATAGTTTGTTAGAACTCACAAATAAAAATATTAAGGCTTGGGCCTTTTTGAAGGCTAAAATTTTGACGATTTTTTCAATTTTTATCATAGTTAATGCTATTTATTTATTTAGAGCATTCCAATGTTACAGTGGTACCAACCTACATCTTATATGAGATGCCTATACTTACATCAAATCTATATTGAATCTGTGACAAGCCAGAAAACTGTTTACTGTTTTATTTGTGGAAAACCTTTTAAATGTTTTCTAAGCTTGCATTTTTTTCATTGATTATTGCTTTTATCAGTTAATGTTTTAAAATTTTTCTTTGTATTTCCCTATATAACATCATTGACTTTATATTTTTAAATATATTGACATAAATTTGCTCATAATATCCTCACCCCCCTTTTAAGGTCTAATCTTATTTGTTACATTTAGAAAATCTTGGTTTTGACTGGACTCAAACCTAGAGGTAGATGGTCTCAGAGAGTACAGCCTCTATCATTGGGCAGTCTGTTCCTGACATTTTTCTTTGACCTCCTTCATTTTCTTGGCCCAACGTCTTGCATATTCTTTGGCCTCTTGCTTATTTTTCTTAGTATCCTGTTTCTTCAAGACAACATGGTGGTGGCTTGTGTTGCAGCACAGGTGGAGGAACATGAGGCTAAACTGTGCACACTTGTGTTCTAGGTTTCTTACATTCTTTGTTTAGGGCTTTGCTGTAGTCTAGATCTGGGATGTCCCCTGAAGGCACATGGTTGAAGGTTTGGTCCCTAGTCTGTGGCTCTGTTTGGAGGTGGTGGAACCTTGAGGAGGTGGGGCCTAGGGGAGGGAGTGAAGTCACTGGGGTCATACACTGGAAGAAGATATAGGAAACCTGTCCCTTTCCTTACTTTCTTTGCTTCTTGGTCTCCATGAGGTGGGCAGCTCTGGTCCACCATGAGCTTTCTATCAGATGTTCTGTCTCACCACAGGCCCAAAGAAGTGAAGTTAAATAACCATAGACTGAAATCCCTGAAACCTTGGGCATAAACAAATCTTTTCTCCTTTTTGTAAACCTTTATTTAATTTATTTATTTTTGTGTGATGCTAAGGATAGAACCCAGGGCCTCACCCATGCTCTACCACCAAGCTACAACCCCAAGCCCTTTTTCTCCTTATTTAGTGAATTTTCTCAGGCATTTTGGCACAGTGATAGAAATCTAACTAACACAGGTTTTTATAAACACACACACACACACATACACACAATTGGTGGATATTTAGAGCTATTAGAAAATCTGTGGGGTTTGCTAGCTCTTTGGGGTCCTAGGTGATGAAGCACAGTAGTATTAGTCCAACCAGAAGTATTCTTTTTCACAATAACCACATGGAGAACATTCAACACAATGCAACCCTGAATAGATCTGCACGTGTTTTTCTCCAGTTCGCCTTGGTTTATAACAGGAATAGCCCTTACTCAGTTGCAGGTGCACACAGCTGTGCTTCACAGGGAAACCTCAGTTTGTCGTTCCAGCCACTGATTCAAACCACATAACCCTTCCGCCCTTTCCTCAGGGGGCCAGAAGCAATGTCTATGGCCATTCACTTCTCATGAAAGGTACCAAGTTTACGTTCATGGTCTACTTTAATGAGTTTCTAACAGTGAGTGGCTGGAAAGATGTTCAGCATCTTCAAGTAGCTGATCACCTGAGGTGCCATTAAAAAAGCATACAATTATCTTATAATTCTAAAAATCACTTCTACATCCATAATTATGTTGCTTTTTGTATGCCTAATATTGTTGTGCCTTTTAAAAAAATCTGGATTTGATAAAAGTCTTATTTATTTATTTTTTTAAATCAGCTTTAGCATTTATTGATAAAATCTACTTTTGTTTTATATTTGGCTGATTTATGCTTTTATTTTTTACGAATGCATTTCTTCACATTTTGGTGGGTTTTTTTTTGCTATTTTTTAACCATCTATTAGTTTACTTATTATAATTTTAAAAATGAATAAATTTTACATTCTGAATTTTCCTTTGGTATTGATGGGTCGTCTCATGTATGTCAGATACAACACTATCACTAATTTCTGAGCAGGGCAACTGTTTTTATGGTTAGTTTCTAATTTTGCTATATTGAGGTCAGAGAAGTTTTAGGATTTATTAAATTCTGCTTTGTGAGATAAGTTATGGCTAATTTTTGTGAATGTTTCTAGGTGCTTATAAAGGATGTGTCTTTTGCCATTAATGAACAGTAATTTATTAATCTGTTAACTGTGTTATTTGGCTTTGCTTTACCATTTCTTCTACTTTGATCTGTCTGATCTGTCATTTTTTGTGACCTGCATTCAACTCCCCGTGTGTGTGTGTGTATTTTCTCCTTAGAGTTCTATCCCCATCTATCAGATCCACTTCCAAAGTGTATGGTTAGGCTCCTGTAGTTTTATGATTGTCATATGGTGGCATGATCTTGGTGGACTATTCCTTTACCAGTGCCAAATGCCCCCTTTGTCTTATATGATGCCTTTCCCCTGGTACTGCAGTTGTCACATCGACACCTCAAGCACTGCTTTGCATGCCTTCTCTAGCCCTTTATTTTCATCCTCTCTCAGAAATAGGCTATGGCTAGAATTTTTTTTTTTTTTTTGGTACTGGGGATTGAACCCATGGTCACTTAACCACTGAGCCACATCCCCAGCCCTGGATTATTGATCTTTTAATGGAGAAACTTAACTCATTTAATTTTTAGTAATCATTAGTATCTTTGTTCTTATTATCTTTGTTCTGTCTTCTAATTTTTCCAATTTTATTTTGCTACAAAAGTAGCCCTTCCTTCATTTTCATAAATTGCTAAGGTTTTTTTGTCCATTTTTTTCTATTTTGTGGCTTGGAATGTACACATTCCATTTCCATTTTTCTAGTTGACCTTTCAATATTTAATGTATGTATTTGTACACATTTTCCCCTTGGTTGCATAAAGAGTGACACAGTATCCACTTCTTCTCTTGGTACAAGAGAAGAATCTTGGCATAATTTCATGTTTCTCAATTTACTATTATCTCACTTCCAAACTTGTTGAGATAATATGGGATTCTACTTCCAAATTGTTATTAAGATTTTTCCTCTTAACAATTATTTTGGCTTGATCTCCAGTACTGCAAAAATCTTCATATAAATTTTACAGTCTCTATTTTTCTAAGTCATAACAATAAGTATTACAACAGTTTTTTCACTCTTGATGTTGCTCATTCTCTTTTTAGATTCATTCTTCATTCTGTGGAAGTATATAACTGTATAATTACAATGAGGCAGGGTTATGTGAGAGAGTAAACTTTTGAGGTTCTTGTATTTTTGGAAATGTTTATTTTGAGTTGCTACTTGAATACTGATTAGATTGAATATAGGAGTCTAACTAAGTACATTTTCCTTGTAATTTTGAACACATTATTCCATTAGCTTTGAGTGTGCACCTTTGTTGAAGAGAAGTCCAAGGCCAGTTGATACTTTGCAAATCAATCTTTTTCTTCTTCAGCAACACCATTCACTGGAGAGACTGTTCTTTCTCCATTGTGTGATCTTGGCACCTTTGTCAAAAATCAATTGACCATAAATGTTGGGTTTATTTCTGGGATCTCTGTCCTGTTCCATTTGTCAATTTTCCATTTGTCTGTTTCTATGCATCTGTTTTTATGTGTATGTTTTTAAACTATCAGGCTGTTTTGATTACTATAGTTTTTTAATGGATTTGAAGTCAGATAGTGTGATACCTCCAGGTGTGTGTGTGTGTGTATGTGTGAGTGTGTGTGTGTTTCCCTCCAGATTGCTGTGGCTATTCAGGGTCATTGGTGGTTTCATAAACATTTTGTTTCTATTTCTGTGAAAAATGACATTGGCAATTTGGTAGGGATTGCACTGAATTTATAGATTGCATTGGGCAGTATGAACATTTTAACAGTATTAAATCTTTTAATCCATGCACATGGGATACCTTTCCATTAATTTGTGTTGCCAACTATTTTTTTCATCAGTGTTTTATAGTTTTCAGTATACAGATCTTTCATCTCCTTGGTTAAGTTTATTTTTATTTCTACATGCTATAGTGAATGGCATTGGTTTCTTAATTTTTTTTACAGATAGTGTGCTGCTAGTGCAAAGAAATGCACTAATGATTTTTGTGTGCTGATTTTGTAGCCTGAAATTTTACTGAATTTATTTATCAGTTCTAACAGTTTTTTTAATGTTCATTTTTTAGTTGTAGTTGGACACAATATCTTTATTTTATTTATTTATTTTTATGTGGTGCTGAGGATTGAACCCAGGGCCTTGCACGTGCTAGGCAAGCACTCTACTGCTGAGCCACAACTCCAGGCCACAGTTTTGTTTTTGTTTTCTTTCTTTTTGGTGTGGAATCTTTAGGGTTTTCTGTACAAGATCATGTTATCAGCAAAGGGATAATTTCACTTCTTCCTTTCCTACTTGGATGTCTGAGAGTGGGCACCCTTTCCTTGTTTCTGAGTATTGAGCATAATGTTAACTGTGGACTTTACATACATGGTATTTATTGTATTGAGGTACCTTGCTTCTATGCCTGATTGATTGAAAGGTTTTAATATGGAAGGAGGATGAATTTTGTCAAATGCTTTTTCTGCATCTATTGAGAGGATCATATAGTTTCCATCCTTCATTTTGTTAATGTGCTGTATCACATTATTGATCAGCATATGTTAAACCATCCCTGCATTCCAGGTTTAAATCCCACTTGATCATGGGGAATCATATTTTTAATGTACGGTTTAATTCAGTTGCTAGTATTTTGTTGAGGATTTTTGCATCGATGCTCACCAGGAGTATTGACTTGTAGTTTTGGTTTCTTGCAGCATCTTTTTCTCACTTTGATATCAGGCCTTGTGAAACTTCAATTTGTTGATGTTTTCCCACTTTTTAAGATTTTAAGATATTTTCTTTATTGTTGATATTCTAAAAGGTAATCATAATGTGTCTATTCTGCACTTAGAAGGCAATTTCAAACTGAAAGTTCACACTTTTATTATTTAAAGTTTTAATTGATCACATTTCTTTATTTTACTCTCTCCATTCCTTCTGGGTTTTTTGGTCTGGAATTTATATTTCAGAGACAGGATTTTTCATTTCATATTTTCTTTTTGTCCTTTAGCTATCTAAGGAGAATTCCCTGGTTAATCTTTCAGTGCATCAATTCATTCTTCTGCTGTGTCCCCTCTGCTCTACATCCTACTTTAAAAAAAATATTTCAACCACTGTATTTTTCTCTTTTTAGTACATACTTTACTCCCCTCCCCCCTCTTCCTGGAGATTTATCCCAGGGGTTACTTTACCTGTGAACTATATCCCCAGTCCTTTTTATTTTATTTTTAATTTTTTTTGAGACAGGATCTCATTAACTTGTTTAGGACCTCACTAAATTGATGAGGTTGTCTTTGAACTTGTGATCTTCCTGCTTCAGCATCCCAAGTCACTGGGATCATAGGCATGCACCACTGTGCCCAGCTCACTTTGCTCTTTTTAATAAGGGTTGTTGTTGTTGCTGCTGCTGCTGCACTTCTTCTAATTAACAGATGGGTGATGTTCTCTAGTCTCTCTAAAGATATTAGTTATATTTATTATATTTACATTATATTTAAGATAATTATATTTATTCCTCATTCATCTGTGAATCAAGTGTGAGGCCTCTCTTTCTTGATGTTAGTTTCTCCCAAGTACTTTGGGATTATTGTTGATTTCTCTTTGGGATGGAGAACTCAGTTCATAGCTCTCTGGATGAAGTCCTCCTCCCAGGATCCTTCCTGGGGATCATGAAAGGGAGATAAGATATGCTGCAGGTAGACTGGGCAGGTGGCTTCTTTTTGAGTGTGGGTTCCCTTAGGGGAGGAGGATGCTCTGTCTCTCCAAACTCCAAAGTCCAGGGATGAAATGTCACGTGATGGTGCTTCCAGCTTGCAAGAATTAGCAAATGATCCCCAATAGAATAAGTCCCTAAGGAACCAGGGCTCCGGGACCATAGCCCCAGGTCTTTCCTGTGCCTTGCATCTGTTGACCCTGAGCCTAGAGACTCCCTGGGCTGCTCTCACTTCCCCATAGTCTCACCCTGTCTGGAGGTGTGTGCTCCTTGGCTCTTGTTCCTTTGACAGTTGAATCCAACCTGCTTTCTCCATTTAGGAATCCCTCAACATTTCTGGTTCACCTAAGGCACTCTTACACGCCAGTTTTTTTTCCCCTATCCTTAGCACTGTTACAAATTTATTCTCAAAAAACAAACAAACAAACAAACAAACAAAACAAAACAAAAAAAAATTTATTCTCTAAAGAAATGTCTTCTGTCATCAAGGAAAGGAGGGGAGATGGGCCCAGGTGATCATTCTGAAATCTGTGTCCAACTCCATATTTAAATGTGGCACGGGCTTGAAGGCTGCTGTGGAGTGGCAGTTGACCTGTGTTCTGATAGTTTATAATCTAAGGGAGGTGGTGATGTCAGACTGCTATTTAGGGAGTCCACTAGTTTGATATAATGCATTTTTGAGCAATTATGATACTTGGGTTTAGGGAATGGGTCCTGTGAGACATGGTAAAGGTGGGTTATCTGAGACCCTTGGGAAGGGGACTCCAGGGCTCACTACCTCTCCTAGTGCCACATATAGAATAGATGAGCTAGCATAGACTTTAGAAGTCATCTGGTCCAGGGATTATCATGACCTGGATGAGAAGAAGCGGGCTGCAGAACAGAGTCAATCAGGGGCACTGTGAGAAACACTCCCTCCCCAGCATTCCAAAGGTGGTGGTCTTCCAGGAAGTGTAGAGGCTCAAGGCTGACTTCAGTGCATATAAAAGTCAGTGCAGGTGGACGTAACCACCTAACACAGCAGATGGCACACACACTGGCATAGTGATCAACACCTATATTTGTTTTATGGGGAAACTGAGGCTCAGAGAAAGTAGATGTCCTACTCAAGGTCACAAAGCCAGCATGCTGCAAACTTGGCTTCGAACCTGTTCAGATCCCAAGCCAGGGTGCTTTCAATATTTGACTTTGGTCCTATAACGGCTTTAGATGGTTACCAGCAGGTTTCAGTGTCCAGTAGTCCAGTACTCATGGACTACTCAGTGCTCATGGAACGTTAATACAAATCACAATGAAAGGGGAGGGGTAGTGAGGGGAGCACCCACTCCATTCTTTCTCACCCTCCGAACTCACTTCACTCTTCTTTACACCTGGCCACAGGTCATCATGCAGATGTGTATGTGTGCACCTGTGTCCTTGGACACCCACCTGAAGAGCAGCAGCACAGCTTGGGGGAAGGTCTGAAAATTGTTGTTCCGGTTGATCTCTGTGGTGTCATTCAGGGCAATTTTTCCAAATACCTAGCAGAGGAAAGGAAGAGAAATTCAGTGACCTGTGAGAAGAGGACCCTAATTTCCAACACTGTTTTTCAATAGTCTCTTTAGGGGACAAAGTAACTCAAAGATTGTCCAAACTATACCCCAGAGTCTCCTGATGTGACCTGGACAGCACCTGCAGCCCCCCTCCCCCAGTCTTGGTCCCAATTATCCGTGGACATATGTAAGAAGAATTGTGCCCTTGGCCCTCAGCCAAGGTCCCCACAGCCAGCAGGAGCTGGGGCTGAGAGGAGTGGAGGAGTGATCAGGACCTGCTGGGTGGGGACACAGGGTCCACTGCCTTCCTTTGTTTGCCATTTTAGCTCCTATGTCCAAACACTCCCAATTTAGGTTATTGGATTTGGAGTGATATTGAATGGGTGATCTGGGGCTTGGACAAATTTAATTCATCCCTGAAATCAGAGGTTTCTTCTTTTTTATTTTATTTTTTCCTGCCCCTTTAAAACTATGCTTATCCTGGAAACCGGTCCCTTTTATCAGGTGTCAAGGGAGGGTTTTTCATCACAAAGGTTTGGACTACCAACCTTCAGGTCTTTCTGCACTGAGCAAGTGGGGAGCTTGCTTAAGCTCCTGGCCAGTGTGCAGTGCTGGGGAGGGGAAGGGCTGTCCCAGTCTGACTTGGGGAACTCAGCCGGAGCCCTGAGGAGGCTGAAGAACTCTGGTTTGGGGAAGGAGAAGGAGTAGTGGGCATCTGGGAAGGGGAGGCCCCAGGAACTGCTGCATGTTTGAGGAGGCACTACCTTCCTCCTGTTCTCCTTTCCCTCTGTCTTCTTCCCTCTCAGTCCTTAGTTTCTGAATGCCACTGGTTGGAGGGGAATTCTCAGGCCCATCAGACATGGGCAAAGCAGCGGGGTGCAGATCAGAGTCTTCTTGCTGTTTCTAAGAAGGGGTTGTTTTTTTCTGAGGCCAACTGCATAATTCTGAGTTTTTCCTTACCAGTTACAGAACCCAGGCCTGGGGCCCTGGTCAGGGAGTGAGGGTGGGGAGCTCTTCCTACCTGCATCCCAATGACTGCATAGATGAAGAACAGCATCACTATCAGAAGGGCCACATAGGGCAGGGCCTGGAAGGAATCATAGAGGACACCAATTAGGCCCAGGGGACAAGATCCCTTCCCAGGGAGCACTGTGTCCCCTTCTCTGCAGCCATCAGCTGCTGCCTGACTTTGGGCAGGGGGCACTTCCAAGAGCCCTACAGAAGAACTGGGCACCTAGAAGAGCCTGAGAAATGAGCATTGACTTCTCATTTTAGTTTTTTATTTGCTTTTTGTGGTGCTGGGGATGGAACCCAGGCAGGTGACGCTATAGCACAGAGATCCACCCCGGCAGGCTGCAGCACGATGGATGCAGTGCCGCACTACTGCAGTGAGCAGAGTCAGGGGGAGCTGAACCTCCTTCAATTGCGCAGAAATATTAGCACGAGGAAGGAGAGAGTGGTGGAGGATGTGCTCCCCGCTGGCCATTGACACCTGGGGAGAGGTGGAGGAGGTGGGCTGTGCCCCTCTTTATTCAGCTGACTTTTGCTCCACTAGTTGTGGGAGCAGGATTTACTGTTGTGAAAATACTTTCCAGATACCAGAGCTTGGGCAAGTTACCGAACCTCTCTGAGCTGCAGTTTCCTCATCTGAGCGTGGGAACAACAATGGCCTCTGGGGGTTTGTGGCGTTTAAATGACTTGAGGCTTACTGAGTGCTTAGTGCACTACCTCACAGAGTCACATGCCAAAGGTTTTATTCACTCAACATATTATCTGACAACTTAATTTTCCAGAGCCTCAGCTGGGGAAAGCACTTTGGGCCTCCACACCAGTTACTTTTGTGGGATCCCAGAGCCCACATGCTTGCTCCGAAGGAAATGCGTCGCCATCGGCCACACAACACTAGATGGCGCTGCGAGCTCACTCAATGCTTTTCTCATCCAGCTGCACTGGGCTTCTCAGAGTGCCATTCCTCATGGTCACCCCAGCCTGTTGTCTCTTTCCAGCCCAGGGAAACGTTGGGGTTGGGGCTATACGGCCACCACAGCTTTTGACCCTAGGGATCAGTAACCAGGTCAGCCCCCAGTCCTGCTTCCATGAGGGCTGAGGATTCAAATCCCCAAAGAGCCGCCCCTCCCCCACCTGGGGGCTGAGCAGGGCCATGTGGGGAGCTGCAGCTCCTTGTTAGGTGGGGAGTCAGCTTGGGCTTGGGCTGGAGGAGCACTGGCTCCCAGAGTGCAACCAGGCTGAGGCCTTGACTGCTGGTCCAGCAGATGGTTTCTGTCCCTGCCTGGAGGGGACTGCCTTTGGGAGGGGCCTCCAAAGCAGGGAAGCAGGGGCCCTAGAGTATCTATCCTCTGGCCAGCCCCAGGCCCCTTACTTCCTGTGACAGCTCTGGCTCCAACCACAGCAGGAGACACACCTGGACCAGAGACCAACTCTATGCCCTATCTGAGGCCTGGACTGGCCAGGGCAGGGGACATGGAGATTGTTCTTTAGAGATGATGATTCTCCATCCTGGGGACTCTGAGAGTGGCACTTCCACAGGAGGAGAGAGGCCTGCCTTCTGCGCGGGGCCAGGGGAGCAGTTAGGAATCCCAGGGACCTAACTGCTTTGCTTCTCTTTAACTTCACACTTACATAACACTCCTCAGAGCTGCCAGAGGTGACTGTGAGCCTGTTTTTACAGGTGGAAAACGATGGCTGAGAAAAGGAAATTAATTATGCAGTAGTCAGGCAATCCTGGGGCCCTACGAGGGGTCTGCTTTCCTGGAGTGGAGTGACACCAGGGTCCCTTAGAGTTTGGCTAGGACCACAACCAGGTAGGGTCAGCAGACTTGGCTGGGAGATTCCCAAACTGCAGGAATTTGAGGGGGCCAGAGTGGTTTCAGATGAGCTAGACCCATGTTTTTCTGATATGTTCTATCCCACATAATCCCTTTGTCCAGTAAATTCTTGAGGAGAAATACATAAATGAGAGGAGAGAGAGAACCACCTCAGCCTCCCCTCTCCTCCCACCCTCTGTACCCTGCCTTCGGGGAAATGTGGGGCTCTGAGAGTTGACTTTTGAAAAACCACAGATCTAGTTTCATCCTCTCATCTCAGAAATGAGGAAAGCAAGGTGCCTGGTGGGAAGTTGCCCTCACACACATGCTGAGCAGCAGAGGAAGGGCCAGCCCCAGGCCCCTTGCTTCCTGTGACAGCTCAGGTCCAGGGAGCTCCAGGGGTGGGGGCAGGGGAGCCCCAGCTCACCCCAGGATCCCAGAGGTTGTCTCCCACTGCATTGGGAAGGTGGCCTGGTTACCTGGAAGGATTTGATGAAGGTCCACAGCAGGGTCCGGATACCCTCCCCACGGCTCAGCAGCTTGACCAAGCGCATGACCCGGAAGAGGCGGAAGAAGGTGATGGAGATGCGGGAGTTCTCCTCTGCATTCTGGAAGCCATTGGCAATAGGTGCAGTTAACACAGTAAGAGAGAGGTGGTACAGGAGGGGCACTCTGAGAACAGTCTTTGGCTGAGGGGAGGCAGGCTGGGGTGGGTCAGCTGCACTGGACTCTTCCCTCAAGTCCTTGCTCCCTGGTCATGGGTGGGAGGCCAGTGTCCAGCTTTCTGGGTCAATAGCCAGTCATGTGGTCTCGCAGAGCCAGGCTGTGCCTAGGCCCTGAGACTGTGGTCCTGATATCCCACCCTCTCTCTTCCCCTTCATTCCTAGTTTGTGATGCCCTGCATGGAGCAACAGAAAGCTCCAGAAGGAGCTCCCATATACTTTGGAAACTAGGCCTAGAGCTGGCTGCCCTTGGAGTTCCTGGCTCTCCCCCTGTCTGGCTCAGCTGAGGGTCCTACACCCTGAGTGGGACCTGGCACTCTTTGAGGAGACTGGGTGGCAGCTGTCCCTTATGACTGCATTCAGGGGTTCTGACAGGTGGGGTGGGCTGCCCACTGAAGGGGTCTCAAGCCCTGGCTGCTCTGGACTCCAGCAGTTCTCTTGTGTCACCTCCCCCTGCTTCCCACAGCCCTTGCCCCTAGTGGCTACAGGGGAAAGGGCTGGGGAGTAGGGTGCTGCTGGTGCTGGGTGAGGGTCTGGCTTGCAGCACTTGCCTTCCTCGCAGGAAGGAAGCTGGTGAACTTCTAACTCCCCTCTTCCCTGGGGCTTCTAGGAGGCTCCACCCTGTCCAGGCTGTGGAAGACCCTGGAAGGGGTGAGGGCACAGAGGGGAGGTAGGGAGGTGTCACTTGCAGTGATCCCTGGAAAGTCTGGGTCTTGCTCTCTGAGGACCAAGGGATCTATTTAGGATGGATCATCTCCCTCCCTGGAGTCCTGGAGGGAAGGGGAAGAAGAGGGTCGGCATCGAGGCCAAGGCAAGCTGGAGTGGGTTTATGACTCTTGGGTTGCAGGGCTCCCACCTTCAGCTGTGGGACCTGGAGGAGCAGGAGAGTGTGGGCACATGCCTGGCCAGGGCTCCAAAGACAGGACAGACCGCCCTGTCCTCTTCTGCCTCCAGACCCAAGAACTACAAGAACCGACCTCCCGTCTTGAGCCCCCTGCCCACAGGAGCAGCAGGCTGTGCTGCAGAGCCTGGGGAGCTGGCACCTGGCCACCCTCAAGAGAGCCACTTCCCGCCTCCCAGAGCCAGTGCAGCTCACCCGGCCCTGCCAGCACCAGGAGAGAACCGGCCCTTGAGTTTCCTGTTACTGTTCCCGTTCCAGGTTCCCCTCAAGGAAGGAGGGGTCTCTGGCAGCCCACTCCACCCCCTTTCCTCTTCCCCCGACATGGCCCAAGCCTGTTTCCACTCCCTGAACACCCCACTAGCCCTTGAAGGCTCCTCAGGCCCGTCCACTCCTGACCTGGTGGGATGGCTTCAGGGACCACTCGTCTCTTACTCAGATCAGGAGACCCCTGAGGGAGCAGGGAAATTCAGAGGCAGATTTTACAGCATGCCCATTTCCACCTTGGAGGTTCTGCATAGAAACCAAGCCAGAGGGTCTCTCCTGGCTTTTGGACCCTCCAGACAGGAGAAGAGTCAACATATTTCTTAGGTTTCAAAATCAGAGCTGCCTCAGCTCCTCCTAGGGCTCCTGCTCCCTATAAGGCAGGGGGCAGACTGTGGTATTGGGGGCCTGTCACATGGGCTCCCTGAGGGCCTGGAGAGGGACCTGCAGGCAGCAGTCCTTGTGCTGTCCCTGGGCCTGCCCCTGCCTGTTTATTTTGAGGTCTTTGATGGCCTCCTCCTCTATTTCTATCACCTGTGTATCTACTTGAAATTCTATTTTCTCCCCTTAGCAAGAGGTTTGTTCCCCCAGAGGAGCTCACAGAGGAGGCTTAGGGTTTTATAACCCAGCTGTCAGTTCCACTGTGTTCCAGAAAGGAGAAAAAGAAGAAAGAACAAGCTTAAGTGGGGGAACTTCAGCTGTGGGTGTCAAGAATCTGAGAAGTTGGTGCCACTGGGACAGTTGGATCTGATGAATTAAAACAAAGCCACGCAGACCCCAAACCCAAGCTCGCTGTTTGGATTCCACTGTGGCGTTCAGAGCCCACCCGAGCTGCAGCTTCCCAATGCTGCTCTAGAAGAACAAGCACATTGCCAGGGGGCAGGACAATTTCCCGTAGTAAAGGGAATGACAATGCCATGAGAAGGCAATCCAAGTGCTGAAGCCCCATGAAGCAGGGAAGGATGTCCATGGCTCAGCCTTTCCCTGGCAGCCTTTGGCCAGGTCGTCATAGGCTACAGAGGGGTCACCACCAATCCACCCAACCTCGCCTCCGGTCTGCTGACTTTCGGGATTTGAGGAATCAACCCACTGGTCTTTCTAAAAACTCACACTTAGCTCAGTGGTTAAGTACTCCTGGGTTTAATCCCCAGTATTAAAAAACAAAACCCAAAACAACACTCCCCCAAGACAAAAAAANGCCTGCCAGGCTCGGGGACACCACCATGCGTGTGTCTGTGCATCGCTGGGCCTCATGTCTAACAGGGCCCCACAAGGCTTTCGTTTCTGGCCATGAACTGAGTAACTCACACCCATGATGAGCAGATCGGTCTTCTGGACTTTGAGAATGGAGGTTGGTTTTGTTTTAGGTCAGCCTGGTACTCTAAGACCACCTCCAACGACTTCCACCTGCCTCTCTGCACTTCAGCTCCCGCCAGGCAGTGAAGGCAGGACCTGCTCGTACCCTGTGCCTGTCCTGCCCACCCCAGGTAAGCAAAGGGGCTCTTAGCCTCAGGGGAAGACTGAATTCTAGTTATCATGAAGGAAGATCCAGGAGGTGGCCCTCAGCCCTCTCCCCAGCAGGGGCTGGTTCTCAAGGCAGCGGCTCAGGCAGGACCCGGCCTTGCTTGGCTGTAGGTCCATAGGTGTGGAGAACCTTGGCCACTGGCATGAAATAATAAGTGTAGACTTGCTTGTTCACCTTGGAAGACCTGCACATAATTTAGGACATTATTATTAACACCCCAGGAAACTGGGCTCTTGGGTCTGACTGCTTCCTCATTGGGCAGAAACTCAGGCGCCTGTCTCTGGGAAGATGACCCTGCTTTTTGGATCCAGCACATAGAGCTCAGCCTCTTCTGATCATAACCGTCTGAGCTCTAACTCTTTCTACAAAATCTTCAGTCTGCTCTCCATCCCCCACTCTCAGTTGGTTTCCCTTGTATTTCTGTTTTAAAGGTATAAATGAGGAAAATGTATAACAGAATTTTTGAAGGATAGAAATGTGCATAAGTAGACATTTGCTTGCAGCCTGAAAATACTTCCTTGGTAACAGATTTCTCAGCAAATTCTTTTTTTAAAAATTTCTCATAGAAAGTTGGTAAGATGTCCTTTTGTAAGGAATGGTGGTGATATAAGGTGAGGTTAGGGAAGAGGAGGCAAGGGACACTTCTCTAGTCATTTATAGAACACATTCTAAACCTCGGCTTCTGTTTTGTGAGGATTACCAGCTGCTGGGTCAGTCCTCATACCTGGAAGGAGTGGAGTCACTAGGATTTGGCTAGAGGGCTGATATTGGACATGGTGACAGACGGGCAGACAGACACACACACATACATATGCACTCATCCAATAGAAATTTATTGCAAAGCACCCAACTCCCTTTTCCTTAGGTGTGTGACAGATGATGTTCAGGTCTAGGTATCTTCTGGCATCTTCCTGAGCCCCAGGCTGGTCTACTGAGTGTTCCCTGTGTTGATGGCTGAGGAGTTCTATGTTTCTGGGATCCAGTGGGATGGGAACTGGGAGGGCAGAGGGAGGGATTCTGCACTACCTATAATGCCAGGGGATAAGGCAGAGTTCTCAGGAGGTGTGGGCTCTTGCTTCCTCTTAGATCCACCTGAAAACCAACACAGCTGCCCATTACTGCCCAAGACAATTCATAACCCTACTGCTTCACCTGGCCCAATGAGCCACTAAAACACAACACAAAACAAAACTTTCTTTAACCTCTTAAACATTCAGAATTCTTTTTTTTTAAACTTTCATCTTGCCATTTTTTCTCCTATTGCTTTTTATTTAGGACTTTCTGGTTCCAATTAAGATCTCATATATTTGAATCGTTTTATTTCAAGATTTAAACTTTAGGTGTGATCACCTTGGTTATAGTCTATTATATTCATAAGTACTAGTTTGATGATCCTTATGAGTGTCTCTGTAATAGCAGATAAGAAGAGTCGGGAGGAGCTTTGGGTAGCTGAGAGGAAGGCTCTTGATCTCTCTGTTGGCTTCTGCAGCCTAAGTAATGACAACTTTCCAAAGAGCCTCACTTTGGAAGAGTCTAGAAACTCATGGATTAACATTAAAGCCAGGCCCTTCAGAGGACTTCTGACTTGCTGGAGCTGTGTTGCCTTTAACATCTCACACAAACTTTTTACAAGATCCATAGTCTCAAAAATAAAGAGCCATTCGTAGTCACTCAGAAAGCAATCACTGAGTGAGTTCTATGTGGGAACAGTGAAGAAGCCTAAGATAGCCCTTGTCCTCCGAGAACTCTCAGCTGCTCATACCCAGGCAGACAGGCAGGACACTTCCTAGATGATCCTATAGTCATTTGAATCTTTGGCGACTGCCCAGCTGCAAGTGGAGTTCCTTGGTGAACTGAAGGGGACCTTGGACTCACTGGCCCTGGGCATTTGTGTGTCCCAAGCTTGGCCCAGAGACATGTTTGAACTGTTTGCCACTGTCTTCGTGAGTACCTGGTATGTGCTCTGAGAAGCTACCTAGCAGGAGTTCTGCTTTGGAATCTACTTTCACCTCACTCTACAGCCTGGAATTCTTGTGCATCAGTCTCTAATCCCCTCCCAGATTTCCTCTCCGTTCTTATGAGTCAGTTTATAGTTTCTCTGTCAGTGGTCTTCCTAGGGAAAAAAGGGGTGGTAAGATTCCCAAATACTTGCCTCATATGCTTGCAGACCCTTCCAGCATCCCCTTTCTACCAGGAGCCAACAGAACTGTTTTCCCAGCCTAAACATTCTGGCTGATTTTAATATGGCACTGTCTCCACTAATGGAAGGCAAGCAATAAAGTTCTGAGCAGCCAATTTGTTCAGCTTTGTTTTCCAATGATCTGGTAATTTAGGATTTCAAGATATTGGGGCAATTAATTTAATCTGTTCATGCAATCTATATAAATGGAATGAGATAATTCTTTCATAGTGGGGCATTTTCAGAGTCCCCATGAGTGGTTCCAGGCTCAGGGCAAACAGAAAGCAAAAGCCATTACCACATTTTAATATCCTCATGCCAACTGCCTTGGTTTGGTGTAACTGGCAGTGGTGATGGAATGGTCCTGGGTTGCTCACGGGAGATCTTCCCTGGAAAAACTTTTCTGAATTGAGTTCAGGGTCATATTAGAAGCATCACCTCAGTAGATGAAGTCTTTGTTTCTGGAATTTTCCACTGTTCCTTGTCATTGGGCACAAGCTCTAGACCTCTCCATGGAGGCTGAGGGATAAAGCCCGGGGAATGCCAGAGGCCAGGGAGACATATTCTCCTAGGTGGAGGGGATTTTCCCAGGAGGATGGTGTGAAGATCCATGGAATTGTTTCCCAGTTGTCACATCACACCCTCTGGAGAGTTAAAAGGTAGTTGAAAAGTAGCTTTTCATCATATAAAAAAGTTTTAAAAATATTTTTAAAGCATAGCCAGGCGGTAAGGATTACTAGGAATTCAGGGTGGGGCAGCAGGTAGGTAGGCTAGAATATCCAACCAAGTTGTCTTCCAGGACATCCTCTTGAGATCAGGGGCTACAGAGCATTTTGAAGGGGTCATGGGTCATGGCTACGCTGCCTTTGTTGTGTTGACTTTGAAAAGGGGCAGACAATCCTCTGATGCCCTCTAGGAAAGATTGGCTCTTGGCCTTGCAGAGGATGCCCCATCCGAAGGGCTGCCATTGAGAAGCAATGGCCATGATACCAGGGTCATTGAGATTCCATGTCACACTGAAACAGGGTCAGTGCAATGTCATGGGGATACATGAATCTTTTACTGGCTGCTCTGCCACAGGAACACTTGCTTTATTTATTTATTTTCAAATCTCTGATATAAATTCCACTCCAAGCCACCTGAAGTTCTGGGTCCAACTGACAGCCCCCTGTCCCCGCTCACGCTCTGCTTCTCTGTCTGCTCTCTCATCTCTGTTTGACTGTAAGACAGGACAGTTGGTTCTGTCGGGACAGTGTCATGGTGTGGCCAAAGACTGAGGGATTGGTGTTTTGTTGCTGAGAACTGGAGGTCACTTAGGGCATGCTGTACACAGAGAACTGAGAATGGCAGGAGTCATGAGTTTCTAGAGACACTAGACATCAAGTTCATGGCCAGGAGCCAGGATGTGCACGTCAAGGGTAGGTGGGCTTCTTAGTATCTTTTTGTCTCCTTTCCCACCAGGAGACCTGCACATAACTGAAGTGTGGCCTGCTAGCTGTGGAGGAGTCATGAGATGCTGAATCTTAAAGGCACTGGAGATGGCAAAGGAGAAAGAAATTCTAAGGAGGTCAAAGTGAGCCTCATAAAGATGAAAGAAGAGGTTACTTGTCATGAGAGATGCAAGTTTCAGTAAGCACAAGTCAACTGGGATGTACAGAAGCTGAGGGTAAGTGTCAATGGCTTTCAGATTTAAGAACAAATGAAGGAAATATGGCTACCTGAAAGCAATTTTGCTGCAGAATTCCTGTTTTGTTCTGGTGTGAATGGAGAGATGGAAATGGATCTGTGGAGGAGGAGTGCTGGGCAGAGGAATATGAGGGAAAAGGACTGGTGGGAAAGGGCAGAGAGCAAGTAAGGACAAAGCCTAGAGGGGAGAGAGGGGAGTGGAAGAGCAGCCCCCACCCTGCTCCCATGGCCAGTCCATGAAACCCACTGGCTTCCACCTCTCTCTCCAAGCCACCTGAATGGGCCCTTCAGAGTGGAATTTCAGTGAGAAGGGCCCTTCTTGTGTTTTTGTGGTGACTGCATGCAGCTGCAATAGTCCTTCGGGTACAGAGCATGGGGATTGCTGGTTCTAGGTTCTCCCTGTCTTCATGCTGAACTAAGGAAGGGGGACAGTTTGACTAGCTTGTGCCATTAGCTGTACAGTGGCCAGTTTAGGTGGCTGGAGGTGGCTTAAACCAGGAATCACTCTGTTATTCATCTGCAACCTGATGGCTCTCCGGGTGCTAGGACCTGCTAGAAATACACACCAAACAAAAAGGATTACAAAATGGCCAAGGTGGTTTAGTCTTGCCCTGAGAAGGACAGCCAATATCCAGTCATTCAAACAAACAGTCCCAAGAAGAATGAATGAATGGAATCAGCTGTCAGCAGTGTTACCGGTGTCAAAGAATGAGAGAGAGAGGGAGGAAGAGAGAGAGAGAGAGAGAGAGAGAGAGAAAGGAGGAGGAGGAGGAGGAGGAGGAGTAGGGGGAGAGGAAGAAGAAGGAGAAAGTAGCAGGGAAGGAGAGAGATCAGAAGGATAGAGAAGGAAGGGAGAGAAATAGAAGTACAGCAGGAAGGCAGGGAGACACAGAATCAATAAGGACAGGTGATTGTCAGGTTTGGAACATTAACTATGAGGGTAGATTAGGGTGTCCACAGAAGTGGCTACACTTTCGAAGGTGCTGTGGGCACCTTTCTGAGCCTGTCCATGGTGCAGCTCTCCTCACTACTAGCTCATGGAGTCTTCTAGGTCCTCTTGCTTTAGAGGTTTCTGGCAAATGCACCAGCAATAGTGTGCTGAGCCTGTAAGAACTAAATGACAGGCATTGGTGAGGCAAGACGGCTGCCTGGCCCCACCAAGGGTGTGTGTGTGACAGCTTCCTCCACTCTTCTATTTTTGTGGAAAGGAGAGTATAGAGAATAGGGAAGGAAAGGAAATTAGAATGGAATAAAAAGTGAAGGGGTCTTGAGCAGAAGGCAGAGGGCAAAGGGAGCAATGGGCAAGTCATGCCTGTGTCCGGACACTCAGGCCACCTAACACAGTTGAAATAAGAACCTCATCAGGATGTCCATAAAAAAAAAAACAGGGTCCCAGGAACCTTTCAGGTCAAGCCTGCAGGATACTTCTCAAAACAACAGCTTTAGGGAAAAGTTCCTGTACCAGGCCACTTTATCAGGGCCGCCTCTGTCTTCCTATTGTGTCTGACCTTGAGACTTAGGGGCTTTTGGTTTTCCATTTCCAACCGGACCACTGATGGTGACATGTACTGTCTCATTTCTAGCCCACAGTGTAGCTCTGCTAGATCCATTAAGGGCCAGCTCTCTTTCTATGAAGAATAGAAAACTGCCTTTATGGAACCCCCAGAAGGGTGGAGGATGGAGAAATACTCAAACAAAAATATCCTACCCACTCTAGTGTCGTGTTGCTGGTCTCATCTTCCTTAGATGTGCTAACTACTCAAATCTACAGGTCAAGCAGGATTTTCATCTCTTTAAAGGTAAAATTATTTTTGGAAGCATGGCTTATCAAGTCACTACCACCTCAGTTGAATTAAGTACCACCTTAGTATGAATTAGTGCACTGGAATCACTTCCTTTTAAAGCAAAACACCTTGGTGGCATTTGTCTGTTGGAGGGGCCATGGGTGGTGCTGAAAGTGGCAGGAAGTTGGAAGGGAGCCTTGAGGGCAACAGAAGGAGGGATACAGGACAAGGAGATAGAGAGAGATGGGTCACCCTACCCAGCTGTCCTGAGATCACTAATTTATACTTCATCCAGAACTAGCTCAGACCACACCAGCCACAGCCATCTAGACAATGTCTGGCAACAGCACCATCTGAGCCTTCTACTAAACACAGAATTAGGAGTCAGGTTCAGGTTCTAGGCTGGCCTTGCTATGAAGACAAGCAAGTTATTTCCTGCTTCTAGTTTTGCACGCTTATCTATAAAATATTTCCCAGGCTCTAGCACACAGTAGGCTTTCAAAGCACAGTTGAGGAATACATGAGTGGGTATGGTTTGGTCTAGATCTAGGCCTCCAAAGTTGCTTCCACCCCACATTAGGATGAGTCCACTTTCTGACAATCTTTGCCACCTCTGGTCCTCGTGACAGGTCTAGGGAGCACTGCTCAGCCTTGACTTCCTCATGCCTGTTCTGGCCCCTTCTCTGCTCTGACAGGAATAGGGAGGGGTGATTTGGGCCACAGGCAGGCTCAGAGTTAGGAGGGCCAGGTGCATGGGGGTTGGAGGATTGGAGGATGGGTGAGAGGCTGGAGTCGTGAAGACTGAGTCTCCTGACTCAGTCCTGAGGGGGTGGACGTGCAGCTGGAGGCAATTCTGACTCAGAGCCACTGCTTTTCTCCATCATTGCAGGACTTAAAACCAGGGCAGGAGCCAACTTGCTCTATGATTTTTATGGGGAGCCAGTTAGGACAATTAATTGTGCCTGCTGGTGCATGGTAGAAGATGCCAAGGTGGAAAGGGGTCAGGAATGAGGGGAAGGGAGATTTGGGGCCAGCACTTGACATGTCTATCCCTGGACATTTCCTGCAGCAGAGCCCAGTGTGCCCCTGCCTCGTTACTGTCCCCTCCACATTCTCCCTCTTCCCATTGTCATTCCCAAGCTTAAGGTATCAACCAGGCAAGGGGAGTCCATGCTTCCTCTGCCCTTGTCTCCTGGGCCCTATTGGTCAGGCACATGGGTGCTGGGGTCAGAGTGCTTTCTGTTTGAGCCTTCCAAGGGCATTGGTCTTCCTTAGTTCAGTATCAGCAGCATCAACAGGCACAGAGAAGTGAAGACAAGCAGCTCTGCCTAAGTCAAATTGTTGGAGGACATCGATGACAACCTCTGAGTAGCAGGAGCCAATGACGCCTACCCCTTGGTAATGCCATGTTTAGGCCAGCCAGTTGGCTCAGGGATTCAGTCAATGGGCTCCGTGGAGACGCAAGAGTCAATTCTCTGACAGAAACGGCTTTGAACCCCATTAGCTAATGGCTTTGTCACCCATTAGCTGTATGATTTGGGGCAGATAGCTCACCCTGTCTGTGCCTTGATTCCTTGTGCAGAGGGTCAGTCAGTCCTCTGAGGATTTAATCCCATCTCGTGTGTAATGTCCTTGGCATGATGCCTGATCTGAGCTCTCTGATCAGAGACTAGTTCTCAGGTTTCCCTTCTCCTCTTCCTTCTAATCAGCTGAAGTCACAATACCATAATTATTAAGCTTTATTTTCCTGTTCTGGTCACTTCCATGGCCCAACACCTTGCACTTAAGTAAATCCTTCAGGGTTTCCTCTTTTGGATTTTCCCAGAAGCTCCCCAGAGGCAGTGTTCCTTCCCCTCACACCGTCTCTCTCTGCCTGCTGCACTCCTCATAGTTCTTTCCTGTCCTTCTCTCTACAACCCCCACATGAGCCATACCAAAGCCAAGGGAGCTAGGTCCCTAAAGGTGCTGGAGCTCTAGGAAAGGATAAAGGAGATATCCACCTCAAGTACTTAGACTAGAGGGTTGGAGTTGCAAGAGGCTCTCACCTTCCCCAACCCCCCAATTCCCCATGTTCAAGGAAACCAAAGCCCAGAGAATGGGGTAAATTACCCTGTCACCTGGCTTCACAGAGCCCAGCCTGGAAACAAAACAGGGTGTCTTGATTTTCAATTTGAGAATATTTTGCTATATCCACAAGGCAAGAATCCAGTATTCTTAGCACTTTCTATTGTATAAAGTGCTTTAAAAGGCAGAATGAAGAGTGTTCGGAAAGGCTGCTGGCCCAAGCCCCCAATCTGATTGCAATCTGGGATACATGGGAGCAGTTTTTGATGCTCCAAGTCCATGAGAAATAGCTATGGGTTTTCCTTCTGGAATATATGATTTCAGACCCAAGAAATCAAGAAGAGCAGAGGCTTCCTTGGAGTGGTGTGAAATTGCCCTGGACCTCAGGATTCAGAGAGGAAGAGCAGCTCAGATTTATAACAAGGCGATGCATCTGAGAGAAGGGCAGTGGCCCGGGTCTTAGGCACTAAAGTACAATTTAGTCTAACTAGATGAGGGGGCCACTTAGGGAGGTGCTCTGGTGACATCCAGCCATCGTTTAGAGGATCTAACTCGGAATTTTCAGAGTGAATAGAAATTTAATCATGAAGTGGCTCTGAGCACTTCACCCTCAGAGGGTCCGTATCTCTCCAGGCTGGAGGCCCCTGGTTCAGCTCTCCTTGTGCCTCTCTCTGTCTTTCCTCCATCCCTTGGCACCCTCCTCCAGTGCCATGGCATGATGCCATCTATTTGTGAATGATTCTATGCTGGGACCTCAGATTGGTGTGTCCAGCTGTGTTCCTGATGTCTCACTCTGGCAGACACGCCCAAGCTAAGCTCTGCTCTGCCTGATCCAAATGTGCTCCACCTCCAGTCCTCCCCAGCTCAAACCAACTCCATCCTTCTGCTGCTCCGCCAAAACCACACAGTCATCCTGAGTGCTTGTCCTCCTACACCCACATCCAGTGTGTCAGGAAACACTGTTAGTTCTACTTCCAAAACAGATCCAGAGTCTGACCATGTTTCATAGTGCTTCATTGCTGCCTCATGGTCCCAATCCCCCACCTGGATTACTGACTGTATTTACCTTCTAAATGCTCTTCTGACTTCCACCTTGACTCTTATAGATAGCTGGATAGTTCTTTAAATAACGGAGTCAGATCATATGATACCTCTGCTCGCAGCCACCAGGATGTGCCCTTCTTGCTCTGAGTAACAGCTCAGACCTGGCCCCTCTCACCTCTATGGACCCCACTCCTCCCTCCCCCACACTGGCTTACAGGACCCCTCCTGCATGGAAGCTCTTCTCCCAGATATGGATAACTCCTCACATCCTTCCCGTCTTTGCTTTGCTCAGATGCCACCTCCTTAAGAAAGCCCATCTTATTTAAAGTATCACTTGCCTCCACTGCTCCCTGATACCCCTGGCCCCCTTACCTGGTGCTGTGCTTCCCCCCCCCCAAAGCACTCCAACATCTTCAAATATACTGTTGACTTCCTCATTTTCTGTACTTACTGTTCCTTGTCTATTTAGTCCTCTCTAGAAAGCCCGAGGGCTTTTTGTTTTGGCCACCCATGCATCCCAGGTGCTTAATACAGTGCATGACACGTGGAAAGTGGGACTATAAATGCTGTGGAATGAATGACTGATTGATGGTTCTCAGAAGTGGTGGGAAATCCATTTTCTGAGTGGGAGGGGGCACCATAGCCTGGCAAAGGCAAGGAAGAAAAAAGAGATGGGTTCCAATGTAGGAAATATTTGGAGGGATATTGGGATAAATGAGGCATCTGGTGAGGGAAATGAGAATGGATTCCTGAGGCTTAAAGGAATTAGAGATGATGGGTCACAGGTGAAAAACTCACATGGATTCCCCTGAAATTCAAGTGTGGATTACCTGCAAATAGAACACAAGCCTGATAATCCATGTCTTGTGATGACTGTATGTCTAGAAAAATCTGGGAAGGCCTGGAGCAGAACCCATGGATGCAGGAATTTCTAAAGAATCCTGTGGGACTGGGAAGAAGATCTTAGAGCTATCCATTAGCAATCTGGAGCAGAAGGATGTGGGTGGAGGGAGCTACCTCCAAGACCAAGAACTATTGTTCACATAACTTGCCGTCAATGCTGGTTGTCATCTGAGTGCAGGGTTACACCAGAACTGTGCTTCTGGCATAGGCCTATCGAAGCCTGTGCTTGCTGTCATTGGGTTGTTCCTATTGGTTGTTGCCGTGAGTCTAATCATATCTGGGGAAGGAGTGCACTGACAATGTCTGTGGGCTATAAGTTACAATTAGACTAGGGAGATGGTCTTGGATAGAGACCGGGTCCTCCAAGTTATCCCAGCAGGGGTTTTAGAGAGAATGTCATTGGCTTGAGTGCCACATTTGTCTAACCTTTCACAGCACTTTTACATAGAGCTTTTAAATAGATGCTCTTATGTGAGTTTCAAAAGCCACTGCTGTAAATGTCATATTCTTTTGACAGATGAGGAAGTTAAGTCTTAGGGCATTTTGGTAACCAAAGAAGCTAGACTCAAAAAATTGCCAGTTTTCTGACTTCAAGCCCAGCCCTTACTTTTCCCAACCACCCTTGGGTGATGTTATATTTGTTCTTTCTGTTCAAAGATATTATTTGTGTGGGAGAAGGGAGAAAGTAGCCCAGAAATAAGTGTTGTGTTTTGGACACCCTCTCTGGCTCTCTGTCACAGACACTGCTGCCATCTCCTCATAGACGATCCTTCAGTGTGACTTTATAAACACCCAAGGTCCTCAACAGGGGAGAGAGCAGAGCATGACACTGTGGGATGGAGGGAGGCTGGGAGCAGAGAGAGGTGCACAAGGCAGCTAAGAAGTTATTTCTTATTTAGAAAAAAATTCTTTGTGGTTATTTAAATTATAAATTACAGAAAGTAAAATTTGAATAAGTTCTGGCAGGTGTGAGGACTCCAGGGGGGACGTGTGAGATTTGTATGTTTATAAAAAGATACCATGAGTTAAGAGATAGAGGGACTCTGGCCTAGGCCAAGGTGAACTGGTCACACACAGGAGGCCTAGATTCCAGCTCTGGGACAGTAAAGAGACTAAATCTCTCCATCGTGACCTTTAGCACCAGCAACTTGGGGATGAGGTGGTTTTTTTTTGTTTTGTTTTGTTTTGTTTTTGTTTTTGCCTGATACATTCACAGGAGAGTTAAGAATTAAATGAGATAAAAGCAAAAGTGAATTGTAAATAGAAAACCACTGTACAAATGGAAGAATCTGCTTGATGGTTTCAGGCTCCTCCCTTTTCCTGCCCCTACCTCCCTACTCCCCCAGTATAGCCACTTTTCCTACAGAAATTTGATATCCTAGGACACATATATGTACACACACACACACACACACACACGCACACACACACACATTTACCTTTTGTTTTTCTTTTGAAAGCATGAATATTTTGAGATAGCATGGCAGGTTGATGCTATATATTTTATCAGTATTTTACTCCACAAAGGAGCCCCTGGGACCACAACGGGTCCTCTTTGCCATTGTGGGAAGCAGCTTGCTGTCCTTCTTGTAATTTTCTGTCATGGGGTTCTGAGCCCCTATGCATAGACTTTCTTTCCTGCTACCATTCCCGTGGTGCCCCCAGTGCCAAGTACTGCATGGCACAAGCTTTGGCCTTTAAGCTCATGGTCTGGAACAGCATCAGGGAAACACCTCAGGGCTCATCAAGCCTGCAAAACTGGGAGTCCACTCAGGAAGGGAGGAGGCTAGCAGCATTTGCAGGAAGCCTGTTTTTTTTTTTTTTAAATGATCTGAAGAGTTACCAGAAGAAGTCAAGGTAAAGTGTACACAAACACGTGCACTCGTGCACACACACATGCTCACACACATGATAAAGACAGTCTGCAGTTCTTGGAGATAAAGGGGCATTCAAATCTGGAGCAATAGGGTGAGCAGGGCAGGGGCCAGGGGATATGGGAGAGGATGTATGGAAGGGTAACAGCCTCCTTCCAAGTCTGGCTGGAAGGGAGCAGACAGAGACTTCTAATCTGGGAGAATCAAACCAATAAAATGACACATCAATTCAACTTTTTGGGAGAGGGTAAGGATGCACAGGGGATGGGGGACTGGGGGGATAGAGTTTCAAACATCTTACATTAAAACTCTAAAGTGTCTGCTCTGTGCTATTATTCAATGGTTCAATGCATCAAAGTTTTATGCAAACATTATCAAGTCTCTTAATTAAGGAAAAATAATGACAAAAAATTAAACAACACATGTTAAAGACTGACTGCAAGAGGGCTTGCCTATAGATAAAGAGAGAAGATTTAAACATGCCAAGTAACAAAAAGACATGTGCAGGAACTGGTAGGAACTGTATAGGAGGAGGCAACTCTTGGGAGGAGAAGGAGGCAGGAGGCCTTAGAGTGCAGAGGCTGGGGTTCAGTCTGAGGCCAAGGAGCCAGGGAAGGTTATAAGAAGAGGATGGTTTGGAGGAGGAAAAACCAGGCAGGTGCACCATTCAGTTCTCTGTGTAGGTTCATGTTGGAGTGAGGTGCCCACATGGAGCCTGCATCCACTGCAACCCAGAAAAAAAGTCTACCCAGAAGGGCTGTCAGTGGATCACCCAACCACATGGCTCCTTAGTTTTTCCAGAGAAGTGGGTAATAGCAAGCTTTGGAATGTGATTGGTTTTCTTCTCCCAAATGAGCCTAGAAGGGACTGGCTTCATGGGCTGCTCATGTTAAACTGAAACAGATTCCATTCAACATGAAGATAAGCAGGTGGTCTTGGGAGACGGCAGGCTATGGCTGACAATGCAGGCAGAGTCATAGCCTCAACTCAGCATGCTCCACTTTGTGAGAGCTCCTTTCCAAGATGCTATGTGGATGGAAAGGCAGAGGGGGGAGGTAGTGGTCTGGAGGTGAAGATGGGGGTTAGAAGAGGTTTGGGTCCTGGCCTGAGAAGCTACCCAGAAGTCATAAACAACCCTTCATTTTCTCACTCCACAATTCAACAGAGCTGCATCCTTCTATACAGTGTGAGTCATGCCAGGCTGATTGGAAAGGAAGAGAGAAAAAGATGCAGCAATCAACACTTAAAAGGAAAAGGGAAGTCCTAATGCGTTCCAAAAGTTAAAACAAACAAACAAAAAAGAATGAAAAAAAAATCTCAAAACAAAGCAACAAGAAAAAAATTCTTTAAACCAATTCAAATCAATAAAAATGAAATAAAAATAAGGAGGTGGGGAGGAGAAAATAAAAATGATGGACAAAAACAAACCAGGGAGAGACAAATGAGTGTTAGAGCAGGCACGGACAGTTAGGTCACAGACGCCATGTACTTACGTTTACCTCGGTGATTGCTATATCAACAATGCTACCCACAACAATCAAGGCGTCAAATGTATTCCATGCATCACAGAAATAGTGCTGCATGGGGCAGAGAAGCCGAGGAAAAGAGAGAGAGGAGGGGGGGAAAAAAACAAACCAACAACAAAGGAGAAAAACAAAACAAAAAGGGAAGAGGGAAAATGAAAAAAAAATAAAGGTATGAAAGAAAGGAGAGAAGAGAAAAAAAATGAGAAAAGAAAGAGGTTACGTGGGCATATTAAATACTCTCTTACCACTCTATAGTTCTGGCCGATCCAACCTGGGCAACCTGGTTTTCGCGGGTGGAGAGGCCTGACAAAGCAGGGTTAGTTCCAAGGTGACGCAGGCTGGGGCCACCTGGGAGGGGAGCTGGGAGGTGCCTTGGGCCACACCCCCTGCTCCCTCCGCTGGAGCTCTTGGGCCCAGCACCGCCAGGCAGAGCTGGGATAAGTGGAAAAAAAGGAGGACAAACTCCCACTTTTTTTCCCCCACAGGACGACGGCAGGTTCAATAAAAAGCATGACTGGAGGCGGGTAAAACAGGAAATTAAAAAAAAAAAAACATAAAAGGAGGTAGAGAGAGAGAAAGAGAGAGAGAGAGGAACAGAGGAGGCGGAAGAGGTGGAAGGAAGAGGTTTCCTGGGGAGGGCAGAGTAATACTCACATTAGTTTCACTGAGAATGACATCAATTATGCTCCCAATCACGATGAGGAAGTCAAAAACATTCCAGGGATCACTAAAGTAACCCTACATGAGGGAGGGGCAGGCAGGATGGGGATTAAAAAGGAGTATTAGACAGACAAGAACAGAGCAACATCACCATCAGAATCATTGTCCAGGCACCTCAGTGTCGCTGCTGCAGGTTCTGAATACCCTCAGTCTGGCCAGGAGGGCTGGAGCCCAGAAGGGGAGGAGCAGAAAGGAGACATGGGGTCCAGCCTTCCTGCCCCGCCTTCCCTTGGTCACACAGTTCTCATCCTAACAGTTATCCCACCTCTCAGCCCTTTTCACAGAGGCCCATTCCACATCCCAGCAGGGGCAGGCGTGGGTGTGGGTGTGGACAGCAGGGCCCTGCAAGCCACAGTGGTGCAGTGACATGGCCACACTCTTTTCAGTCCCTGTTTCAGCCTCTCCTACACCTCTGGCTCTTTGTATTAGAAGGACCTGTGGGAAGGAGGGGACACAGGTGTGTGCCTCTTTACAGGGGAATGGCCCTATCATTATCTTAGGTGATAATGGCCATGAAAAAGGCCCCAAAACCTTAGCGATCAGCATGGCCAGAGGGGTGACCAGGTTATCTGGGCTAAGAGGTGACTCATGTAAAGCTCAAGAACAAATCCTGGAAACAGAATCTATAGTATCTATAGTAAGCTGGCCTCTATGGTATCAAGTGGGCTAACCCTTGCTCCTACGTCAGACCTGCCCACGGTCTCCAGGGGCAGTTCTGCCCTGGCAAAGGCTTAACTAATTGAAAGGAGACAACGCTGAGGTCAGTCTACAGTCCAGTAATGTCTCACAGGGCTCTAGACGGCACTGTCAGGGGTGCCTCCTAAGGACCTCCCCAGGTTCCTTTCCCAACATTAGCATGCTCTGATGTAAGGTCCCACCAAAATGCAAGTGCCACCCACAGTGAGTGAAGTTACCAAACCCTTGGAACAGGTTTGACGGGGTGGGCTGGGTAGCAAATATGGGGACACTGGCTTCTTAGAAAGGGAACCAAGGCAGTAAAGCCATGGAGGGGAAATACTGGCACAGAAGAGGAAGATCAATGTCCCAGCTTTATCGCTTCACCCTGTTGACAGGATTTTTATTTATTTCTTTCTTACCAAATTTGGGGAAGGAAAATAATGAATATTCATGAAAGACTACTTGGACAACTGGTCAACCAATAGGTTGTTCCAGATGCCCTAGAGGCTCATATGGATGGGTAAGCACTTTAAAAAGAGCAGATGAGGTTCTTGGGTCTGTACCCTTTACCTCTCTGGGGACCTAGAGAGCAATGCATGATTTGTTACTTCATGGGGCATACAGCCACGGTTCAGGAAACTCTGGTAATGGGACAGTCCTGTGCCCCATGGGTGGAGTGTAAAGAGCCTTCTTTAAGAAGGGACATTTGCTCCTTTAGTATTTTGGGAAATGTACTGCAAAAGGAAAAGGCATGGCTGGCCCCATTTTTTTTTTTCTCAGCAGGGCCAGCATTTCCCTGTTCTCTGGCTTCCAGGAGATAGCAATCTATCTGGAGTTCAGCTGGTGAGAGGGTATGAAAGCAGGAAGTGTCCTCTGAAAGGTTCCCAGATCTTGCCCCAGCTCTCTTGAAGGCTGTCAACTCTCCCATTTTATTTTTTCTCACACAAGAGCCAAGCCTCTGTGTTCTTCCGTTTCCTCCTGACTCTATCCAGTTCCCTTAACTTCTCCACTTCCCACCATGCCCTTTATCCAGAGGGACAGCAAGGCATGCTGTCCTAGGGCTGTAATTCTTCGAGTGGGAGGTCAGGTCATAGGGAAAGTGGTCTCTTGGTTCCCAGGCTTTTTTGCCAAAAGAAAATAAACGCCACCTCCGAGACTTTGGACAGCTAGACCCAGGAAGCAGAGGGTGGCCAGGGCTGGGTCAAGGGAAGTTTGGCTTGAAGCCAGGGTTTTCTTGTTGGCTTTCCAGAGTATTTTCTGAATATCCTGGGGCCTTTGAGGCAGCAAGGACTTCTTTCTCCCAGAGAAGTCCTATGCTAGGAGATGGAAGCAACCAAGTCCCTCCCAGTTCTCAACTGTCATTCACAGGGCAAAAGGGGAACACTGGATTTGTCAGGGAGGGAAGTTGAGAATAAAGACCCCAAATGAACTAGACACCTGTGTGTGTTTTACAGTTAGACTTTGGAAAACTCTGGGGGCTATCTCTAGATGTGAATACCATCTTTGTGAATAGAGATGTTTCAGAAGAGAGAGGAGAGAGGTCAGGAAAGAGAAGGGAGAAGGACAGTAACAAGAGCAGATCCAGAGATGCTCAGCACCAACCTAGAAAACGTGGTAACCAAAAGTTATTGAGGTGCAGGGGCCGGAGGAGAGATAGGAGGGTAGAAATCTCAGTGCGCAAGGAAGGAGGATGAGTTGGAGACTTTTCATTCACCAGAGAGACCTGAAACAAAATGGGTAAGTTGGCCGTGGTCTGCAACATCTCTGAGAGAGGAGAGAGGGGAGGGAAGAAAGGCAGAGATCACAGCAAAAGCTGCACGTTGAAAACCAGACACACACACACACACACACGTAGTTAATCTGCTGGCGCACACCAGGGGAAGGGGCCAAGATTTAAAGGGACCCTGTCAACCTCCAGGCTGTGCACCCCTTGGATTTCTTTGTACATGTGCAGACAGAAGGAAACCTGTCAGTCAACTTCTTCCTGATCTCCACCCTCTCCCAACCATGGCCCCATGCCAGACTCCACTGAATCTGCTGGAATCTGTTGGGATCAGTGTTTCATGGTCACCCTTGTCCTCCTCAGGCTGTACTGCTAGGGATTTTGGTTGACTTCTCTGTCCTGTGGAGAGCTACTGGTGACTTGCCACTGGCAGCAGAAACTAGTCAGTTCCCTCATTGCTAAGGGTTCCTCAGGGACACAGCCCTTTGGAGAGTCACACAGCTGAAATGAAGGGGTGGGGCACATGTCTAGGAGGGTGAACAGAGTCCCTTTGAGAGGCAGCTTTCCACCTGGACCCATCCACCCACATTCCCGTCCCTCATCCCACAGCCCATCAGTCCTCCAAGATGGACCTTGAAGATGGTTTCAGATCCAGTTTTTTAAGTCTCTGTTCCCTTTGTCACCCTCTTCCTCCCACCATTTCAACATCACCTTCTTCCAACGTCTTCCACACCCAGTTCCAGAAACAAAGCCCATATCTGCCATTTCGCCCAACAGGTTGTCCAGGGGCAACACGCGGCCAACTCCCTGGGGCCTCGGAGGGATATTTTTTCCCTACACTCTGGAGTGTGAGAGCTTGATGCCTGTCTCTTTCTATCTCTGTCACATACACACACACACGCATGTGCACACACACACACACACTCTCACCTGCATTGGCCCACCCTCTCATTTGCTGGAAAGCATTGGTAATTGGGGCTTGGGGGTGTAATAGAGAAGGGGGGTGGGAAAAACCATAAGACTTCCTTTTATAAGATCAGTTTCCTCTGGTGACTGGGTACCAAACAGTTGGGAAGTCAGGAATGGTTGGAAACAGGTTTTCCTGACTTTCCTTGAAGTGGCAAACCAAACCTCCTCCTGTCCAACTCCTCAGAACTCCACAAGCCAAGCAGGGTGGCTCAGTCAGAAGGGATGGTCTATCACAGCTGGAAGCCTTCCCCTGGCCATCGCCAATCCTACTGATTGAGTGGATTTCCCTTTCAATCCCCAGCCTCTGGCCATGCTAGGGAAGGTCACATTCACCCAGCTGGTAAGCAGCCACCACCCAGGGCAGAATCCAGTCTCTGATTAGAGCTGAACTTCTACTCACTGACTGGTGTGGGCTGAGAAAATGTAGACCCAATTGATATTAATTTCACCAAATCATTATTAGGAAAAAAATGGCTGCAAAAGCATCTTATGATGTATTTCACATGCACATGAATTTTGGATTTTCTTCTTCTTCTTGTAATTTGTGCCTGGATTCGGCTCTGTCATTGGAAGTACATCAAGTTGAAAGAGGCAGTATAGTGGTTCAGAGTATTATCTTTGGAGGTAGATTGGTTCAAGTCCTGCTCTGCCACTCCCTAGCTGGGTAACTGTTAGCCTTCTGTGACTATGACAAAATACCTGAGATAATAAACTTAATAAGGAAAAAGATTTATTTTGGTTCATAGTTTTAGAGGTTTCGCAGTCCATGGTTGCTTAGCTATGTTGCTTTGGGTCTGTGGTGTCACATTGATCATGGTGGAGGAGGCCTATTCACCTCATGGCAAGCTAGGAAGTGACAGGGAAGGGTAAGACTGGAGTCCTAGTGTTCCCTTCCTTCCACTAGGCCCCCACTTCTTAAAAATTTCACCACCTCCCAGTAACACCATGGGTTGGTGATTGAACCTTCAACACATGGGACTTTGGAGAATATTCAAGATCCAAATTATAGTAGTCACTTTGAGCAAATAACTTAACCTGCCTGTGCCTCTGTTTTCCCAGATAGAAAATGGGGTCAACGATAGGGTTAAGGTAAGGATTACATAAGGCCATATACGCAGAGCATTTAGAACTGGGCCTCATCTGAAATAAGCTTTACATTAAGTACTAGCTATGGTTATTATTAACTAGTGTTTATCTGCCTCCCTCCTAGTTAAGTAAGATTCACAGTTTCAGTCTGGGGTATGGGATTAAGCAGAGGGAAAAGCAAAACCAGGTGGGTAGAAGAAGGCGGGAAGGGATTTTAGGTTTTGGAATCTTGAACTCCCCTTTAGTCCATTTCTAAGACCTTTTCTGCCCATTCTCTGGGTCAGTAGCATTAAGACACTCTTAAATGAATTCTGGTTGGTGCTCTTAGAGGTGGATGATGATATGCAGCTGTCATGGGTAAATTCTGTTAGATTTCAGTTCATATAGGTGGTTAAGTGCTGGGTTCTTATAAACTGCTATTGAACCAGGGAAAACACGAGTTACTCTCCCTGAGAAGAGGGTGGGCTGTCAGGTGGGCTTGTCTCCAACTCTGATGCCAGGGAGCAGGACTGCTGTGGGAGCGGTTATGGGCATAGGCATTTGTCCTGGAATTTTTGATTCTTAGCTCCTTCTCTGCCCAGAGCACAGGCTTCCTCTGAGATGGTCTCAGAAGCAACAGGAGCCTTACAGCAGCTTGGCTGAAAAAAATCTGCACACAGTTTCATTTACGGCCTCGAACTGTGTGGTTACCTTTAAGAACTCCAAGGCGAAAAGTTATTTCCCTGCCATTATCTGTTTCTGTTTTTCTGTTTTGGTTTTTTTCTTCTCTGTTCCTTCCTGTCCACCTTCATTATCTATCAGATGGTTCTGGCAAAGAGAAAGGAAAGGAAAGAAGCACAGAGGACACCAGGACATATTTCCTGACCCCTGATGGGGAAGCCGACTTAACCTTCTGACAGTCCAGGGCACCTGACCTGGGTTCTTCTCTTCCCAGTCTACACAGAGCATCAGAGAGTTGAGGGGGTTCTGAGCTGAGATTAGATGTGGAGCTGCTCATATTGAGACAGAGAGGGGGAAAGCAGAGAGAAGGGCAAGGGAAGGCTGAGCCTATGAGAGGGAAGAAGACCCAGCTCCCAAGAAGTGGAGATGGCAGAGATGGAATTTCAGTAGTTGAGAGAGGCAGGAGATGGGGAAGGGAATTGGTGAGAAAGGAGGCTGCTTAATGTAGATGGCAGGAGAAGAGGAGGTGGAGGAGGAGAGGGCAGAAGTGGGGAGAAATAGAGAGGGGAAGAGAAAGGTGGGGGAGAGAAAGGGAGGAGGAAGAGCAGGAAAGAGGCTGGGAGTAGGGAAGGGATCTCAACTCCCCAGAGTTGGGTCCCAGGCCTCTAAAGTGACCCTGCAACACAGACAGGAAGAAGAAACATCAGTCAACATGGAATGACAGGAAGTGACCATGGCCTCCTGGTGCAGGCAGGCCCTAGGTGAGAGGGCACAGAACATGGCTTGTGCTCCTCCTAGGGCAAGAGTCCCTGAAAGAGAGCCATCCCCTGGCTTGAATGACATGCGTCTGAGAGTAGGTCTGTGAGTCTGGTGCTGAGCATAGACGGTCGTGGTGGTGAGGAGGTGTGGGAGTCCTGATCTTTCCTGACCTTCCAGGCTGTGGAGTCAGAGGTGGGGGCTGAATGAGCAGAGAGAGGCATTGAGTCTGTTGGCGGAGGCAGCAGCAGTGACGAAGCCTCAGTGTGTGTGTGTGAAGAGCTGATTCCACGGAACACCACGAACACAAGGGTGACTGACACCAAGCATAGATAATATCAATTGCATGATGTTAGGAAGCCATTTGGACAGAACAGCAATCATGGAAATTAGTGGCTTCTAATGGGGAAGGCATAACAGGAGTGCAGAGCTGTTTGCAGCCCAGCCTGGGAGGCAGGGCAGACTTCTGCCTTCTTCTCTCAGCCCGTCCTGCACTGCCTTAATAATTCCTAGTGCCTGGAGGAGCACCTTCACAGAGAGCTAGGGACTGGGACAAAGAGCTGACGCAGGCAGGGGCTGGGCCCTTGTCCTGGTGAGATGAGGCCCCAGGCAGTAGGTTCTTTCATGACTGTTAGAGGAATGCACTTGTGTGTGTATATGTGTGTGTGTGTGTGTGTGTGTAGATGCTGGGATGGAACCTAGATCCTTGTGCATCCTAGCAAGGTGCTCTAACACTGAGCCATGCCCCCACCCTTGCACACTATTAACTGGACACTTTTCTGCTCCTGTTTTTCTTTGGAAATAAGATTTTTCTTGCTCTGGGACAATTTGAAAGACTTAAATTATTTATTCACCCATTCATTTATTTATCTCACCAACACAAGAATCCTGAGACCGTGCAAAGCTAGGGTACAGGGACCTGAATCAAACCCCCTGGACCCTGGAGGCCTGCCCACTGGAGCGGATGAAACCTGAGGAGCATGAGCCAAGCTCCTTTTGGGAGCCTTAGGAAGCTCTTTCTCTGCCTCAGTGTAGCTGGAAGATTGGGGGATCTCAGTAGCTGCTTCTGGTTAGTCATGCCATAATAAATGAGCTAATTTCTGCAAAGGACTCCTCCTGGAGTAGGGTATTGAATGGATGTATCCCTGGAGCAGGGCAGACATGTTGCCATGTAATCAGGCAACTTCAAGTTCAAAAGCACATCACCATGTGCTCTTTGAAGAATGGAAAGCAGAGAACAGAAGGAGTAGATACACTCCTTCATTATGGGAATGAGTTTGGGCCTGTGGCAGCCCTCTACTAGGCCCTGTAGGGAGCATTCCAAACCAGATCAGACAGGTCCCTTCCTGCTTGACACTTTCCAATAGCTCCCACTACCTGTACTTTTCATTCCCTTGTTCCTGACCCCATGTCCTCCCTGACATCACCACCTGCCCCTTTGCAAAGGGTAAGTATGACCCAACTGAAGTCATTAGAGCCAGTGATCTACACCACTTCCATGAATAAGTTGTGAATGAAATGAGTAACTGCTCTCACTTCAAGGGATGAACCTTGAGTAGCACAGGCAAGTTACCTGCAAAATGCCCTCGGGGGTGTGAGGATCAGTGAGTTTATATGTGAAAAGCACCTGCACATTCTGGCACTGTGGAAGGGCTCAGTACCTTCTGCCCTCTGCCATTGTTACCATTACTATGGATGTATGAGCCATCCCTGGGTAGCCACCTGGTCCTGGCTTTGCTGGCTGCCTTCCTGCACTGCCTGGCAGCCCCTAACACTACAAAGGCAATTCCTGCCCCTAAACAGGCAGATCCAGTGCAGTGGCAGGGTGTCCTGGCAATGCCTCTCGTTTGAATGGGTTAATGCCATAGCATCCTAGGGACATGGGAATCCCTCTTTTCTCTGCTGGACCCTGTGTGTTCCAGTTTCATTTTCAATGGCAGGGACATAGTCAGGGAACCACAGTGTACTCTCCCACCAGGCTTTTTTACACAGAGTGAATAATTTTCCACATTAAATAATTAAATGTAATAGCTAATACTACCCTTCCCACACGAAGGTTTTATGCAAGTCATATAATTATTTTTTATCATTCATGGTAACTCTAAAGTGCTCAAGCACCAGGCAGGAAAGAAACCTGTCACAATGTTGTAACAAAATGCAAATCTCTGGGTGTAAGAGCTGTGGTGGGGAGGACTGTCCCCAACAAGCCCATTTGTGCCTGTCTGCTGTGCACTGTGTGTGTCCTGTACCCTGCAGGCATTCCACAAATAATCATGAGGGCAATGCCAACTCTCCCATTAGGCCCTAAGAATGGCAGGGGCTGTGCCCACACAGCATGGGTCTCCTGGTTCTGTGCTGATGCTGGAGTCCCTGAAGGGTGGAAGGAGTAGCTTCGGTCCATGCCCAGACACCGCCCTCCTTCTTTGCTGCTCCTTTTGAGTGACACATGTGGTGAGTTTCTGGGCCCAGGGGTTTCGTTGATGGTGGGAGACACATTGGTTTCTTAATGGTTCAGCAAAGCATGTTTCAAATGATTCTACAAGAGGCTGAATGGAAGTCCCACTAAGACAGTGGGTCCCAGTGTGGGGAGAGCACTGGCCTCCAGGGGGCGTCTTGGAGCTGATAGGAGTATCACAGTGAATCCTGGAGGCAAAACTAGTATTTAGTGTTTAGTGGGTGGGAACAATGTACGTCCTGCAATGTATGGGGCAGCTGTGTGTGTGTGTGTGTGTGTGTGTGTGTGTGACTTTTGCAAGACATTTATGTAAGGTGCCAAATGCAAATAAGCCTCAGCAGTTATAACTTTCAGTTTTTATTCTAAGGTCTCCTATCTTTGCTCTTCCATTTTCATCTACTTTGAGGTCTTACTCCTACTAAATTTTCCAATTGCATTCGAGTTAAGAAATTATATATATACATTGATATTATGGGTATGGATGTGAATTTTATGTCAAGAAAATTAAGGATGTATTATAAAGTATTTGTATAAAAAGAGGGACTTTGGGTCCAGGAAGGGTTGAAGACCTCTAGTGTTAAAGATGTCCAGCCTTGCATATAGTTTTCAAAAGGAAATAATTGTGCTTGCTCCTGAGGTTTCTGAAGCTGAGTTTTCCAGGTCAGTGAGGAAATACAAATCCTCTGTACCACTCATCCAGGGAGGATGTGGATGAGGGGAAACCACACATTTCAGAACCCTCCTCCTTCCCTGGATGGCAGGGTAGCATTCTGGCCTCTCTCTGTCCTTCCTGTTTCTTTTCCACAGCTGGATTTGCTCACCCAGACTTTCATCCTAAGAAACACCACTTATTCATTTTGGCTTCTCTGGTTGTCAACCTCCAGAACACTTCCTTTTTCTTCTTCCCTTCTCCTCCAGTTTCCTGTCTATCCTGCCCATTTTCCAACTTCTCTCTTAGGACAAGCAGGCTTCTGGACAGCACTCTCAGAGTTGGACTCCTTAAATAGATTTCCAGCCCAGACTTCCCATCTGAACTCCATATTTTAACAGGCTATGTGGCTTTAAAAACCAAATAGATCTCCAAGTTTCTCCTTTAGGCTGGTTTCTCCCTAGTCTCCTCAATTTCAGCAAATTGCAGCACCAGTCCAGCCACCTGGGGACAAGCTAGGAGCCTCTGAGCCATCCTTGCTGTCCTTCTCCATCTTTGTATCTGATTCACCATCAAATAATGCCATCACAAGGCCACCCTCTCTTCATCTCCACTGCTCCTCTGTTTGTCCAGCAGGCTCCTACCAGCTCATCTCCTTTCCCCACAACATGGCCCCCTACACTAAGCAGCCAACATGTTTCTTCAAAATGCAAATAAGACTATATAAGTGCTCCACTCAATGCCTAGTCCCCTGCAGCTTCCAAGGGCAGTCAGAGCCAATCCACAAACCTTCCTTTGATCCTGCAGGGCCTCTGCCCACTCCCCCTCCTCACTCTTTGCTCTCAATTTCCAGAGAAAGCAGAGGTGGTTTCTACCTCAGGGCCTTTGTTCTTTCTTCTGCCTGAAATGCTCTTTTTCTGGTTCCTTCCCAATGTTCAGGGCTCAAACTGGTGCCTTCCCTACCACCTGATCTAAAAACAGGTGCCTGGTCCCCATTATTCTTCTGGGTTATCCTGTTTCCCCATCAGAGCACTCACCCCATCTATAATCTCTTTGTCATATCTCCTCTACCTGGTACTCTGGTATTGTGAGCCCTGTAAAGATGGTGCCACATCTCAACATCATCACTGAGATGCTCAGAAGTAATTTATAGAAAGAAAAGATGAAAAAAGAAGAATGGATAAGTAGAAGTGCAGAGGGGCACATGTCAGCTCTGTATAAAGAAAGATTCCCAGCGGAGCTGCCTCTGGAAATAGGGAGTCTCTTATGACAGGAAACAGGATTTTGTGTAGGGATTTCTGCATTGATGAAAGATCAATGATCTTAGTGATTTTTGACAATAATATTCTGAATCTTTTCATTGCTTTTTAGTTCTCTTTCTTTCATTCATTTATGCATGCATTAAACTTTCACTGAATGCCTCTTACAGGACACAAAATGACTACAGAAAATTTTCTGCCTTCAAGGAACTCAGCAATTTGATCTTTGTCTCCATGACTTGCAAGTATTCCATCGTAAATGTTTGTATGTGTGTGTGCAGGCATGTGCACGCGCACACACAAATGAGTCTGTGTTAGGTTACCACCTCATTTTCTGGAGTCCACTATCAGGTGATTGCCCTGTCTCCTGAAATACCTGCCAGTGCAGATTTGGAAAGGGAAGCCAGAAGGTCTGTGCTGATCTAGTGAAACAGGGGCTGAAGGTAGAACTGTGAAACAAGAGGGAAAGGGGTGTTAAGGGGCCTCTGAGAGGTGGAAAGGCACACATTAAATTTCATAGAGTTGTCATTTAATCATGGCTTGCTTTCATGCCTCTTACTTCCTTATAAGAAAGAAAACTAACATTTGGTGAGGACCCTCAGAGTGCAAAGCAACAACCCAGGCTGGCCACATTTTTGGCTTCAATGGAAGGGTAGTGGAAAGCACTTGTCTTGAGTCTCTTATGCCTGCATTAAAGTCTTAGAATTTTTGTGAAGATTAAATTAATATTTGTTAAGGTGTTTAGAGGTGTGGTTTATTAGAGACAAACAGTAACCAAAAAACTACCCTGCAATCTTGGGCATGTTACATAGCCTTTTATTTCCTCAGACATAAAATGGGAGACCATCATACTTGTCTTGTGGATGCACCGAGATAAGGAAAGTAAAACACCTAGCTCAATGTCTGGTTCTTCATTGACACTTAGAATATATTACTTCCTTCCTTAGCTTCCAAATACTACTTAACCTCAGGCATAGAAACTGACACAAAATCAGCCAATGTGTTTATTAATGCTCCCCTTAAGCTGGAGTATGAATGCCAGGTGGGACAGTAAATTTTCTAGCCATGTATGTAATGGTGAACTAGAGAGTCTACAAGATCCAAGAGTGGACCAAAGTCAGAAATGTCTATTCTTTCAAAGTCAATCTGAGCGAGTCTGGGCTCACTGGCCTGCCTTGCGTTCACTCTTGAGCTCCTTGTGTCAAGCACACTGCCTAGTATGGTGGGTGCTCAATAAACATTTGCTGGGTTTTGGATAATTTGGGCCTGTAGCAAAACATAAGCCAAATATCATATAGGTAAAGGTTTCTGGAAATAAGCAATATGAAGATTGATAAGGCATAGGAGACAGAGAAAGAAAAGAAATGGTGAAAAACTGAGCTGAAATATGGTGAAGCCCAGTGATGAGTTGCATTAGCCTCCAGGAAAAGGTGGTGATCATTTCAGATGGTCTCAGTATGGTTGATGCCATGTCTTACACAATCCAACTTCACAGATGCATTAAAATGAACCCCAAAATTACATTGTGCTGTGCTGTAGATTGAACCTCCGGTGTTTCTTAAAGAAGCATGTGTTGAAGGCTTGGCCCTCAGCCAGTGGCACTATTCAGCAGGTGGGGCCTAGTGAGAAGAAGTAAGGTCACTGAAGGTGTGCTTCTGAAGGGGCTATTAGTCCCTTCTCTTTTTTTCTTTTTCTTCCCAGTTGCCACCAGGTAAGCAGAACTCTCTGTTCCATGCTCCTGCCATGATGCACTGCCTCATTACAGGCCCTGTTATAGTTTAGATGTGAGGTGTCCCACAAAAGCTGTGTTAGTACCTGAGCTTAATGAGATCCTGAGAGCTGTTCTTTGATCAATCCATCCTAGTTTGAATGAATGACTGGGTGGCAATGTAGGCAGGTGGGGTGTGACTATAGAAGGGGGGGGGTCACTGGAGGTGTGCCCTGGAAGGGTTCATCCCCTTCCCTCTCTCTCTGCTTCCTAGATGCCATGAACAGAGCCACATCTCTCTGCCATGCCCTTCCACCATGATGTTCTGCCTCACCTCAGGCCTAGAGCAATGGAGTTGGCTGACCATGGACTGAGCCTTATAAATCTGTGACCCCAAAATTAACTATTTCTCCTCCCGTTTTTTTTTTCAGGTATTTGATCACAGAAATGAAAAGCTAACTAACAGAGGCCCAAAGCAATAGGGTCATTAGACCATGGACTGAAAAACTACCCTGTTGCAGAGCTGTGTCCGGCACTGTGCTATGGGGAGTGGCCGCAGCAGACAGGGCACTTGACCTCCACAGTCCTGAGTAGCTCTGATTCCGGTAGGAAATATAAAAAGGGCAGAACACTTCACTTCTTGGGATACGGGGATACCAGCTATGGCTCCCTTCACCCTCCCAGGAGAAGTCTATGTTACCCCTTTTAAAAGAAACCCCACTTTATATGCTTCCTCATCGTGCTTCTCTAATGTTCAGACTTCAACATGTGAGGAAGCAGAACTCTTCACCGGTAACCGGCGGTATCAATCTGACAGAGTAGATAGAGAAATTGAGTTGCTGAGTGTTCTTGCCAAGCAACTGCCTTCCATGGCCGCTCCCTCTGGTGAACTCAGGGCCCCAACCAGCCCTCATTTGTCCCTTTTGACCCAAGCCCATGAAAAGAAGAAGTCAGATTGTGGGAACTCTTTTCATCTTGACCACATCCTCAGGGTATCCACAAACACTCCTCTTGACATGTGTATCCCCTCATGTCAGTGTCAACAATCAATCTCTGGAGCAAAACTATTCCAAAGAACAAGGGAGTATACAGAGGAAAGATGCTCTGGAAGCCATTAGAAACTTTGGAACCTCCTTGCACCACACAGGCATGGATGGATGCTTGGATAGAAGAGGAAGGCTGCCTTTGTGTACAGAAAGTCCAAGGTCATCAACACTTTCTCTCAGGCTCAGACACTTTCAAGAGCAGATTGGCCTTGAGAATTCCATACTGGTGATCATTAGGAAGACCATTCAAGAGTCTTCTGGCTCTTTCCTCTCATAGCTCAGCTGTTGGTCATGTGGGTGAGACCAGAGCAATGCTGTGTCCAGCACTATGCTATGGGGAGAGGCCTCAGCAGACAGGGCGCTTGAGTTCCACAGTCCTGAGTAGCTCTGATTCCGGTAGCCAGACCTCCTTTTGGCTATGACTCATCTCACTCCCAACCAGCAGAAGCCCACTGTTGGACTCCTCAGGACAACAGACAGGAGGAGCTCTCTTCTTTGTCAGTGTCCTCCATTGCTGCCAACCTTAGCTCTTTCTGCCCTATGAGAAGCTGCAAAGTTTCATTGCCATCTTTTCTTCTTTCCTAAAAGATAACTGGGGTTTCAAATAAGCCCCCAAAGCAGAGAATATACAGTAGCAGCTGAATTACTGCTGCACGATTAGCTGATAGATACTCTGTAAATGTCAGCCAAGTCCTCTGTGTTGGGGGAGGCAGGAGTCACAGTTCCAATTTAGAGAGCCTTCGGCAAGGCAAGCTGGGGCCCAGCCTCAGAAACCCTGGCCAGGGTGAGGATGCTAGGTGCAGCCAGGCTTGGGATACCACATGGTAAGAAGCTCCCTCCACTCCAGAAGTGGCATCACGGTCATTTGGCAGCAAGTCTCTGGCCAACAACTGGGATGGACAAGAACAAGGTCTGTACCCAGGGGAAAGGGTCAGTAAGAACCAGGTATGAGATTAGGGTTCTCAGATTTTAGTGTCACTAGGGTGCTAAAATGCTAATTGGGAAACCTACTTATAAGTCCCATGGACTGGGAAAAAGAGTAGCTGTGTGATCACCAGAGACAAACCCTGTACTGGCCTACAAAAGCAAGAAAAATTTCAGACCATAGTGGCAAGTGTAGGGCTCCTAAAGCACTCTCTGCCTTCATTAGGACCAGTCTAGGATCTGTGTGGGACAAAATCTACAGGGCAGGGGCCTTAGCACTTGCAGCTGTCAAGGGCTGGGGAAATCTAGGGATGACTGGGTGAACTGATGGAGTCAAGAGAACAGCCATGCTGGAGGATCCCAGGGAAAGACACGGCCTTACCCGGTCACAGGGGTTTCCGCTACTTCTGAGTCAATTTCTGGCAGCAAACAGCCAGATGGAAAGAGAGTGGGGAGGATGAGCTAGACCATCTGGCTTCATGAAGCTGGAGCAGCTGGGCTGACGAAGTCAGGACAGATAGTTAGAGGAGAGCAGAACCTGGGATGTCATGGGAAAGAAGCAGGACCAGAGCTTGGCTACCCAGCACGGCAGCTGGCCACCTGTGGCTCCACAAATATAAATGTAAATTCATCCAAATGAATAAAATTTAAAAATGAATTCTTCAGTACAGTAGCCACATTTCAAGTTTCAACAGCCACAGGAGGTTAGTGGCTATATCATACATGGTACGTATAGAACATCTCTATTGTCGTAGAACGTCCTATGAGATAGTGCTGCTCTAGAGGTTTCATTTCATCCTTTTGGTTTGAAATGCCTTTGGGCCCTAATTTGTTTTGAAGCATGAAAGTGAACTCCAAGGCTTGAGTGGCTTTTATTCAAGAAAGCTGGAGCCAGGAGGGCCAATAAGTGTGCCCACTTTGGTTCCATTGGCCTCTCTGGACTCTTCTCAGGCTAGGAGAAAGCTGAAAGGGAGGCCAAAGCTTTGATCATGGAGAGTTGCCAGGGACAGATCTCCTCTGGAGTGCTCCCACTGGGGAGTTAGTGAGAGGCAATGGGCACTGGCTACTCCCTGTGCAGGCAACAGCCCAATAGGATGCCTCCAGCCAAGGGAGACGAGATTAGTCCAGAAATAGAAACCCTTGCTTCTCCACCCCTCCATGACCCACATGGGAGCCTACAGGAAGGGGAATAATTAGGAATGTCCCATCTGTAGTGAGCTCCTGCCTTCCAGGGAAGGCCAACTTCTGCTAAGGGGAGAAGCATGGAGACAGCCCTATCACTAGTTCATCATCAACTCCACTCTTCCTCTCTTTGTTGTCTTTGCTAAGTCACTGTCAACATTAAATTCTAGGCAACTAAGTGACATCATCTTGCCTTCTGGTACCCAAACCCATGAGCTGAGAGTGGAGTATCTGTGGCTAACTCTACTTCCTCTACCAGGTTCCTGCACTCTCCCTCCATGGTAACGTCAGAGCTGCCAAAAACCTTGGGACTATGCAGGCTCATCTTATTGGCCTAGAGTATCTGCTGTGTGGCTCCCTTTTCTCCTCCCCTTGTCCTCTGGGAAAGGTCAATTTGGGAATTTTAACTGGGATTGTACTGAATCTATGGATTAGTTTGAGGGGAAATGAGATCTTAACAATACTGCGTTTTCCAATTCATGAACACATCTCTCCATTTCAGTCTTTCTTCATTTGTCTATAAAATTGTATGGTTTTCTCTGTAGAGATCTCAGTCACTTTTTGTTAGATTTATTCCTCAGCACTGGACATTTTTCAGTGCTTATCATAAAAAAGTATCTTAATTTTTTTTCCCTATCTTTGTTGGTAAATGTCAGCTCATGACAGGATGACGATCTAGCATGTCCAATCATTCCAGCCCAACTTTTTCCCATGCTGACCAGCTTGGTCTTGATAATCATGTAGGGCCCAGGTACCATCCAGGTATCTCCAGCTAGTTATCTTTTACTCCTAGGGAAGGAATTTCTTCTTGCTTGCTATTAGTTATTCAAATCAATACCACTTTCATTCTACTTTCTTCAGACCATCCCCACAGATTCCTAACATCTGTGGGGGGGCTGAATTTTTCTAAACTAGTTTATGTTCTCTAGTTTTTTGTGAAAAAAATGTGTTTAGCATGAACACAATATGAATTTCAGGAGCTGGGCAGTTGGAGTCAGGGCAGGGATTTACTTGAGTAAATTCATTTTCCATGGAGTGGTGAAGAGAACATGTAGAAATGAAGAAATTGGGAACATCAATCACTGCGAAGACGATAAAAGAAGGAAGCAAGAGTACAAACTGCTCTACTGATAGATCAACCCACCAAGCAGTCAGAGAGAGAGAAAGGACAGAGAAGAAAACCCAAGCATTCAGCCCTCAGACAATTTACTGACTATAATTAATGTCAACTATGACACTTTGGGTATTGAATGTCCCCTAAAGGTTCACATGTTTAATGCTTAGTCCCCAGAGTGGCACTACTGGGGGTTAGTAGAATCGTTGGATTTAGTGGGAAGCCCTTGGGTCACAGGGTTGTACCCTTGAAAGGGACTATGGGAGCCTAGTCTGTCCTCTCATTACATTTTGGCAGCAGATGGGACTATTATGCTCCTATATGTCCTCCTGCCATGATATGCAGGTGGCTATTACTCTCACCAGATGTTGTCACCCTGCCTATACTTCCAAAACTATCAATAACCCCTTTTCTCTTTATAAATTAGTTGCTTCAGGTAGTTTGTAGTAGTATTAAAAAGCTGATTAACACTAAGTTTTCCATATTCTTACTGCTTAATTATCCTTTTACAGTAAATATTTGAAAGTATAAACTCATTTTTATGATATATCAACAATCATGCCATGTGAAATATAAAATTCAGAAGAGAATTTTACTTAATGGTGGGACATGAAAGTTATTATGAATTACAGGTACACTATTAGACGCCACCTGTTCTTATGCAATATCCAGCCAGATATTTCTATCAGAGTTTTGAGGGGTTTCTGTTTTGGTTTTCCTCATAAAAAAATGAGGATACTTTTCCTGGAATATATTCCTTAATGAAGAACATAGTACAGTGAGGATCCAGGGACCTAACACTCCTTTCCCCCTCCCAACTGGTCAACCTTCTCTACATAGCTAGAGCTAGTGGCCTTTGTCCCTCTATTGTCACAAGTCTCTTTAGGGGAATTTAGAGAAAAGATCCATTCCTCTTCCTTTCTTCCTATATTGGAGATTAAATCCAGAGCCTCACACATGCTAGGTAAGCACCAAGCTACATCTGTAGCCTTTTTAAATTTTATATTGAGATAGGACCTTGCTCAGTTGCCTAGGTTGGCCTCAAACTTGTGATCCTTCTGCCTCAGGCTCCCAAATAGCTGGGATTACAGGTGTATATAGTTGTTTCAGGCTCCTTTCTCTCTATATCACAATTGATCTTGTCAGGTGTGAAATGCAAATGGCTCAAAGATGCTCTCTTCCTTCTCTGGGAATAATCTCTCATATTTTACTATGTCTTTTCATGATAGAAAACCAGGGGCTGAGGAAACTCAGAGGCACTTTATAATTTAGGTTGCCCCAACTGGTTACTTCTAGAAACCTGGCTTGTTCCTTGATCTGCAGGACTTAGGTAGAGTGTCTTTCAGGCTGAGACCCCCGAAGGTGTCAATTTCATGTGCTTCCTAGGGCAGGTTACCCAATCCATCGCCTTGCTCGTGAGACATGATTCAGAAAATCCATTGTAGGGCTCTGCAGACTGCCTCAGACTTCATCAGGAACACATCTGAGTCAACTGTGGGATGACTCAAGGCTTTGAAATATTTAAACCATATGTCTCATGACACCAGATGAAAATGATGCCAGTTTCCCTACTGAGAGGTTGTCATCTGAGACTGAAGCTCAGCTTGGCAGCGATCCTGTATCCCAGCCTTACTGGGTCATGCTGCTGTGTTGGTGAACCTGTTAGTACTCCTGGGACACAAGGCTTGGAATAGGGTCACATGTGGGCAGAGATACTGTGGGCCCCACAGAAGATAGCCAGGGAAATTTGCTGGTTATTTCTAGGTTAGGATATAATGTATCCCCTAAATGGGACTGAACTTGGAAGTCAAAGTGAAAAAGAATATAGTTACTTCTCTGAACGAGGTAGGGAAACACCATTACTATTACCAAATAATGCTCATTAGGAGTCTTGTTTGCTGAAGATTAGCTAAGATCCCTGGGCATTCTTTGAGTGAGAGGAAGAATCATCACTCTAAGAATATTGTCTGTCTTATTTTTTTTAAATGTCTCAAAGACTGTTTCCTTCTTTCTGAAAAGTATCCAGCAGAATACTTGACATGAAAAAAATGCTTGCTAACAGCTTAGTGTGGTAGAAAACACCAACTATAAAGTCAGAGGTGCTAGATTCCAATAACAGTTCTACCCCTTGCAAGTAGTGTAATTGATATTGGGCACATTGCTTCCCTCCTCCCTGTGTTGGGGGTGTTAATACCTATCTTATGGGGAATGTTTTAAGGACTACATACAGTGATGCGTACATAGCACATGGGGCATTATAAAACCTGTTAGGTGACTATTAATTCAAAGAAGGTCATGGATATCTTGTTAATGAACATAGATCTAGTAGCAAAGAAGGGTCCCCATCTAGAGTTAATCCTGGAACAAGTAAAAATTTGAATAAACATAGAAGGTATGGCCAGAGACTCATTCTTTTTGCTTCCTGTTGATCTGTGCTACAACTGGGAAAATTAGGGAAGAGGGAAAGAGAAGGCTCAGAAAGCTGGAAAGATTTTCTCAGTCTTTAATTGTGCAATTCTCCAACCTTTCCTTTTCGTCACTCTCCAAAGGATGTTGTGGTGGCCATGGGGGTCCCTGAGCTGCTGTTACAGCCTCCCTCAGAAGTAGCTGCCTGAGTTGTGATCCAAGGCCCCTGAATGCCTGTAATTCTGTCCTATCTACAGAGGCCAAGGATGGAAGTCACTGCTTACACCAACCTGCTCCTGTACCTTTCAGGAAAATGCAGGTGGTGCTGGCTAAGAAGAGCACAGATAATCCAAAATGGCAGGTCATCCAACCTTCCCTACCATGTCCATTCACAGTGGTTCTAATCTTCCTTTTAAAGAGCTGCCTACAAGAGCAATACAGAGGAATTTACAGGTAACTACTCTTTCTGTGCTGGAAGGTATAAGTGAGCAATGACACAGCCTCTGAGGGAGAGAACAGGAGGTGCCTGTAGGCTGGAGCCCAGAGCCCTGAACAAATGCAGCCCTGGTTGAATTTTTCACATGAGGTTGGTTTGTATGGCCAATTAAATGGGAGGAGGGTAGAACAAAAGTCTGAGAAGATCTGGGGGACTGAGCTCAGAGGTTTGGTTTGCCAGTCTGAGAAAGGGAGAAGGGCAATGGCTCAGTTCATGAAGGAATCTGCTTCCTCTGAGTCCCAGTTAAGAGCTGATTCCTGTTTCAAGGAGTTGGCCTACTTCAACTCTTGGCAGGTGTAGGAGTTGGGGCACTTATCATTGGAGAAGGGATGGTTCTTCGCTGATAATTTCTGCCCCTCACTCTTCTTCTTTAAGCATATGCACTCCCACATTCCTTTTTACCCTCTCCCTGATGCCTGTCAACCAGCCTTTTGTCAGAGGCCTACCTTGGGTTTGAAGGCGATGAGCTTCAGGATCATCTCCACAGTGAAGAGGCCAGTGAAGAGCATGTTGAGGATGTTCATGGCGATTTTGAACAGGCAGCTCTGGCCATAGTGCTGAGTGAAGGAAGACGAAAGGAACTATGAGCACGAGGCAAGGATCCACGGCCTCCTCACTACCTTTGCCCAGACTTCCTGGAAACCCTCATCTCATCAGAGATCTTCCTTGAAGTAACCCCCAGAAGGCCATCCACCTTTCCTTGGGCAGCCAGGTGAACTCAGGAGAGCCTATAAATTCTTCTCTTCTCTACCATCTCTGAAAATAGGGGTTGACAGAGTTCTTTGTTCATTCTGATTGGATGTGATAACTTTGTGGGGGCTTCTGGCACTCAAGAGCCCTGGTACAAGCTGACCTCCTTGCAGACAAGTGCACACCCATGCCTTCCTGATACCAATGACTGCTTCAAGCTCACTCTCTTGGTTCTTCATTTCCTTTACCCTCTTCATTTTATAAACCTAGGACCCCATGGATTATTTCATAAGGTCCCTGAGGGGAACTTTTTCTTGGGAAAGGACACTTTTCTATTTCCAGATGGGAGAAGAGAAGAGCTCTTTTGCTCTTTCTGCTTCCCTTGGACACCAGGAAGGTGAGCAATGAGAAGGTCTGCAGCTCTTTGACATCCTCTCATACCATTCTCCCTGGGCAGGACCAGGTTCCCCTTTGGACTGACCTGCATGGCCAAGCAGATGGTGTTGAGCAGGATGAGGACGAACATCAGGTACTCAAAGTAGGTGGAGTTGACCACATACCACACTTTGTATTGGTGCTGGTTCTTGGGGATGTACCTCCGCAGGGGCCGGGCCTTGAGGGCGTATTCCACACACTGTCGCTGGGAGGGGGCACAGGAAGGAGTGGGATGGGAGTAGGGAGAGAGTGGAGTTAGTTACCTGGATGATGTGAAGTTGAGGGCAGAGAGGGTGGGATGTACATGAAACTACATGTGCTGGGGCTGGAGTGGGGGTTCTCTGGAAGTCAGGGAAATAATCTATTACTCTAGCTCACGTACAGATTTCAGATGTAATTTGGGGAATGTTTTGATTTTCTGTCACTTCCCTAATCAACGAGAGAGTCCCTTCTTGTCAAATCTATTGAGATTACAAGCAAGGAGCATGCGTGTCCTTGATTTTCAACCTGGTAATGGCTGGTATACTGCTTAGCAGGTGGCTGGCACCTGATAAACACTGATTGACTCATTCTTTGGTCTTCTTAATTATTTCCCACACCACAGGGTCTCCTTGGGGAGGTTCTGACTTCCATTTTTCTTTCCTATCCTCGATCCATCTTCCTTATTTTTTAATATCCAAGGATCAGAAGACATAGTTCACTGAAGGGGAAGAGATTCTGGCCTACCTAGATTCTTGGGATTCCAGTAAAGATCAGTGCACTCCTCTAACAGATTCCCAAACCAGGAACCAGGAAGTCACTCCAACCTCTTTAACCCTCAGCTGCCATGTCCAGTCCCTCCACCTTATGACTTTACCTCCTCCTACTCTTCCCATCGCTGCTATCATTAACCTAATACCAAGTCAGGCTCTAAGCATCTCTTATCTACATTTTATAATTGGCCTCCCTCTTTCCTGTCCTCCTTTCAATCTGAAGTCCACATAGCCACCAGAATGATGAGTTTAAGCCTACGTAGTAGACATCAAAACCTATGAGGGGTCTAGCTCTCCTAATCTGGGTAGAGCTGATCACACTGTGCTTGCAAGGCTCCTTCCTATAAGCAAAGATAGGGATGTATTTCACACTTCTGTTCCCACTGAGAACAATGGGGAACTGACCTGGTGGATTTACCTACTTCCTACCTTAACAGCCTCATTACTCACCAACAGAGCTGTCAGCTCTTTCTCACCGGCTAACAGAACACGTCTCAGTACTTGGCATCACTGTCTCACTCCCACGTAAGCCTATTTCCTGTCCCCACCTCCTGCATAGCCCTCTGTGTTTCGCTTAAGAAACCATGTAAGAGTGGTTTCCTAAAACTGTTCTCTTGCCCACCTCAAGAGCTCTCACTCCTTCACTGTTTTAGTTTCTCTCTTTTCTTATCATTGGGGCCAACCCACTTGGGTACATTCTAACTTTTCAGGGTATAAGACATTTTCCCCCCACAGAGCTTACCATACATTTGTTGGCTGCATAAATCTGTTATATTATATCTGAGTTGGGCGGGGATTTGCATTCCCTTTGCATAGACCCCCTCAAGATGGAAAGCCCTGTTCTTGTTGGCTGAATACTTTTTCCAGATCTGGAATTTGCAGGGATCTGCATTTCTTTTGCAAGAACCCTGTTTGGCTTGAGGAGAGGATGGAGGAAGTTGGTATCCACATAGATCTATTCCTGAACTCTGGTTACCAATACTGCCATTCCTCACATGCTGCCCTCCTTGCCTTCCTCCTTTCCTTCCTAGAAAGCTACCTGGTTTTTGTCCAGCTCACAGTTCTTGTACTCTTGCTCTCCCTGCTCCTGGAAGGTGACGATGACGAAACCCACGAAGATGTTCATCATGAAGAAGGCAATGATGATGATGTAGATGATGAAAAAGATGGAGATCTCCACGCGGTAGTTGTAGATGGGGCCCTTGTCTTCCGTGTGGGAGTCGATGGAGCGGTACAGCAGCCTGCAGGAGGAGACAGGCCCCACAGAGGGAACTGGAGAAGCAGTGTCACCTCTGTGGAATGATGGAACCAGGACTCCTAGAAATCCCTGGGATCAAGGGAAATGGCTCTGGGCTGGGAACCAGAGGGTCTGGATTCAAGTCTCAGTTCTGCCACTTCCTGGCCATGTGGCCTTGAGTAAATCACTTAATCTCTTGAGACTCAGATTCTTCATCTGTAAAATGGAGACAATAATTCCCAACTTTCCTAACTTGTGGGGCAATTGACATAATGTACATGAAGGTGTTTTGAAACTGTCAAGAACTATTTAAATGTAACATGATTCATGGGCATTGATTTCAAATTCAGAAATATTGGTAAATATTGAAACAGCTTTGCAAACTGGCATGGACTCAAAGGAGGTTAAAGTGAACATAAAATAAATCGGAGAGAAAATAATCCATTTAGAAAAAAATACTAACACGACCCATGCTTCAGATCATCCAGAATGGTTTGATTTTATACTTAAGTGGTTTACACCTGTACACCATTCATTTGGACCTGGGCTACATGCCCCATTAAGCTTGCTACTCTTCGTGGACAGGGATTATCTCCTTCCCTTCCTTTGTAACCCTGTGAGTACTTAGCTCTTCCCTAGGTCTCGCCTACATTTTGCCATATAATAATGGTGACTTTCATCTAAGACCCATGCACCACAGGGTGGGGGTTGCAGGTATCTAGACAAAGATACATGGAGCACCTGACAGATAAGCTGCCTGCCACAGGTGATGCAGAATAAAAGGCCAGCAGGTTGGTCTACATGTGAAAGAACTGCCTCTGTAGAGGAACAAGGGCACAGGCTTTTATCTCTTTCTTACTTTCCACTGTAAATGTCAACAAGACTTTTTCTAAAGGAGACAGGGGTAAAGCCTAACAAAACAGAGACATCTCAGCTACATTTACCCACACTGGGAGTAGTAATGTGGAACTCCTTGGTGATCAAACTCCCCCCACACCTCATTCCCAGATGACATGAGGGTAATGACAGAGACTCCTGACCTTGTGGTTCATGCTGAGGTTGGGAAAGGGGGCTATAAAAGCACTCATTTTGGGTTAGAGTTTCTAAAATTTTGACTTCTCGTCTGGGGCTGTAGCTCACTGGTAGAGTGCTTACTGAGCATGTACAAGGTCCTGGGATTGACCCCCAGAACCATGAAATAAAGAAATTAAAATATTGATATTTTCTAGAAGAGCCTATGTTTCAGCAGTGACTATGGCCTACAGATTATTCTAGAAACATACCCTTATTTCAGGGGGAGGACACAAGTGTGATCTCTGGGAAGGAATGAAGGACATTAACGAAACTTGGGCAATGGGTGGATAGCCAGTGTTTGGGGCCTCCAGTATCAGGGCGGATGGACCTTGGTTTGCGTACTCACTCTGGCCACCCCTCAAAGGTTGAGACAGTGAAGAGAGCCATCATGGCTGCCAGAACATTGTCGAAGTCAAACTTGCTGTTCTCCCAGCTGCGGGGCTGGATGATGGGGTGGTCAACCTCTCCATCTTTGTATGTGATATAGTTACCCCTGAGAGAAGAGGAGAAAAGGTAATTCTGGCTTCTCCATCTCCCTTCACATTTCAAACTTGACCTGTTTCCAAATAACTCCTGGCATGCTGGGTGGGATGGAACTATCTAGAATGAAACCACACAGTTCCAACTATTGGGAAGAACTTCAGTGGGTAGAACTTTCAGGAATAGATAGATCATTTGTCACATCAGAATCAGATTACATGTGGATAATAGCCCTGCTGTCCCTCCTCTGAGACCAAGTCCCCAATCTCCTTGAGTTAGGCCTGGGCACCCAATGCTCCAGCCTATACTTACTTGCATTCTGCCTCAGTCTGTTTGGAACTATCTGAGCAGGTATAGAGCTTTCCCTAAAAGGCAAAAGGACAAAGTGATTAGAGATGTTCCTTAATCAATGAATCCATCACAAAACGGTTAATGAGCGTCTCTGAAGCCTAGCGCTGAGCTAGGGGCTGTGGGATAAAAAGTGCAAGGTGAACAGAATCCAGATGGGGCAACGTGACTCACATACACACAGCAGCCAGAGAATAAAGACACTCACTGCTGCAAGTACCAATGGAATTCAAAAACAGGGAGCTCCAATCCAAGAAAGCTGAACTCTCTAGGAAGGTCTTGAGAGGAAGGAAGAAGTGGAGCTGGGGTGGGAAGAGGGAGTAAGACGGGAGGAAATCAGTGAAGTATATGTGGCAGGTAGGGGAGGGCAGGGGAAGAATATTGTGTGTGAGGAAATAGAGATGAAAAAGAGATGAAGGCAGAAAAGACAAGAAACCGTGGAGGACCCTGGCCTCGAGCTGGGGGAAGGATGGATGTGATGCTACTGACAGTAAGTAATTGCTGTAGGGTCTCATGCAAGTGACACTCTCTTCCAGACAGTGAAAGTCCCCCTCCTGCTCTGGCTGGAAAGAAGGGCAGTGAACTAAAGGGTCGGCAAAGCTGAGAGGGCAGGAGGCCTTTAGTCTGGTGGAGCCTCCTTCTGGTTCCTCTCTCCTCTGGTCTGGGAAGCTTGAGTGGGGCTGTGGTTGGAGATCACATTCACCCCTGTGTGACTGGGGCTGCTGTCCTCCTCCTGTTGTATCCACCAGTTCCCCTTCTTGGGAATGCTGATGGGGAGGGAGGGATGGTGGACAGATCAGAACCAAGACCTTACCTTGAAGAGCTGGACCCCGATGCAGGCAAACATGAACTGCAGCAGTGTGGTGACAATGACAATGTTCCCAATGGTCCGGATGGCGACAAACACACACTGGACCACATGCTATGGTGGGAAGAAGGAAGAGGTAAGGGAACACGGTTTCAGGAAATTCCTGCAGCCTGAGCTTCCTTCAGTCAAGCCATGAGCCCTCCTGGGAGGTAGCAGAAGCTGCCCCTCAGCCGCAAGTGGGAGAAAGCAGGCTCAAAGAGGTAAAGCAGCCTTCCCAGTGTCACAGGGTGAGTGATGGAATCCAAAGGAACACAAAGTCCCCCTTGGGGGTTCCTTTTCCAGGGAATCCCTACAGGGGCACAAGCCCTGTGAACTCTTGTTGGATAGTGGTAGGCGTACAGGGACCTCATCACCACCCAGAGATTCTGGGTTTGTGTTCCCCTTTGCAAAATTTTACATAGGAACTCAGGTTTTAAAATGGTTTCCTGTAACCATTCCACTCCTCATGGAAACAGGATTTGAGTAGGACCAGTGTATAGGCACCAACATGGCAGACTCTTGGCTTGATCACTCTCTCCTCCCTCAAGCCCAACCATCACCTCAGCTGACAGTCTACCAACTAGCAGACCCATCAATGTTTCTTAGGTTGAAGGCTTCCCACCCAGGTCCATCATCTCACCTTTAGCCCCTTGGCCCTGTTGATGGCCCTCAGGGGCCTAAGTACTCGCAGGACTCGCAAGATCTTCACAACATTGATTGCACTAGACCTGGAAGGAAAAAAGGGCAGGTGGTAAGTTTCCCCTGCTTCTGAAATGACGAGGGGAGGTGATGTCCTGACAGGCTGATCCCAGGCAAACTTGACATATGGAGTCTGTCTGGGGTACTTTTTACTTCTAATTTTTACCTCTAAGAACCTGGGGCTTGCTATAACTTTGTGATTTTCCTGTTGATGAGAGAATAGAGAAACTAGGTTTGGGGATATAGTCCTGGGTTTCATCCCTAGCATGGCGACAACCACAGAAAGCATTTGACATCAATCGTTAGCAATATAATGTGCTACACAGGGGGGCATCCTGTGCACTAGTGCTGTCCATTGCGAGCCAAGTCACCTGAAGTCACATTTCCTAACTTTGTTGAGACCTAGTTTCTCATCTGAAAAATGGGGCAGCGATTAGCTCATAAGGATGCTGCAGGGATTAAATGAGAATTTTATGTGCATTATCCAGCAATGTGCTTGGCACTTATGATCCAAATAAATGGTGGCTTTTATTACTATGCCTGCTGAAGACATCACTGTACATAAAGAAAGACAATAATGCTGGAACTTCATGCCTTCTGGTTAGAGGTGATGGGGGTGGAGAGGGATTTTTGAGTGTAGATCTCTAAACACAGAACCCAGGTAGTCAAAAACCATATATATATATCCTTTTCTGGTTCCTAGCATGACTCCAAGAAAGAATGGCTTCCACATGTCTGGGATGCCAAGGCCAAGTTAAAGATTCCAGGAGCATTAGGCTGCTGCCATGATCTGGTGGGAAGGAGGAAGGGGGGGCAGTCCCCCCCCCCCCCCACAGACCCGTGGCAAGATGCCTGGATGGTTTTCAGTTGTCCATCCAATCCAGGGAGAGGTTATGAACAACACCAGTTGCTGAGCAACTCTGAAGGATGTCCCAACCCTCCCTTACTAACTCTGTGATTGAGATATTTTCTTGAGCACTAGGAGAGGAGGTCTCACAATCTGCCTTGGACACTAAAAAGCATATGACACATTGGTAAGTGCCAGCTTTATTCTTCATAGTTCAGAATGATGTGCACACGATCTATAGAAAGATCCAATTTCTCTGGTTCATGGGCCTTTTATTCCCAAAGATTCAAAGGGCATTCCTATCTATCACTGCATCTTTTCCCCCAGTGTCTCTGAGAGGGAGTCAGTTTGTATTGAATCACAATGGAAAGGATTTAAAGGTCAGATAGGGAAAAAACAGACTGAAAAGAGAAATTCTTAGTTCAAGGTGAAATTGATTTAATGGTAGTGTTGGGGTTAGAATCTAGATATGTAAACTCCCAGGCAGAAAATTTTGAGAAATATAATTGATATCCATAGAGCAGAGTCTCACTTCCATGGCCCCCATCTCATCCTAGAGGCTGACCATTAAACAACCTTGGGATGGGAGACTCAGGACCTCTGAGACTTACACCTATTTCTGCCATTGGCATGACCTTTAGCAAGTCTCCTGATGTCCTGAAGGTCATATTTCCTATTCTATGAGCTGATAACTGCACCTTGCACTGCCTACTTCATAGAATTTTTTTTTTGAGAGGATCATGGAAAAATGTGTATGTGAAAGTGCTTTGAAAGTTCCAGTGCAGAATCGACATGCTCAGCCTTAGAATGTGGTAGAAACCAGTAATCAGATTCTTTCAGACCTAAGAAAGGTTTGAAAGCTAGACAGTACAGGGAAATCACCTGGAGAGCTTTCATAACTGTAGCACCAGACTGTACCCCAATCCAAAAAAATAAAAAATAAAAAATTCTGAGGGTGGGATCCAGGCAAATGTCATTATTTTAAGTTTCCCAGGTGATTCCTTTGTGCAGCCAAGATTGAGAATAAGTAATTTATCTCTCTCTGTCTCTTTTCACCATACACACAACAGGTGTTTTGACTAAAAAGAGAAGTAAGAGAAAGGGAGAGTAGGGATGGCTCAGAAGGTCAGGGGCAGGTCAGGGCAAAGGCAGGACCTTGGCAGCTAAAGAGCACATGGTAGAGGAGGTAAGAAGGTACTGGGGACACCCGTTTCTTTATAATGGAGCCTGGCCCTTTTTCCTGTGGCAAAATCTAGACATTTAAACGTATTTCTGAGGATCACATACCCTCATGTATCACACCATTGAGGATATGGACACAAGAAACGAAAGCCACTATGTAGTGCAACCTCAGAGGCCCTATGCTATCATAGTCCCATTGTGGTGGCCCTGCAGGAAGGCTCTCTAGAGCTTGGTGTCTTCTCTGACACCCATTCCTAGCTGATGACCTCATCTTGGGCTAAGGGAGCCCTACTCACTGAATGCCAAAGGAGATGAGGGACACGCTGACCACCAGCAGGTCTAAGATGTTGAAGTAGTTCCGGCAGAAAGAGCCCTTGTGTAGGAAAGCCCCATAAGCAGTCATCTGCAGGAAGGGACAGAGAAACAGGGTGTAAGTGACCCCAGCCCAAGTTCCACAAACCACCCACACGCTCATCACCCTTTCCTCCCACAGCGTCCCTTGGGCAGGTCCCAAGCACTGCCCAAGGGGAACAGGAAGGACTGAGGAAGGAGATTTGGTGGCCAGAAAAGGTTCTTCAAACATTCACTCAACCACCAAAGAATTCTCCAGCTCAGGATGTATAAGGGCTCCTACTCCTACCCAACAGCAGGCTCTTCATGATTGTGCTCAAAGCCCTTTCAAATGGCCCACCACCCCTCTCTGATTTTTCTCTTCCTCATCACAAGTCTATGATGGCTCCAGTATGTTAGGGCCCTTGACTAATGTTCTTTAGGCCAGTTTACCCTGTATGCACATTTTCCACCCTCTGAACTTCACAGCCAACTGAAACACTCGTTATCTTGGAGATGGAGAGAGCATGTCCAGAAGGGCGACCAACTGTCCTGGTTTGCCTGGGACTTGCTCATATCACTAAAACGTCCTGCATCCTATACAAACTGGGATGGTTGGTCACCCTGGTGTCCAGAGAAAAGTTCTACCAATAACTGTGGCAATTAGCATCCCTCTCCTCTTTGGCTTTCAATAGTGCTTGGGATCTATGTCAAATGTTCTAAGCTCAATTTGACTGTTTCCCTTCTAGACAGAATCTGGAGCTCTTTAAGGAAGGGCATGAACCATGTGTTTAGAGAGGGTAATGTGAGACAAAGGTGAGGAATGCAAGTTCTGGAGCCAGACCACCTGATCTGAATCCCAACCCTCCTGAATTTTATTTGTGTGGCCCTGAACAAGGTTCTTAACTTCTCTGTGCCTTATTTTCCTCATCTAAAAATGAGGATGATGATAATATCTACTCCACTGGGATGTTAACATCAACTGAGTAAATATATAAAAGATACTCGGGACACTCTTCTGCAGATACTATGCTCCGTATGTGTCACCTGTCACTGTGTCTTGGATTTGAATTCTGGATTCTTCCTGTATAAAGGAAGTTGAGTTTCCTCATCTATAAAGTGGGGATATGATTCCCTTGTCTTTGTGAGGTTCCTACAGGAAAACAAGGCAGGACTTTGAAAAAAGAGAACACATGAGATAATGATTATCGTTGCAGGATCTGGCTATGATTACCTCCCTCAGAGCTAGAAGGAAGCTGTTCACTGCAGGTGCTCAACCAATAGCTTTTACCATTTTGTGACATGAATGAATGGCCTGTGGATATCCGGGATAAGGGCTGTGAAAGGCCATGGGCCATGAAGCATCAGCTAAAGGGAAAAATTTGGAGCTGATGGCCATGAGGCTGAGAACAGCTCCCCGGTCATCTGGGGTCCAGTTTATCTCTTTGGAATCAGAGCATGCCCAGGGTGGTGTGTCTGCAGAGCAATTCAAAAGCAAACACAGGGGGAAATTGGCAAAAAATAGCTCTTGCAACCTAATTCTTTCTATTTATCTCCTGAAGCAGGGGATCACAGGGGATTCAGGCACCTGTGTTCTGCAATAGTTTTTAGAAGTGGGGAGGTTACATAAAAGGTTGCAGGGAAATATAGTTGCCCATCTCTCCTGAAGGCCTGCCATCTGGAAGGCACACTTTCTTTGTCTTGGTGATGACCTGGGACCCCAGACATTGGGCTCAGGTGACTCTTGTGGTTCATGCTCACCAAAAAGCCCCCTGTGTCTGCAGAAGGCTGAGCACCTTCCCCAGCAACCTCACTTTTAGGCTTAGGTGTTGTGTCTGGTCCCTTCTTGTTCTGGTTCTTGTAGAGCCCTCTGTATACGGGAAAAAGCATTCCTTAGATAGGTAGGCAGTAGGGATCAGTGTGCCACCTTCTGTCCTTTGCTTCTGCTTGGTCAGAGGACCCTTAGAAGGAGACCAGCCGTTTGGAAAGTGTGCATGTGCATGTGGGTTGGGAGCCAGAAGGAGAGTGGCTGTGGGATAAAAGACAAGTGGGTGCTAGAGAAAGGGGACATTTATCTGAAAGCCATGTGTGGCATTCAGAGCACCAGAAAAAGCCAGGTTCAGGGAACTCAGTGCAAGCTGTCTTTCTACCCTCCTTTACTGATTGCCCCCTCCTAGTCCCTTACTTCTAAAAGTTCTAAGTCATTAACCAGGAAAGGTCTATTGCCACACTGAGGAGGGAAAAGGGACAGGCTGTAAAGTCACTAACTCTGAGCTGGAAGGGCAGCAATTCCCTCCTCAGTCACAGGCAATAGTCTAGGCAGCCCTTCCGACCACATGTATCTCCACTCTTCTCATTTCCATGCTTTGGTTCTGATTCTACTTTTTCTTCTCTGTGTCAGTCCTTTGCATTATTAAGGTGGATGGTCCGACATGTGCTTTCTTTTCAAGGCCAAATCACCCTAGATCCTCCCATAGTTCCTTAGGGTAAATGAGTCTAGTGGATGGCCATCATAGCCTTCGGGTTGGTGCAATGCTGGACCTTCAGGCTGGGCAGAGGGACCCAGTGAAAGGGAAGTGCAGGAAGTGCACTGGTCATGGGGTCAATACTCAGAAGCAGTGAGCGTAAGAGAGACCAGAAGAGGAAGAGAGAGGAAGGGGAGAGAAGGGCCTTGCCATGACAATGCTTGCAGAGAGACTTTCACTTCCGCTTGTATGGCAACCTTGAAGGAGCGATGGCACCATTGAAATCCACGAGGGAGCTCTGTGGCGGGGGTTGGGGGGCATCCATGAGAATGGGGGCCTTGGGGTTTTTCTTGTCTTGGGAAAGAACTTTGTGTGTCTGTGTGCCTCTTTGTGTCTGAAGTCCAGGAAAAAAGCACCTCTCCATGGAAAAGTGGCTCCCAGCAGTCTCAGTGCTGCCCTGTGACTCCTGATTCCCACTCCCTGACTCCAGGAACTGAAGCCTGGCCAGATCTACTCTCCCAGAGCACGAAAAGAAAATTCTGAGCAACACTTTGGGTGAGCAACAGAAGTGGCAAAACTGCGCCACTGGGGACAAGGGCATCATGGCTGGCACTCAGAAACCACCCTACTTGAATGGTATCACGATGTGATGAAATGTCATGCTTCTCAAAGGGTTTTGCCAGGATGGAATTTTATTAGAAAAAGAAGGGTCTGCAGCCGTCAGAGGCACAATGCTGGGGTGGACACCAGTTGGGTCAATGATGGATGGGAAGGGGGCCTGAGCTCCTTGGGAGCGGGCACCCCAGGTGAATGTCCCAGAGAAAAGATGCTTTAGCTGAAGCTCAGAGTCTATAGCCCTTTTGTTTAGGGTGAGGGTAAAACTGACCCCTTGCTCAGAGAGCAGCACACCTTACCCAAGGTCTCAGAACTCACATCCTGCATCCCAGGTGGACTGGCTTAAGGCATTGGTTTAAAGGCTCAGAAGTATACAGGGAAAACTTAGAAACCACCTTGCGCATCACAGTGCTGTTCAGACATGGGCGCTATATGTTTTTGGGATAACCATGTTGGAGCAACTCTACAGATCTGAGCTGGCAACAGCAGGCAGGGATGGGGCCTGGGTGCTCAAGCTCCTTCCAACATTGGTTCACTCCCTGTACTTTGCTCTGCAAGACAACTCTCCCTCCCCTGGGCTTGGGGCAAGGACATTGTAACAAAAACTTTTCAGTGAGTCACTGGAGGGTCAGAAGTGATCTACAGCTGTCTGCTGAAAGGCCTTGGCTGGGAGATTGGCTCCAAATCTTGATTATTCTACGTGGCCCCACTCCAGCTTGGCCCTGATGTCTGCTGTAAGTACTGAGGAAGTTCTTGATGACAGACATCCACGGAGAGCAGCCAGAGTGACTCCTTCATGCCCCAGAGCTTTTCCACTTGTGGAGTTTGTGTTGGCATCTCTGCTAGGCAGGAGGAAGATGGGAGAATTCTAAGCAGATCTCAGATACCAACTGGTTGGAGATGGCACATATGAGCATGTGTGGGGGCACTGCTGATGGCCACAGTGCCAACCAGTGAGGGGACCGTATCGGTGGTGACACAGCCAAAACTGCTTACTGGTGGTCAGAGAGAGGGAGCCTGGCCATGATGGGTGGATGGGGGACTTCTGGTTTCCGAACCTGGGTAAAGTGCATGGCACAAAGTGAGGGGCACTGATTCTTCACTGCAGGCATGAGAGTCAAAAGGGAGAGTGAAGGAAATAGAAAAAAGAAAAGAGTCAGCCAGAGCAGATACAGACAAGGAAAGAGATGGACAGAGTGCATTGCTCAGGGTGCATTACCTTAAGGATAATTTCTAATGTAAAGATACTAGTGAAGACATAGTCTGCATTGCCTAGGATCTGAAAAATAAGCATAATTGGATTAGTGGCTCCGAGAGTGAACCCAACACCAACAGGAGCATGTGTGTTAGCGACAGACAGCAGCAGAGAACAAAGATAGGCGCAAGGGAGGGAGGAAGAGGAGGAGAGAGGGCCGCGGGCCTTTACCTTCAGAGCGATTTCAATGGTGAAAATGGTAGTAAAAACAATATCAAAATAAAACAGAATCTGTAAAACAAAAAGAAACAAGGAGGGATGGGGAGGGGGTGGGAGAAAAGCAGGATGGGAGGCCAGGTCAGTGGATGTTCACCAGAAAAAAAACCGCACTTCAAAAGGAGGTGCACACATTGAACCTTTTTACACAGGGACAGATGGAAAGACTTGGGGAACGAGTGGCACATAGTTAACACTGGATCTCAACGTGGGGCTGGCATAGGTAGCTCAGGGTGGAGACCCCAGACAGGTGAGGGGAGCTTCAGGGAAAGGCCTCAGCTGGTTTAGGCAGCATCTGGCTGAACGTTTTTCTCATTAACCCAACTTATTTAACAAACCCAAATCCAACCAATGGGATGTTTGTCAAAAAAGCAGAGAATTTTTTTTAAGGGGAATTTAAATGCTTAACTCTCTTTGGTGTGACTGAACCCGCGAGCTTCCTACATTAGTGGAAATCTATATGAGTATCAACCCTTTGGGGTATGGGAGGGCATCTCCCAGGTCTACCCAAGGACAGGCTATAGGGTGTCATGCTTTATTACATCTCAAGGGATAGATCAGAGGTAGGGTCAATACCAGTCAACCACAGGAAGAGCCTGGACCAAGTGGGCTCCAGGACCTCTGAGTGTTTTAACATATGTATGGCTTCAGATCATGGGCTCTTTTCTTCATGCCCATCTGGTTGGTGTTCACCAGAGCCTTGGGTGGGTCTTCATATTTAGATCAGCTCTGCAGAAGATCATGGAGGTTCTCTACTACATTGGCACTTATGGGCACCTATCTACCAACACTTCTCAGGATATACTGAGAGCAGGGTAGGAAGTCAGTGGCCACATTTTACTAAGTTTACAGGTTATTACAGTTTCCTGGGGAACATCCACAGGCAATCAATCAAAGGCCTGACCTTTGCCAATTATCAAACCAACCTGGGACATTGGGCACATGCTCTTTTACTTGCTTGTGGTCCCAAGATGGGTTTTTCTCAAAGCCCTAATCTCTTAAAGAACTGTTTGTTGTGCATCTGATTATGAGGTTTAGAACTGAGCTCCTGATTAACAATGAAGTCAGCAACAGAAGCTGCGGGCCCAGTCACACTCCCAGAGGAAGGGGTGCAGAGAACAAAAGGGAGTACATACATGGTTCCTGAAGGAGGTGTGCTGGACGGGGTCCTCAGCAGCCAGGGAAATGCTGCTGAGCAGAATGAAGAAGAGGATCAGATTGGTGAAGATCGTGTCATTGACAATGCGGTGACACTGAAGGCGAAACCTGAGTGGGAAGGAGGAAAGGAGAGAGATGTGTCAGGAAAGATGTAGACACAACTCCTTGGGTTTCAGGAGCAGCTCCCCTCAATTCCTTCCACCAGCTTATAAAAGGTGCTTATTGATTTGTGGAGTGGTCTTCAGCCTGAAGTCTTACTGTTGCTGGGTAATGACAAGCCCCCATGATGTATATCTCTAAACAATTTAGTTCTGAGGCACCTTCACAGGCAGAAACCTTTGACATTTTAGAGGGTTACATATGAGATATTCGGGAATTTCTGGATTTTCAAATATTGCTGTGACATTAACAACTGGCCTTTGCTTGAGAGTTGTTTTCCTCATCATTTGGAAAAAAAATCACTTTATAAGATCTATGTCATATTTTTATGCACAGGGAATAATATAGCTATCTGGCTAGGGGATTTGCCCTGTGTAATAGCTTCAAGTGTGCAACTTGATTCCACATCTCAGCACAATTACAAAGAACTACCCATTGGGACCTCTGGACATTCATGGATAGTACCATGTATACCTAGAGTGTGTTGCACACTATCTCATCTTAACAATAGCACAGAACCACCTTCATTTCACAGATAACAATACTGAAACCCAGGAAAGAGAGGCTTGCCCTCAAACATAGCCTATACTGTTGGGGAGTCAGGGCTTGGTCCCAGGCCTTCAGACTTCTACTGATGCCATAATGGTTGACTCAATCCTCTAAGAGACTCACCTGCTGTAGAAGAACCAAGACCTGGGAAGGACAAATTCTGAGACAATGCTGGTTTCATGAGACTTAGGAGCGGTCTACAAGGATCATTTCATTCAAACCAGCAAGCTAACAACCCACCAGTCAACCAACCAAATAATCAACCAGTCAGTTGGCCAACAATCAACCAACTAACCAACTGATCAACCCACCCACTGAGCTGAGGTTTGCGCATGGGCAGCATGGAAGGGCAGAACTGCCTAAGGGGAGATGCCCATAACAGCATTGCTGCCAGGAAACTGAATTTCAAGGCAGTCTTGAGGTGAGCCTGGAACTTTGAGGCTGAGCCCTCAAGGGACACTGGAAGAAAGCAAGCTTCCCCAATCCCAATTTATATATACTTTAGGATTCTCACCAATGAAAAGATCATGGAACACACAAAAAGACAAAACTACCATTAGGGAAACTAGAAATAACAATAAATAACTGATTTGGACTCCAAAAGACCAGGCATTGTGCATATCAGTATAAAATGCAGAATAACTATATTTGAAATACTTAATGGAATAAAAGACTCAATCACAAATGTGATGAATCAACAGAAACTATAAGATATAGACAGATAGATCTAAAAAAAAAAAAAAAAACAACAACATATGGAACTAACCAGAATGCAAGAATAGTCAATGTAAAAAAAAATTGATTTAAACAGCAATATAAAATTAAGAAGAGAATTAACAAACAGGAAAATAAATCAGAAGAAATCATCCAGACAACTGAAAGAGAGGCAAGGAGATGAAAGACATGGAAGGCACCTTAAGAGAGAGGGAAGAGAGGGACGGACAGAATGAGAAGGTCTAACCCGTGTCTAATTGGAGTGCAGGGTGAAGGAACAGAGAATTGAGAAGAGGCAAAAGTTAATGATTATGGCTGCCAATTTTTAAGAACTGCAGAAGAACACAAATCCAGAATACAAATACAGAGTGAGGAAGTATAACATATGCTAAGCAACACAAGAGAAACCTATGCCTCAACACAAGGTAGTAAAGGGTTAGTTATTTACAAAGGAATAATAATTAGAAAGCCAGCTAACTTCACAGTGGAATAACACTTTGATGGACCAAAACTGTTAGTCCCAAATTATACCCATAGCTAAATTACCTTTTAAGAATAAGAAACGAAAGCAATTACAGATGAATACAGGCCAAGTGGACCATAAAGGAACTAGAAAACTTCTATAGAATGTGCTTTAAAAGGAAGAAAATGTTTGCAGAAGAGACTGACATGCATAAAAATGGTCAACAAATGAAATGGCAAGTTATATGTAAATCTAAATATACTCTGCCTAAATCATCATCATCATCATCATCATGTCTAACTTGTTGGGTTCTAAATAAAGTTCAGGACTAAGCAATAATATGTAAATTGGGAGGAAATTAGTGAGTTAAAATACTCTAAACTCCTATTGTACAGAAGGAGGCTTAAGATATTGGTTAGCTTTTCATTTTGTTAAGTTAAATAAACTTAGTAAAGTATCAAAGGTAACCACCCAAAGAATAGTAATAGTTTATACATTTCAAAACCTGGAGAGAGCTCTGCATGGTGGTGCACACCTGTAAGCCTGGAGATTTGGGAGACTGAGGCAGGAGGATAGCAAGTTTGAGGCCAACCTTAGTAATTTAGTGAGACCTTAAGAAACTTAGTGAGATTCTGTCTTGACATAAAATAATAAGCAAATATATGTAAATAAATGCAGATCATCTGATTCAGAGTCCAGGACTCTCTTCCTTGACTCAGAGGCTGTTTACATAAGTTGAGGGAGTTGAGAGAGTCCCAGGTTCCTTGCACAGGTACAGGTAAGACATAGGCATGGGCTGGGTCTGTATCACAGAGGCAGCGGAGTCCACCCTCCTCACCATTCACACACACCTGTTGTTGGGGCTGAAGATGAAAAACGCACTTGCTTCTGGCATGGGTACTGCCTTTTCCTTAAGGTGCAGCTCAGACAGTGGTCGTGGGCGGGGCCCAACAGGCATCTCGGGCTCCTCCTCATCCTCTTCTCCTGTAAGAGAAAAACCACCATTTTAAATAACTACCACTTCCACTGATTCTTACCATTGTGCACCTTTTTCCTGAGACTTTCCTATTGGTAGGAATCAAGACATCATTTGTATCCCTGAACATGTAGAGGATCAATCAAGACAGATATTCTGGGGACTACTGGAGTTTATGTCTGAGAGGGACAGACTTCCCTGGCAGTACTTAATAAGAGGGGTTGTAAGTAGAGTGGAAAACTTGTCCTAGTTTACTTCAACTGCCTGGTTTTAAAACTGAAATTTCCATAGTCCAAGACACCACCCAGTCTTGGGCTAATGGGCATTTTGGTCATCCTGGTTGAAAGGCATTGGAAAGGGAACTAGATAAAACCAGGCATTGCCATTTTGGCTGCCATGAGGAAAGGGAATTGCTTAGTTTGTCAATCCCTTACAAACAACTCCATTCTTGAAAGTTCCAGGAATTTAAAACCAACACTTTCCCATTTATGAAACTCTAACAGAAATCATGTGCTCTAGGGGTACCCAGACAACAATGCTGACTGTAAAGGCCCCTTCATTAGAAGGTTTAGATACTGACTCCAGTCCTTTGTGCTCCTAGACAGTGGCCTCATTAATGTAGACTGAAGTCAAAAAGCTTGCTCCTTTGCTTGCAGCCCATTGCCCATGGGAAGAACCACTGCATACTGTGAAATGCACTCAGACATGTCCGGCACGGGAGAAGAAACAGCGTGACTTAAGAACACAAGCTCTCCAGCCAAGTGCCTCTTGCACATTGTGACTCTGTTTCTTTCTGTCTATGAATGTTTTATTTAACCTCCTTATGCTTCATTTCTTCATCTAAGTTAGAACAATAACAGCATATAGGCACCTAGAATGGTGTCTGGCACATGGTGACTGCTGTATTTACTTTATTTACTGCTGTATTTGCCCTCTCCATCCACAGGACAGAATCTAAGCTTGAGAATTAGTGCTCAACATCTTTCTCAGTCTGATCTATAACTGCTGCTATGCTCTATCAAATTGTCTACTCCCACCCACTGAGATTGGCTAGTGTACCCCCACATTCATGCCTAACCAGAACCTCCAGAATATGCCCTTATTTAGAAATATGGTCTTTGTGGATGTAATTAGCTACGTTGAAGTCATGTTGGACTAGGGCAGGCCCTAAATCTACTATTGGTTTTCCCTTGTAATAAACATTCAGAGACACAAAGGCACACACAGGGGAAAAGGCCACATGAAGACAGAGCCAGAGATTGGAGTGGTGCATCTACAAGCCCAGGATTGCTGGCAACCACAAGAAGTTGGGAAGAAGGGAGACAGAATTCTTCCACAGAGCCTTCCAGAAGGAGCACGGCCCTGTTGTCACCTTGATGTCAGACTTTAAGCTTTAGAACTCTGAGACCAGTTTAAGTTGCCCTTCATCTCCTTCTCTGCAGAATTAGTAAGGACTCCCACTTCAGACAGTTTCCTTTATCTGGCTCTCCTGAGTACCGGGGCTCTGGGGAACCATCTTCCTCTGTGACACCTTGGACCTCTCACATTTATAAGGCACTGAGAACACAAAGCCTCAGATACCTGGCTTTAAATGGGTCTGTCCCGTCTTTCTATGTGCTGAAAATTCTAGAAGGAAGAACCACACCCTGATTTTGATGATGATTAAACTTCCACAACTTCAAAAGAAAAGGGGCAGGTGGAGACTCATCTGTCATGGGAAGAGCATCTTAGGAACCCAGCCATGCCTTGCATGCTCTCTCTTCTTCTGGTTAAAATGAAGCTGGGGGGTGGGGGGGCAGCTCAGTGGTAGAGCACTTGCCTAGCACCTGGGAGGCACTGGGTTCCATCCTCAGCACTTGGTGGGGGGCGGGAAGCCAGGTAGTGCAGAGACAAAAATTCCTGGCACAAAAGTAATTCTTTATCAAGCAAGAAGCATTTAGGCACCAAGGCTTTTTTGGAGAACCAGCAGAATATATCCATAAATCAGATCCTATCCCTAGGGTCATTAGAGCTGACCAGCAAGGCAATTAATATTTTCAGAGGAGAGCTGCAAGATTAAAAAAATTGTGTGAAAGCAAAGAATTGAAGCTTTCTGATTCCTGAACCTTGCTGTGTAAAAGAAAGTAGAATAAGTAAAACCAGAATTGGTCCAAATCATATTCACAGGTAAAATTTAATAAGGAAAGATTTAAAATTTCTGCCCAGGTGTTTGTATTCTTTTCAGTTTTGCTCTAAATGGGCCAACATTTTTGTATTCATGACAATTTGATAACAGGTCCCTTAATGCTTATTTGAATCAAATATATTTATAGAAAACCATATTTATTAGCGTTGTGCCAATGTAACGTCCTAAGGAATGGTTCTGCACACTCTTGCATCAGCATAGACTGTCTTGCTGCTTAGGAAGCTCTACCCTGACTTCCATTCCTGGGGTAAGCAAGGCAGTTGCTCCATCAGATACACCTGCTGAACTGCAGGCATCATTCTTAGAGGACATGATTTCTGAAGGACAAACTCAAATTTGTAAAAGGACAGAAATTTGACAGCATGCGATGCCAGCAGGTATCATGGATAAAGAGGGAGGCTGACAGATCAGGAAAGGTCAGATGAAGTTCATTTTTGGGCTGGCAGCTGAACCACCTGGACCCTGACTCCTAAATGCCAGTAAAATTCCTTCAGGATCTTTATTTTCTCTTTTCTGTTCTTGGGGGTTTGGAAAAAAGTGTGATGAGTCAGGTAATGCTGCTGCTTTTCTGAATGGCAGTTTAGAGTATTTAAAAGTGAAAGCAGGGGCTGGAAATATGGCTCAGTGTCAGAGCCCTGGGTTCATCCCCAGAACTGAACACACAAACCGAACAAGTGAGCAAATAGGAAGCACTGGACAGCTGAATACCCCATCTTAGTCTTTGGCATCCCTTGCCTCCTCCTCATTTGATACTCAATGTTTGTCTCTGCAATTTTGCTTAAGGCCAACTGGAATAAAAACATTATTTGCCTAGTGCCAACAGAGCACTGAACCCCCAAGGTTGAGAACACAAAGCCATGGTTCTTGTCCTCATGGAGCTTACATTTCTCAGCATGCGAGCCTGCTAGCAACCCAAGGGTAATGCATGATTAGCAAGGACCAAACATCCAGGGCAGAGCTCTGCCTGAAAGTATAGGAAGAGAAGTCTGAGGATGCAGTTTCTGTACCAGATATCTGCTCTATACTGGCTCAACTAAAAAACCTGCTATGCTTCATTCTTCTTTCTCTCCCTCCAACCTCTAAGCCATTGATAAATCCAGATGGCTCTATCTGCAAAATGAATTCCAAGTCCAGGTTCTGCCCTTAACCATCAACTGCCCCCTTCCTCACATGGCACCCAGAGTGAAGTGAGTCCTTGAAAGGATAAGGAACTTTGGTGACTGTCCAGGTGCATGGTCTTTGATTTATTTAATTTATTCAAATAAATTAATAAATTAAAAGCAGAATGTTGTGGTTTGAGGCCTTCCTGGTGTCCCATCTCATCTCCCAGTGCTCTCCCTCTGTATTTGTGTGGTCAGTAAAGGGTTTTTTTGAGGATGTGACATTTGGTCTAAAATCTGAATAGCCTGAAGGACTTGAACATTTCTGTACCAGATATCTGCTCTATACTGGCTCAACTTGGAGGTGCAAGTTGAGGTGCACTAGCCCACTTGGAGTCCTCTGTGGCCAAGTACATACCACCTAAGAGATCATGCACCCACTCTTCCCTCCACCCGGAGAGCTCATCCCTCTGACTTCCATGTTCAAGTTCTTCAGGCTATTCACATTTTAGCCCAAATGTCACATCCTCAAAAAAGCCTTTACTGACCACACAATTAAAGCAGCTCTGGTTTGTTTTCTTGTATGTTTCTCCATTGAAATGTAAACTTCAGGAGGGCAGGGCCCTTCCCTGTCTTGCCTAGACACGTATCCCTGGGGTCTGCACAGTGCTTGGCTTACAGTAGGTGCTTGATAAGTAGTTATCAAATGACACATTATCTCCAAGGTTCCTTCCAACTCTCAGTGTCTACGACAAGAGTATAGCTCTGATACAACTTTTTTAACCTTTCCGACTCCCCCACCCTCCCAGTCAAGACCCCCCTTTCCCATGAAGTCCCTCCTGCTGATTTGACCACATCTCATTGCTCTTTTTGTGCTTGGACCCCTTAAAATGATCAGAGCATCCCCCAGAACCTCTGATGCCATACGACACAATTTCTGGTGTCACCTGCTTTTTTAAAAAAGCAAATGTGTACTCGTTCATTTCAAGTTCTTAGAGGTTCTTAGGAACATCTCTATTTTCATTCAAATAAATTAATAAATTAAAAGCAGAATGTTGTGGTTTAGATATGAGATGTCCCCCAAAAGCTCATGGGTGAAACAACGCATGAGTTTTCAGAGGTGAAATGATTAGATTGTGAGAGGTTTAACCAACTAGTAGATTGATCTTCTGATATTCAGGATAAACTGGGCAGTAACTGCAGGCAGGTAGGGTACGGTTAGAGGAAGTTGTCAATGTGGGTGTGACTTTGTGGTTTATATTTGCCCTTGATGAGAAGAACTATCTCTGTGCTGTACTGTTTTGAGTGCTTCATGCCTATCTGCCATGATGCTCCATCTCACCTCAGGCCCAGAGTTATGGAATTGGCTGACCATGGACTGAACTTCTGAAACTGTAACTCAAAATAAACTTTTCCTCCTTTAAGTTGTTCTTTTCAGGTCTTTTGGTCTCAGCAACACAAAAGCTGACTAAAACACAGAATTATCTATTTTTCTTTGCATAAAGGTTTTCTTTGTGCATGATGGATGCATCTATCTACTATAAATTGAATATCCCTAATCTGAAAATCTAAAATCTGAATCCTGAATTTGAATTTTGGAGCATTTCAGATTTCAGATTTTCAAATTAGGAGTGGTCAAATGGTCAAGTTCATGCAAACATTCTGAAATCCAAAATACTCGAAAATCTGAAGCATTCCTTGTCCCTGGCATTTCAGATAAAGGATAATCAACCTGTAGCACTATGGGATAATCTTGAGATGAAAACCAATGGATAACATTTTTGAGACTGAACAGAGTGGGGAGGACCCTAGGGTCACTGCAGGGCTGTATGGCCCCTCTGTGTAATTTAGAAACAGTCCTTCTGGGTATGACTAGTCCACTGAGGGCTGGATTCCAGCTCCCATTCAGCCACCATGTTGCATGCTTTGGTACAGCTGGACATGTAAATGCAGCGGACCTGGTGAGAGGGTGAGTGAGGGGAGCAGGGAAAGGGAAACAAAGGACAGTGTGGAAGTGCTCTAGTACTGGCCCTTCCCGTCTAAGAGTTGGGCTGAGGCTCCCTTCTGGGGGGTATCTGCATGACTAGGTACAACAATGACCAGCTGCCCACAGGCTGCGAAAGCAGGAGGGGCCATGGTCAGGGACCAATGGTAGGTCAGGATCTTTGCCTTTCATCATTCCAGAAAAGCAACGGGAAAGAGAGACTGACAAGACCAGAGACATCAGGCAAATGAACCTTCAGAAGCATCTCGGGGAACTTCTGCTGCACTTGGCACAAAATGACCCAGGAGATGACCTGCAGAGGTGTGGTCATCACGGGGGTAGAGCTGGGAGACACAGCTACTTGGCCTTCAAGGGGCCAGGTAATGTGTGGAGCCACCGACTTTAGGAACATGCTGCTTTTGGGCCTCCGGGAGCAAGAAAATGAAAACCAGGGATGGAGAAAAAACAAGGGGCCTGGGAACTGGGTTAACCACCCAAAAGGAAGTGGTAGTGGGGTGAGGGCAGCCTCAATTGTCTATGGCCCCGAGGTCTCAAACTTAGGGTGCTATAATTTGTATCTTGAATGTCCCTCAAAGGCCCATGAAGGTTTGGTCCTCAGCCTGGCACTTTTCGGAGATGGTGGAACCTTTAGGAGGTGGGGCCTAGTAAAAGTACATTAGGTCACTGGAGGGGTGCCCTCGAAGGGGATATTGGGAACCTGGCCCTTCCTGTCTGTTTTTCACTTCTTTGCCACCACAAGGTGAGCCGCTTCCTGCTATGTGCTCCCCCTATAATGTGCTGCCTCACCACAGACCCAAAGCAACAGTGCCTGTACTGAAACTTCTGAAATACTGAGCCAAATAAACCTTTCCTCCCCTTAAGTTGATTATTTCAGATATTTTATTATAGCAGTGGAAAACTGACCAACAGCAAAGGTAAAGTGATAGATGGAACCAAGAGAAATGAAGACGAAGGTCTGCGGGAGATTAGAGAAGAGTGGCCCCATGATCACTCCAAAAAGTCTAAAGAATCTGAAGAATCAGCAGAGCATGGCCCTGTTCCAAAGCACAAGCATCCCAAGAATCCACAAAGCCACCCCAGACAGTGTCATGCTGGGTCAGCAGAGAGACATTTCTATGAGAGCCCACTTAGTGACAGTGTCCTCATTAGTCCTTTTTCTCATTGATGTTTCCTCTTCTATTTCATTACAGCAACAAAAAAGAGAAAAGCCAGTAGTCTACTTAGAACAACAGAATTTGAGGTTGTTGTCACAGATGCAAGAGGTGTGTTATCCTACAGCTGTGTGGAATGGACAGGTCTGGGCCTGACTATATCTAGATGTGTGTATGTGCGTGCGTGTGTGGGTTGTGTGTGTGTGTGTGTGTGTGTGTGTGTGTGTAAAGACCCTCAAGTTTTGTACAGGGAGGCTGGGTCTTAGAGGCCAGGCAAGCTTGGGATGGGATCTTATTGGGGCCCAGAGGGATTTGTTCTATTATTCTCTCTCTCTCTTTCTCTTTTCTTTTTTACAGTGATGGGGATAGAACCCAGGGCCTTATGCATGTTAGGCAAGTGCTCTACCACTGAGTTTCACCCTCAGCCCCTATCACTGTCTTTCATTTTAAACTTTTAAAATACAATAGTAGATTTGCCTGTTTTATGTAGATTTTTCTCCATGCTCTGCCCAGAACCATATATATCCTTCTAAGCTAGCACACCCAAATGGGTTTTTCTGCTATCAGGCCCTCTTCTGCATGGTGTGAGTTCTATCTCTTCTCACTTAAATAAATCATGCTCCATTTACTCTTAAAAAGAAAAGAAACAAAGCAAAACAAAACAAGTAAAACCCTACAGGAGTAGAGACTTCATAGTGAACCTCCCTATGCCCAGTTTCAACATGTATTGCCATTTCACTGATTTTGTTTCACTTACCTCTTCTGCTCCCCCTTTTGGAGGGGCATTTAAAAATTAATTTCTAAATATTTCAGACATAAACACTTAAGTGTTTTAAAAACAGAACTATCATAATATTATACCAATGTGATTAACAAAATCTACTCAAAATCATTTAGTTCCCAGTCCATATTCAATTCCCCCTAATAATCTAAAAAAATCTCCTTTTAAAATTTAAGTTGCTTTTTCAGGATTCAAAAAAGATCTTTCCATTGCATTTATTAATACTTCTAGCAAGTTCCTGAAATTCTGTGATAGATAGCTCTCTTCATCTCCCCTAGAAGGGTTTTAGGACTTCAATAGGCTCAGTGTCCCAACAGGAAACATTCTACTCTCCTTTGTGTCTAAGTCCAAGATACCAAATTCTTACTTCCCTGAAGGGAGAGCAGAGTGGTGGCCTGGTGAGCAGGAAGCCTGCTTCCAGGATTAATAGAAAACACCTCCACTGTCTTTGCAGCTCAGGTAGAGAACAGGTAGAGGGAAAGCGACAAGGAAAACCTATCTTTACTCAGAATCACAGAAGGTTTTCAGCTACCCAACTTGGTTACCAACCCCAGCACAGCCTAACCTACACAGAGAAGGGTCAGTGAAAGCCACTGTGGTGGTATGTGTTGACTTCCAGCTTGAAGTTGGTGATAATCATCTAGGTTAGAGGAAGGCAAGCCCTAAGATTGTCCTGGGGACTCAGCTACAGGAAGCAGAGAGAGATAAGGTAGGATTCTGACATTAAAACCTTTCTAAAGGAGACCGCCTGCCAGTTCATACATCTGATAGATGCACAAGAAGATGGTGTCAGCAAGAGCTCTTTTTATAATAAGAGACCTGAAAGCATCTTACTGAGCAACAAGTAGGACATCTGTGGTGGCAGCTGTCTTGGTACTCAGTAATATCTCCTGAGCAAGGGCAGATTTGGAATTGCCTATTATTATTAGGCAAGCATAATGCTGCAACATATGCTATACCAATAAATTACATGAATTAATAATGATCATATAGCACATGATATAATAAAACCTTAATTGCTCGTAGAATCCAGCTTCCAAAGGACAAAAAGAGGAGTATAGATGGAGATTGGATAATGGATACTCCAACACACTTAGATAGAAGGAAGAAGTACTAACATTCTACAGGGCAGCAATAGGGGATGGGAGGACTATGGATCCTAACATGTTATATATTTTATGAAGAACTAGAATAGATTAGCTCCAACGCTGCAAACTCAAAGTAATGCTAAGGAAGTGGAAATGTTAATTGCCCTGACTTGATCATTATATATTTTATACAAATATCAAAATAATCACATTGATCCCCATAAGTATGCAAAATTATTTACATGTTAATAAAAAGGTTAAAGACATTTAAGGAGATAGAGATGTTAATTATTCTGAATTGATCATTACGCACTGTAGGCACATATTGAATTATTACTTGGTACCCTATGCATTTGTACAATTGAAATAATGACTTAAAATAAGTAAAAGTAATTACAAATTTTTTAAAAACACCACTCAAATGAGTTCTCAAATGCATTCAGATATTACTATTACAAGGAAACCAGAATCAAAGTTTTCCCCAAGATGGTAATGGTAATGCTTCAATATACAGCCAAGATGTTCAGCAGTGCAAGGTACTTGGGGAGGGAAAGTGGGACCATAGGTCCCCAGTGCACAGCCATCCTGCATGGCTAGCCCCAGCTTCCTGATCTCAGAGTCAGACAGTGTGACAGGTACCTGCAGCCTCTGGGTTTGGGTAGGAACTTTTATCCTCATTCTCATTGGGTTGGAGGTCATCCATGTTTATCTAGGCAGTAGAGGAGATAAGAAAGAAGAATTAAGTCAGATAAGTGCCACAGTTTTCAGGGCTCAAAATAGACTTGAAATTGCATTATATTAAGTGACTGAACTCAAATATTTATACTTGTCAGTGTGCACACCCTCTTGAGGACATTAGCAGAAGGCTGGGTTCAACCCACCATGCCTTCTCATCATCTACTGAACCCTCCTGTTCCAGCCCCATGGCTTCTCTGTCTCCTTTGGGTAGCTTCCTTCTTTCTCCATTTCTTGGGTGACTGGCCTTCCTTTCTCAATGACAGCCCCCACAGCTCCTGGAAGGAGGCAGCTACTCACCTTGGTGGTGGGGGGAGACTCTCCATCAGCAGTAATGGATTTCAGCTCAATTTTCTCCTCCTTGGTTTCCTCCACTGCTGGCTTCTCCACTGCCTCTTGTTTCTTCTCTGGGCTGGCAGTCCTGGCCGGTCAGCAGGAAGAAAAAAAAAAAAAAACAGAAATAAATGTTTACTGGAGTGACAGGAGGCAGTGTAGACAGGAACTACCTTGTGTTTGGTAGGGTCATTGGGCGCAGAACCCCTGGATCTACATTCATTGATCTTTTCCCAGGGTTTGCTGCAATCATGGCTTAATCCCAAGTGCCACTGGACTGAGCCATCTCTGGCTCTGTCTGGCATTTTGGTGGCATCTTGTAGCTACTCAGTGGCTTCAGTCCCTAAATCAGGGAACTGTTCTGAGTCTTGTTTAGGATTGGTTCTGGGAGGAACTCTACTTGATACCCAGCAGAGGCATGGCCAAGGACAGTCCTATCTAGATAGCAATGGAGCACAATGCGGGACCCAACACTGGGTCTTTTGCCTTCCCAACACTGCAGATGGTACAAAATAGTGAGGAAGCACTGCTCCTTAAGCTGGAGCTATTTCCCCTCTGAAAGCTGCCTTCCTCCCCTCTCCTCCCATGGCTTCAAATCTCAAAAGCAACCCCCGACTTTCTAGACAGGTAAGGAAAGGCAGCACCTTTGTAGAGACTATCATTCACGATGGTCCTTGTTTCTGAGCAATGCCTAGGCATTAAGGGAGAGGACCAACTTACTGTAGGAAGCCCCGGACCCAGTCCCTTCCAGAAGGATCGCGCCTAGCGGTTGGTGTCATGCCCCTCTCCCACCAGTGAGAATGGCATTCCTGAACTGGGCTGGGTGAGCTTAGAGGGTTACCTGGCCAGCTTCTTTCTCTCTTTCTCTTCTTCCTCTTCCTTTTGGGCAGAGGTGAGACTCTCGGCATCAGCCAGGTTGTCCACAGCAATGGCCAAGAATACATTCAGTAGGATATCTGTTTGTGTCCATTCTTAAAGAAAATGACCTTGGCCTTGGGGTGTTTGATGGGCATAGGGAGCAGGGAGGGTGCAGGACATGCAGAAGTGGAGTTCCCCAGCAAGGCTCACTTCGAGGGGTTCAGAGCCCAACAGTGTCTCTTCATCTCTTCCTTCCCCATGACCCTGCTCACTATCAGGAGTTCTCTAGGTGGCTGAGATCAGGATAGCTTGCAGGCTGGAGTGGGGCTGTGAGTGAGGCAGCAGGCCTTGCCTTGCTCTTTAATTGCTGGGTTTCATTATTGGTTTCCCCACTGAGATGACTGGCTGTAATTGACATTATAAGCAGTATTGTCTCTAGCAGAATGCAGAATGCTCTTAAGAGCGGTTCATTATAACTGGGAGCTGAGGAGGTGGCCTGTACCTCTGCCAACTCTTAATGTGAGCCTGTACATACAAAGACCCTTGGAGGGTTTGGTTGGAGCTGGCCAAAAGCTTGGGAATTCCTAACTGAAGCAGTCATTTGTCTGTTTCTCCCCACCCTGCCTCCCCACTTCTTACCAACACAAACACTGTGGATCAGAAAACTGCAAAAGAGATAGAGCTTAAAGGGTCTTAAAGTTAGTTAAATTGACCTTCACCCCTGAGCACCCAGAAATTCACACCATTTCTAGGACAGGGAAACCGAAGCCCAAGCAGGTCAAGGGCTTGTCCAAGGAGGTTACTGAACCCCTCACCCTTGGGCCCTGGAACATAGTAGGGGCTTTGCATGCATCATCCTGTTCAAACTCACAATGACCCCTTAAGTAGCAATTACTATTATTCTATTATAGGCGGAGTATCCCTTATTTGAAATGCTTGGGACTTCAAATTTTTTAAGATTTTATAATATTCACATATAAATAATGAAATTTTTTGGTAATGGGACCCAAGTCAAAACATGAAATACATTATTCACATATACCTTGTACATGCACCTGATGGCAATTTTATGTAGTATCTTAAATAATTTTGTGCATGAGATTTATGATGTGGAGTTTCCCACTTATGGTGACATGTTGATCAGAAAGTTCTGAATTTTGGATTTTTGGCTTCTGGGTGTTCAACCTATAGAGCATTTGCAGATACCAAAGTACAGGGCCTTTAATTTGCTGGAGGTCTTGAGCTGGTACAATGTGAAGCTTTGTCTGTAGTTTTAGTGTTTGTGTTTTCTGTATTAGCTGAAGCTGGGGTTTGACCCCTGAGACTTGGGCCAAAGCTGTTTCTATTTACCACCCAGGTTCTGGACACAACTCCCATGGGGTTCCAACCAGGGGAAGAAAAGAAGGACCTGGGTTTGAGATCCTGGGACATGATCTTAGCTGGGACCAGGAAGGATCTGTTGGGTCTGCCTGTGACTAAAGTCCTGGAGAACAAGTTCAGAGAGAGGAGTCTGACCAAAAGCAGGGAGGAGAGATGAAGGTCATTTCAAGGATGATGGCTCGGTCCTCCTTCACTAAGCAGGTGTGACAGCCCCAGGGCTGTCAGGGGCCCCATCCCTAGGGTCCTTAGTATCATAAGTCTGTGTGAGTGGCTACACTGGCCAGAAGGTCAGGGGGCGCCATCCACCTAGCTTACAATCAGGACGTGCCTCCTGGAGTTGAGCGACGCTGCAGCCTGAACAGATTCAGGAACATCAGTGTACATTCTCCCCTATGCCAAAGCTGTGGGCTTCCACCTAGACCTGCCTCTATGCTAAAGTGATTCTAAGCTGGGCCATGTTTTCTTCCCAGGGCAGCCTTCCCCAGCTCGCCTGGGGTCCCTGTGGATGGCAACCAGTGTTCAGCCAGAGCCAGGGCCTGCAGATGACACCCAGGTGGCATTGTGCTGCAGGCTGAGGGTGGGGGCAGCAGGGGTTGGGGGCAGCAACAAAGGATACAATTTCCACAGATGAAGAGGATGATGAAGTAAATACAGACTAACATCCCTGGAAAAGAGGGGCCGCCATAAGCCATGATCCCATCATACATCACCGAATTCCAGTCCTCCCCGGTCAGGATCTGAATGACACATTCCCACCAATAAGGGACACAGCGTTAGACCAACAGCAAACCCCAAAACTCCCCTGCCCTGCCCCAGTATGCGAACACAAATCTCTTTTCCATTTTTATCTCTTCTTCTAACCCCCAATTCTCCTCCCCAGGGTTACTAGGCTATTGAGCTGGGCAAGTTTGACTCTATCCTTAGACAAGATGCACGGCCACTGGCAAATATTACTTGGGGAGGGACTGAAAAGGCATTGTGGTCAAAATCTCTTCTACTATTTATATCCAGTGCATGAGATGATCACCGTTAGCCCTTCCTCTGGGGAGGGGGTCAGTGCCCCTTTACTGTGTTCATGGCGCCAGTGCTGTGCTAAAGCCAATTGTCCCAAACATCAGACAATGGGCATCATCCTTAGATCCTGGCAACCCGCACATATTATTTATTTTTCTCTAGGAGTCAATCTACTTTTAGACTTAAATAGTGCTACTTTAGCCCTGCTGTAAGCCGAAATAGCTATGAAATCACAACTCTCTGAGTTACTTAGGTCTTTTCCCAGGGGCAAGCAAAAACAGAACCCTATCACTCTCCATTCCCCAAAATAAGCAGACTGTTTTTCTTTTTTCTGTTTGGGCTTTCATGTAGATTTAATTTGACTAAAGGGTTATATGGCTAGGGGAGCATTTTTAAACGATTAGGTTTTTCCTTCCAATGGTTTGCCCACCAGAGGAATTCCAATGGAGTTGGATGAGGGGAAACTACAAAAAGAGCTGGAGACACCAGGGACCCTCAGGCCTGATCTAGGCTGGCCTTGTTCACATTGAAAGGGTGACACTTTCCACCACCTTTTTTCAAGGCTCCTTCTTCCTCCCCACCCACCTCCTCCACCACCGAACCACCCTCAGAATCCCAGCAGAGAAGAGTCCATACCTGAAACACAGTGAGGAGGGACTGGGGGAAGTTATCAAATGTGCTCCTCCGAGTCTGCATCTCATCAAAGTTGAACTTTCCTCCAAAGAGCTGCATCCCCAGGAGGGAGAAGATGATGATAAAGAGGAAGAGAAGCAGAAGCAGGGAGGCGATGGACCGCACAGAGTTCAGTAAGGAGGCCACCAGGTTGCTTAAGGAGTTCCAGTACCTGAGGACCAGACGAGGCAGGTCAGCCTGTTTTCCCTCCGCCTTCCTTCCCATCAATCCTCATCTAGGAGCCCATTGAAAGTTCTCAGATGAGTCTCCACCACCTGCTCTTTTTCTCTTTCCTGGGGCAGGGGTGGAGGTGGTGGTGTGAACTGGACTCACAATTAGAGTGCAGAGCTACTAAGTTCAGGTTCCAACATCAGTAATGTGTAATGATGAAGAGATGGGGTGCTGGGGTCAGAAGCCTGAGTTCCCACCCAGCAGGGCCAGCTGCTGGCGGCATGTCCCTTTGGACAAGCCACTTAGTTTTCCTATTTTCTGCCTCCCCATCTGAAAAAATGGAGATAACAGTAGCATGTACTTCAACAGATAATTGGGATTTGCATGAGATAATCCCCCTCACCCCCAAAGGTCCATAGTATAGTGCCTGGCATGCAGTTGATAAAAGTTAGTATTTATTGTTATTATCACTGTTCACTGTTAGTCTTTAGGTATGGATTAAGAAGTATGAATTAAATTATCTGTGAGTAAGAGAGGGTGCAAGGGGGCTGGGGTTGTGGCTCGGTGTACACTTGCCTAGTACACATGAGGCACTGGGTTCGATCCCCAGCACCACGTAAAAATAAAATAAAGGTATTATGTCCATCTACAACATTAAATATATATATATATATATATATATATATATATATATATATATATATATATATAGAGAGAGAGAGAGAGAGAGAGAGAGAGAGAGAGAGAGAGAACAAGGTTTAGCATAGTTTCCCACATTTACCCTGTCCTAAGGATTGGGTTTTATAAAGCCATTCTTTTGGAAATTCTAATTCAGTAGCTGTAGTTGGGGGCTCAGATATCTGTATTTTTAAAAAGCATCCCACAAGACACTGACAGCAGATAAGTTTGGGGAAACACTTATCATAACATTCCTATCATACCCACTGGGGACAGCTCAGAGCAAGTGTCCTCTGTGAGCAGGGGGGTGGTGGGTGGGATACCTGGAGAAGAAGTCCCACTCCTTAGGGTCACTGAGCCCGTCCACTATTTGTACAGAGGCCCCTCATGGCCCAAGAGAACCCCATTCTCTTGGAAAAGTGAGCGGAGGGAACCTACCAACGGCTCCTGGATGTGGCTTGGGCACTTGTGCAATGGTTAGTTCAGGATCAGGAAATACCCAGTAGCAATAGGGACACAGCTCCAAATGGGGTTGTGCCTTCCCCCACTGCTCTGCCTCTGGCCTGCCTGCCTTCCAGAACACTATTCTGATTCCCTCCTCTTAAGAGATTCCCTGCTCATCATCAACGCCTTCAGGGAACTGCTTCTGCTACTTCAGCACATGACCTGTGAACCAACCTGCGGCTGCCCCACAGCTGCACCCCAGCCCGGGCATTTCTCTCCAGAGAACGGTTCCATATTAAGTAAGGGAAAGAAGAAGATGGGCCAACAGTTTGGATGTAAACATGAACTTCCTCCCAACCTGGGTCTTTAATGTTGCTTTCTCCTTTGCAAAATCAGCCTGTCTCCATCTTTCTTTTGCCTGCCAGTCACAGTGGCCAAATTCAGGATTGGTTTGAAGACGGACCCACAGGATTTGCTGATGGAATGTGAGAGAGACATGAAGACTAACCCCTCCAGCTCCCATGTTTGGAGAGCATTCACATACATTTATTTGTATCTGTATTTATATCTGTTCTATAAATGCTCTTACAAGTTTTTTTTTATTTTATTTTTGGCAGTCTTATCTCACCAAAATAAACCCTTAAAATAGTTTTGGAGGGCAGAGATCAAAGAGTTATTTTGTTTGTTTGTTTGCTTGCTTGCTTGCTTGCTTGCTTGTTTGTTTCTCCTCCATGTCCCCCATCTTTGGGGAACTTTATATAACTTCTGCATGACCCAGTGTATGGATTCAGCTTGACATGACCACAGCCATCTTGAGTCATAACTACCATGATTCCCCAGAGCAGCCCTAGTCGGTTTTTCCTGCATAGCTTTCTAGCAAACTATCAATAGACAAAACCATCAGTCATATGTGGGGTATACAAGACCCTGACTTCAGGGATGTACCTGACTCTTCCATGTTATCTTGAGATAAGCCAGGTACATTCCAGGCAGGATAAAGCCACCTTTGTCCTAACCCATAAATACACCCCTCTTTCTGACCCAAATTGCAGGGGTCCTACTGGTCTTGCTGCCATTCAGGACCATGCTTCAAACTGTAAGTCCCCCAATAAACTGCACTCTGTGCAGACCTAGATCTATTTGCTGCTCTGTCTTGGGTCTCAAGGCACCCTGGGGCTGGTCCTTGTATTTCAAGGCTGGATTGCTCTGAAACACCCAACAAAATTGATAGGTTGCTGGGATGTTGTGGTGATCTGCTTAAAGCAAGACGTAATGGAAACTCTTTAGGGGTAGAACACCCTCCCCACTTATATTTACAGTTATTTTCCAAACTTACCTGGAGAGAAAAACCCACTGAGTGCTTTATCATTTCCCAAATGCTGATTCCCAAGTCTCACCTAGAACCATGGTGCTGAGGCTTAGTCTGCACAGAGTGCAATTTACTGGGGAACTTACGGATGGAAGTATGATCCTGGGTGGCAGCAAGACCAGCATGCTTCTTATGCAAGCTGGTCCAGTACTTGTCAATAAACTGGTATTGGGAACTAGTAACTTGAGAGCATATTGATAATGAAAATTTCCAGCTGAACAGAGGGGTGGGTATCTGCATGTGGATTGAGGTCATAGGTCCCTGAGAAGTCCTCTGTGTGCTCAACTGCCATGGAATATTCTAGAAAAGTCTCAATATCCATGGAAGACTGGAGCCTTAATTACCATGAGGTACACAGACACATGGGAAATAATTCACTTTAGTCTTGTTCAGCTACATCTGACATCCATGAGACCCCTAGAGGGAGCCAGAAGAGAAGGCCCCTGTCTTTGGAGAGAAAGTCACCATATATGGGTTTAAGCTTCGCAGAATAGACCAGACTAGGAGGCAGAGAGGAAGGTGGGGTGGGAGGAACATTTCCTGACCTGGGGCCCCTTGGAGTGCCCGGGGCTCCAGGGAAGAGGAGGCTGAAGCAAACTGAGTCATCAGGAGAGAAAAACCCGTCGGGAGTGCCTGGGCATGAGAATGGCCACTGGTGAGTACCCTGGGGGGCGGGGCTGGCAGCGGAGTTGGCATTAAGAGTGGTCATGGTCAAGAATGGCAGACCATGGGGCTGGGATTGTGGCTCAGCGGTAGAGCGCTCACCTAGCACGGGCGGGACCCGAGTTCGATTCTCAGCACCACATAAAAATAAAAGGCATTGTGTTGTGTCCATCTACAAAAAAATAAGATTCTCTCTCTCTCAAAAAAGAAAAAAAAAAAAGGAATGGCAGACCTTGAGGCAAAAACACTGGTTTAAACTGTTTAAAAGGTTAAAAGAGAAACCTTTCCTGTGCTACCCCACACCCCCCCATCCCCCCCCCTGCCTTCCTCACCCCAGGGACTACCCTAGAAAAGTCTGGGCATCACATGGTGAATGGATGGTGGTGCATAACACCACTATGGTATGCCCAACGTCCTACCTCACCCCGCAGGCCCTTCCTCATCTCAGAACATGAGAACTGGAGGGCAGTCTATTATGCCTCTCTCAGCCCATGTTGGCAAACTCCATCTTCAAAGCAGATCCTGATTTGGCCAGCTCCCATCACCCCTATCACCTTGTCCAGGCTGCCAGCCTCCTTCATCTGATTTGTGCGTTAGCCTCTTACCTGGTGGGCCTGCCTCGACCCCAGCTGCCTGTAGCAATTTTCCATACCACAGCAGCATCACAGCATGCTCTCGCAGCATGAGCCACATCAAGCCTCGACCACACTTCGGCCCTCTAGCTACTTCTTTTGCTCCTTGGTGTAAAAGCCCCTGAGTTCTCATGAAGTCCCACAGACCTGCGAGTTCTGGCTCCCACTGCCTCAGCAACCTGCTACGCTCTTCCTCCCTTGGTAACTCCAGTCACACCAGCATCCTCTGTTCCCACAAATTCCAAATGCCCCACCTTCATGGTCCTTGCTATTTCTGCTGTCTGCAGGGCTCTTCAACAACCCTGGGGATCCTGGAGTCCTCTAACCTCCCAGTGAAGCTTTCCCGGACCTCCAGGCTAACACCATATCCTGCTTTAAAAATTATCATTTATCACCACCTGACAGATGCTTAGTTCTTTGTCTAGTGTCTCCCTTCCTTCTCTAGAATGTAAGGTCCAAGGGAAAAGGAATTCATTTGTTTTGTTTATATCCCTAGCTCTTTCATCAGGGCTTGTCCTCATAAAGGTGCTACACTAGTATTCTGTTGAAGGAATGAATGAATGAATGAACTTTACAGTAAGTGTGGCACATCTGACTTGACTGAAGGGAAATAAAAGAGGCCCTAGAGTCACAGACACCCCAGCATGTGTTTGTGTGTGCATTGTGAGGTGGTAGCAGGGGTGGGTGGTGTGACCTCTCATGTATATACCTAAGTCGAAAATGCAATGAGCCCAACCATGAGGAATGGCTGTCGATAGCTTCTCACATGTCATTCCTATTCTTTTAGTTTCCCAAAACCCATGGATAGGGAGTTTCTTATATTCCTAACTGTTCCATCCCAAGACCATGTATCAAATTAATATGGATCAGTTTTCCTAAAGAAAACAGATTGCCATGGTTTTGAGATCCTTGGGTAGCATCCCTGGAAGAGCACTGTGAATGGGAGAACGCCCATCCTGGTGTGCATGTGCCGGCTCTGATTAGGAGATGACTGCACCCAGGTACACAGGGACCATCATGCCCACCACATGAGGGACACCTGGGCTCAAAAGATACTGCACTTTGACCAGTCATGTGGGTAAGCCATGGTTAAGACAAAAGGAAATCATGGTTGCATATGCTGCTTTTCTTCCATGGGCAGTTGCTTCAACAGGGCAAGATGCCCGAAGGTTGGCCTGCCACCTGTACTTTTTGTCCCTTTGGAAAAGAAGTGAAAGAGACAAGCTGGAGCCAGTGGCCTGGCATTCTGAGGGGTACCTAGTTTGGTGAACTGTCCATCTCTAAGCACGTAGAAAAGCACTCTCCACGAGACAGAGCAAAGCATTGCCTAAATGCTATTGTGGCAAAGAACACTAACTGGATCCAGAGCTTCATTTTCATTGATATAGATGAGACCTGTAGGTGCTCAGGTGGCAGCTTGGCAGTGGAGAGGGTGAAGAAAGACCATTTAGACGAAATGGCTGGCAGCCTTATGGTCTGCAAACTCTCTCCTCCTTGTTGCCAATCTGACTCTCCGTGGCCATTACTGCCATGGCCTAAAGATGGGATGATGGCCTCATGTCCCAGAATCACCCTCCTTTTTAGAAAGAGTAGCTGGTGGTAAATGAGTAGTGTTAATGGTGTATTAACAATCAACATAGGCTTTTATCCTAATTGATCAAAAATATGAAATGTACACACTCACACACCAAAAAAGGAAGAGCTCTGAAGAAAAGTGAGAAGAATCAGAAAAAAATACTTGGTGTTTCTGGCCAAAGACTTTGTAGGGAACTTGAGGACACCTGAGAATCTCTTTTCAGAACAAGACACATGCAGGCCCCTGACCGCAGTGGCTCACATGCAGCGCCCAGAGGCCCATGGCCAGCTTGGAGCCTCCGGCCCCCTCCCCAGACACACACTGGCACCACCATCCCTGGCATCAACTCTCCTTTTCTGTTCTCTGGCCACTCTGTGTCACCTTCTCCAAAGTGTGCGTCTTTGCCTACCCTGTTCCCCATCCAACCCAACTTGCTGTTTTCTCTATAAACTATGGTGCATTTGAAGGCTTTTGACCTGCTTAAGTGGTCTGCTACCTAAGTTCTCTCCTTTCCCTTCCTCTCCTCCTCCCCAGCCTTCTTGAAGACTTCTTGCTTGCTGATTATCCATTTATTCATTCCTATGGTTACCTTGTCCCTCCATGTCTCCTGGTTTAAGTTACCACCCTCTGTTCAGGGACACTTTGATCCCCATCTGTTTCCCTTTGGGAGTCTGTCTTTGGGTTTGGGGCTCTGTGGAATTCTTCTTCCTCTTCTATAATAGAGTAACCTGACCTTCCTTGAACTGGAACTTTCATCTATCAAACCTTTTACTTTAAAAAGATCAGGGCTGGGCTCTTTACCTTTCTTTATTCTGGTATAACACGAGCCTTGAACTTGCTATAAATAAAAGAACTTCAAAACAATAGTGCCATTGCTTTGGATGCTTTGCAAATGCCCCACATTATCTCTCTCTGTTCCAGAGAGGGTCATGACTAAATTTATACCTGTCCCAACCATTTTCATCTTAAGGGGTAAAAAAAAAATCCTCTTAGTTTTGGTGTCAAGTGATCTATTATTGGAAATGCATTTATAAAGCAAATTTCATGTGATAAACTTGTGTGGTGCAGGGCTTTGGGAATGTTCTGGAGTGAGAGCTAGGTAAGAGCCTGGAGAAGCAGGTAGTTCAGTCAGTGAGTAGGCTCAGCCTGGCCCTCTCCATTCCCTGGACCAGCTACAGAGATGCAAGAGATACGTGTCCTTGAATCAGAGATGCAGTGAAGTCGAACTCTGGTCTTTGAAGAAACCGTGGGGTCTGGAGTCATCAGAGTGACAGGAGGATGAAGGGGTGTATCCTGAGTCAGGAGGAGGAACCACAGAGAATTCTAGACTATCTCGGTCAAGGTCTGGTACAGCCTCAAGCCCAAGGCTTCCTCTACTGGTTCAGTTCCTGCTGGTACTTGCCCCTGCCCACTCCATCCTAGCAAGGTTGGGAAGCCCATTTTATGTTTTCCACTTGGCTAATAAGTTCAGAGGGCTTGTCTTCCCTATTTGCATCAGAGGTCTTGGTCACCTTGAAGAAGGAACCTGCATGGGGAACAAACCTGTCCAGGATGGTAAGGCAGTCTGGCCTTGTCTTTAGGATGGCCTTGGGTGGGTGTGCCTCTGGACTGTGCAGCTACTCAGGGTTACCTAGTTGGCTCCTGTGTGGTGCAGGACTTTGGGAAGGTTCTGGAGTGTGAGCTAGATGAGTCAGGCTTAGGAAGGGAGCACATTCTTCCTCACCAGTGTTCCCTTAATCCCCAGCAAGTAACAGTTACTGTCCCAGAGAATAGCTACCCTTCCTGTGTTAGTTAGCATGCAGGCTCTTGAGTTTGAGTTGCCATCTTCATAGACCCTTGCCTGGGAACTGGGCAAATGTCAGATTTTTTTTTTTAAATAAAGGCCCTTAATGAGCTCAGAGGCTCCATGGGTCCTTGAGGAGAGTGAGGGCAAGAAGGTGGTGGGGTCAGGTGGGGAGACATGGGGGTGGGACTGGTGTTCACTTCCAGAATCTGGCAGGGACTTGGGGGACCTTTAGAGCCTGGAGGATTTGTGAATGGCTTGGCTCCATTGGTGCCCATGATTCATGTGTAATTGTGGCTGTGCTGAGTCAGCCTAATCTCAGATTTCCGGGCCTGGAGGGCATTGCAGGGCCTGGAGGGTACTGCAGGGGAGGAGAAAGAGAGAGTGATTGAAGGTTTAAGGGGAAGGAAATCAGCAAGTGCTACAGGAATCTTGGTGCATTTAAAAGCCAATTGCATAAAAATGAGATGTAATTAGTAAACTGAACTCACATCTGGATCTAATCTATGGGAAGCCCTTTATCCTCAGCACAGAAAGATAAGGACAGACAAAGAGTAGATGCACTAGATATTGACTCCTGGCAACAGTTAGAGCCCCATAAAGCCCCAAAGCAGGAAAAAGAACCCAATTCATCCTGTGGCTAGAAGGCCGGCTATTATGGGTAATTTACCCTCAGATGATAAATATTTTGGCCATGTGCATGCCTCATTGTTCTGAGGTAGAAATCTTGTCTTCCTATTCTTTCTTTTTATGTGATTTCTCACTCACAGCACTATGAACATTCAGTAATCAATTGACTTACAGTCTAGCACAGGGTTCCCAGTCTTTTTTTTTTCTTCATGAGACATATGGATGGATGATATTCACAGGCATTGTATACTCCTGAAGATGTTCTCAGATTTTAGATTTTGATAAAAGCCCCCATATGTAAGCACACTAATAATAATTCATGTTCATAATGATATTCTTGAGACTCCTGCTCCTTTAGGCAACATGGCTAGACTCAGTCCATCCTGGTCTTGCCCATTCATAAAAGCATTTGGGAATGCAAGTCACAGAGAGTGCTGGTGCTACAAGACAAGGTTATTTTTTTATTTTTTAGAGACACCATTCATAAACTTTGGCACTTTAGCTTTCATATTACTATACACATTGCAAGCAATATCAGATTGCTTGCTATACATTGTTCAACTGCTCTGAACATGGCAAGGTGTCATGACACCATGGTAGAGAATCACTGATCTAGATCAGTAGTTCTCAACTCTTGGACCATAAACATTAAGAGCAGGGAGAATGGCAATGAAATTATAAGAAGGGATCCATGAATCCATAATCACATCTAACATTATAGTACTCTAGGCTGATTTGAGTACTATAATGCATATTTCAAATGCATACAGATGTGCAAGAATTCATAAAAATCAAATTAATTTAAAAGCTTTGCCGAATTCTTAGTAACTCTTACCATTATGTGTTCTCTCAGTCAAGAACTATCAAAAGTATGATTGCTGGTTGTTATGTAGGAATTCATAGGGTTAAACACCTGTGCCTGATTCCCAAATCAGGGGAAGAAGAGACAAGGGCTATATCCCTTCTAGTTATTTGTTTGTTTGTTTGTTTCAGATAAAGCCCTCAGGAGAACTTTATCTGAAACAAGGAACCAGTTTAAGCCAGCCAAATTGCCCCAAATCACTCTTCTGGGTGATCTTGTTCATTGTAATCTCATTATGATGCTAAATTCTCCACCCATGATGTGTTCCCACTCACCATTTCCAAACAAACATGCAATGTATGAGACACATGATCTTAAGCCCACATGTGCAGAAATATGTTAGGCCCCACCTGTGATGGTAAGTCTACAATATGAAGAGGCATGTGTCTCCCCAATAAAATCCCCTTGCTGCTTTTGTTTGGGAAGACCCTGTGCTTTGAGAAACATCCCTAGTGTACTCTCTACTTGCTGCAAATTATAAACCTTCCTTTACTCTTTCATCTCATGGTTGTGCTTATTGGCTTTGCACTCAGCAAGGGCTAAAAACATTTTGCATTCAGTTACATAATCTTGACACAGTTAGGGAGTACAGGACAGAGAAGACAGAGGAGAGGTAAGGATCAAGGTTTTTGATCGCATATGGAGGGCTACGTTTTAAGGCAAAAGAATGGACAAAGGATAGCAGTGGGAAATTAAGCCATTGGTTCTCAAAGTAAAGTCACTGGACCATCAACATAGGGCTCTCCAGGAGTTGCTGACCAATCCGTTGAGGTGAAGTCTTCAGCAAGCTCCCTAAGGGTTTCCACCAAGTTTGAGAGTCTCAGTTGCTGGTTTAAACTACACTGTTAAAAAATGCATCTTCAACATACAAATTGTAAAGAGACATTGCAAAATATTCTCAAGGGGGTTTCAAAAGGAGGGGAGAAACACACCTGTTTGATGCCATGACCACAAAGGTGACCCATGTCAAGGCTGTTTAATGAACCATAGTGTCCACTCATGGCCCACATTGTGGGCAGTTTCTGGGTGACTATGGTGATTTTTGCTTACAAGTCTGGGTTGGGGGACAAGGTTCAGAGGAAGCACAGAATTCCCAACACAACCAATATGTTTGTTGTTTCCCAGCAGTCTCCAGAGAGTTTGGAGACTTCAAAAGAGGAAGATGACGGCCTTTGCCCAAATAATTTCCAATTAAATAATGGAATTATCCTGTTTACAATCTTTCTAGAGATCTGAAAATACTACTAATCCTTCTTGTGAAAGGGCTATGAAAAGCTCTCTGATCAAGACAGATTTTGATAGAGAAGAAGAGTGTTACCTTAGAATTACTAGAATGTTACTAGAATGTTAGGTAGAGGGAAGTGAAGGGAGAGGAGGGGAGGTGATGTGGGAATAGGAAAGAGGTAGAATTAAACAGACATTATTACTTTATGTATATATGTGACTACATGACCAACATGATTCTGCAACATGTACACTCAGAAAAATGAGAAATTATATCCCACCTATGTATGATACATCAGAGTGCATAAATATGTTCTACTGTCATGCATAACTAATTAAAACAAAAAAATTAAAGACAGATTTTGAAAAATAGTTCCTTGGCCATGTTTTTGCATTAGGAATAGATAAATTGGTGATCCAAATAGAATGAATGCTCAGTCTCTTAAAGATGCTCTAACAATATCTAGCAGCAAGATTTTTTTTTTCTATAGGGAAAACAAACAAACAGAATCTCAAGATGTGGACTTTTGAGTATTATTTAAAAGGCATTGAAAAGTCCAAGCAAAAATTAGATTTTACCAGACTCCAGGAGCAGCAAGTTGAATCAGCACTTATCTAATAAGAATCCATATGCAAAAAATTCTTGAGGTCCTATCTCAGGACACAAAAAACAAAGTAGTTCAGTGCATCACAGTGGGATCAGAAGCACAGGCAGTCTGCAAGAGGACCTGCTTTTTACTTCCAGTGTTACCCATGAGCAGTTGTGTGATCTCAGGCAAGTAACTTAACACTCTTAAGTCTCAGTTTCCTCATCTGCAAAGTGGGAATACCAATAATTATAGTACCCCACACTCATCCTCTTAGACGTGGTTGTCAGGGTTATTGGAGCTACTGGATGTCAACTTTCATATCACCCTTTCTGGTACATAGTGAGCCCTGATGTGCACTAATGATTATTACTATTGGTTTTTCTACTACTTTTATTATAAACCAGGGATTTTCTTTAATGTCAATATATTCAGGAAGGTCAAGAAGAGCTTTTCTGGGGGAAGAGAGGGAAGGAGGTTGTTGTACTAGAATGTTAAATGTGTGGATTCAAATTCTTCATGCCCTTGAAGTCCTTTACCTGATATTAAACCTTCTCGCTCCTGTTCCCAAGTTCCCATAGCAGCTATTTCCCCCACACATACTTTGTCAGCTTGTTATATCCTGCCTTAGAGTTTCCTTAATCTTTTCATATGCACAATCTTCACCTCACAACCAGACTATAAATTTATCCTGGGTTCACTTCACACCATCTTTTTTTTTTTTTAACCTCTCAGAATTCAACACACTGTACTCATGAGCCACATAATGACATTTAAGTCAAGGGACTGTATTTATGATGGTGCGGTGGTCCCCTAAGATAACATCTCTTGTGACACCACAGCCCTTCTAGTCTGTGTGGGTTCTCTCTATGATGCGCACACAATGGTGAAACTGCAAAATGCAGTTTCAGAACATACCTCTATCACAAAGTGACAAAGGGCTGTATATACGGTGGATACATAAGTGAGTGTGAGAATGTGTATGTTACATTACTCTTAGCCCTTTTGTCCTTCCTTCTCCTGATAATAGCAATGAGACTTGCTGAACTAATGATAAAATCTCTGGTTATTGAGTGAGTGCTTCCTGTGCCTGGCACTGAACTCAACATTTAAAGGCCTTGTCTTGCTGGTGCTCAGGAACCTGTGCATTTGAATGGTTGCTGAGAGAATTGTGAAGAGAGCAGGGAAACTCAGGGATGCTTTGCATGGCCCTGGTGACTCAGTCAAGTTTGGAATACCTTGAGACAGCTCTGATGAGTTTTGTCCTTGAAGTGGAGATACCAACCTCCATTGCTTTCTACAACACAATCCAGTTAGTGGCTTTAATACTCCTATTATCAAAGTTTCCCAGAGCAAAGATTTGTGTTTACGTGGGTAGGTGGGGGTAGTGTCTCAAAAGAGATTCTTAAGGAAAAGGGCTTCTGCCTTGTGGGGGGGCAGTTTGAAAGCTTCCTCCTGGTGTTTTTGATATGTCCTTTTAAGTAGACCATAACCCACATTAAGAAAGCATATACATATATCACATACACATCTCAAGGGGTTTTCTGTAGCAATCCACATGTTTTGGCCAAGGAGGCCCACTGATGTTTTTCCATTCTATAATTAAAAATGATGGTTGTGACAAGAAAAATGGAATTCTGTCATTTATAGCAACATGAGTGGAACTGGAGGACATTATGTTAACTGAAGTAAGTCAGGCACAGAAAGGCAAGTACTGCATGATCTTATTGATGTGTGGAAGCAAAAAAAAAATGATCTCAAAGAAGTAGAGAATAGAATAGAATAGTTACCAGAGGCAGGAAAGGGTGTGGAGGCAAAGGGGATGGGAAGTGGATGGTTAGCAGGTAAAGGGGGCAGTTAGATAGGAAGAATGATTTCTAATGTTCTGTAGCACAGCAGGATAACTATGGTTGACAACAATTAATTGATGGTTTCAAATAGCTTATAGAGAGGATACTGAATGTCCCCAACACAAAGAAGCAGTAAATGTCTAGGTGATGGATGTACCAAGGAGCTGGGTCTAATCATTATACAGAGTCTACGTGCATTGAAATGCCATACTGTACTCCCCAAATCCACACGATTACTAAGTGTCAATTAAAAATAAAAATATTACAAAACTAAAAACAAAGCAAATAAATATAAATTATCATTGTGAGAATGTGGAGAAATTGGAGCCCTGATACTGTATACTGTTTGTGGGAACATAAAATGGTCCAGTCTCTAGAAAACAGCTTGACAGTTCAAGGACATTAAGTACGCTCATAATTTTGTGCCAGCACCACGACTATCACCAAAAACTGTTTCAAGATCTTAATTACAGAGTTAGCCAATGCCATAGAAATTTCATTCCTAGTTATATACATCCAAGAGACATGAAAACATATAATCTATACAAAAACTTGAATATGAATGTTCATAGCAACATTATTCATAGTAGCCAAAAATGCTAACAACTGAATCTCATAACTGACAAACAAAATAAGCACAATGTGATATATCCATACAATGGAATATTATTTAGCAATAAAAACGTATATATGCTATAACCTGAATAAGTCCTGATAATATTACACTAAGTGAAAGAAGTCAGTCATGGAAGACCACACAATGTATGATCTCATTTATATGAGTACTTCACAATAGGCAAATCTATAGAGACCTAAAGCATTCGTGTCTAGGGCTGGGAGGGAAGTTGAAAGAACTAGGGAGTGATGAAAATGTCCTAAAACCAGAATGTGGCGATGGCTGCAAACTCTGTAATAGACCAAAACCCTTTGAATGATACACTCCAAAGGGTGAATGAATATATGGCATAAGAATTGTATCTCAGTACAGTTGTTGAAAATGATGGTTGTGATCCAATGAACTGGTTTCACCACCCCAGATGGACCACAGCACAGCTGAAAACTGTTTTGGAGCAAGCTGTCCCCTCCTGCGCCCCTGTCCTGACCTCTTCATGAGAATCACACCTGCCTGGAAATTGAGGGAGACTGCAGTCTCTGGGGGAGGGTAGACAGACAGATGGAGGGGGCTGAGCGTGTGGGAGAGAGGTGAAAGCCACCTGTGCCACCATACCCATCATCTTGCTCCACAGTTAACGAATCTCCATTGCATTTTCAGCAGCCCAGGCCTGGCTAAGACACTCCATTTCTCAGCCTTCCTAACAGTTTCAGGGCCAATGAGAACAGAAACCCCTGGTGAGGTTTCTGGGAGAGATTTTTACCTCCAACTTTAAGAATTGTGCTAAAACATATATAATATAAAAAGCGATCATCTTAACCATTTTTAAGTGTACAGTTCAAGGGTATTAAATACGCTTATAATATTGTGCCAACACCAGGACCATCACCAGAACTTTTCATCTTGCAAATATGAAACTTTGTACCCATTAAATAATAACTTTCCTTTCCTCTCTCCCCAGCCCTCACACACAGTCTTCCACTGGCTGCCTCTATGGTTTTGACTACTCCAAGTACATGAACTAAGTGGAGTCATGCAGTATTTTTTCTGACTTATTTCACTTAGTATGATGTTCTCAGGGTTCATTCACATGGCAGAATTTCCTTCCTCTTTAAGGTTGAGTAATAGTCCATTGTATGCATCTCCCACATTTGGTTTATCCAAATGTTGATGGATACTTGAGGTGCTCAAACCTTTTAACTCTTGTGACTAATTTTGTTATGAATATATATGTACAAATATCTCTTCTAGCTCCTGCTTTCAATCCTTTTGGATATATACCCCAAAGTGGAATTACTGGATCATATGGTAATTCTGTTTTTAAGTTTTTGAGGAACTGCCGTAGAGTGGCTGCACAATTTCACATACCCTCTGACAGTGCACAGGGGTTCCAGATTCTCCATATCCTCCTCAGTGCCTGTTATTTTATTTTTTAAACAGTATCCATCCCAACAGGTGTGTCAGGGAGAGATTCTTGGGTGTGAGGAAGTGACTCAGTGGTTGTTTTTCCCTTTTGCCCTTATTTATTTTTCTTACTTCCTGCCTTGAATTTGAACATGATATCTTAGTCCCCAGAAGCCATCTGGGGTGGAATTGGCACAAGGCAGGTGAAGGAAAGGTCAGAGGAGACTGGGTCCCAGTCACCTTGGTGGCTCACTTTTGGGCTGAATCCCTGATTTGCTTGAGCCACTAAGCTGAGCCTCTGGGATTAGCAACTGACAAAACTTCTAAACAACATGCCACCCAAATGACCCAAAGCTCTTCTCTGTTGGATTAGGAGCTGAGGCTAGGCCCTTCCAGAAATAGCAGCTATTCTCCCACCCAGGCCTCCTCCATCCCCTGCCTTCTGGGACACTTCTCCCCAAGCCCTATTTCCATAGGGAATTGAAGTGTCACCTACCTTGTGATTTTAAATATCCTCAGTAGCCGGACGCATCTCAGCACAGAGATGCCCAAGGGAGACATGATCTTGGTCTCCACTAGGATGGTCTCCAGGATGCCCCCACACACGATGAAGCAGTCAAAGCGATTGAAGAGGGACACGAAGTAGGCCTGCAGGCCCAGGCTGTACATCTTCAGGAGCATCTCTGCGGTGAAAAGGGCCAGTAGGGCCTTATTGGCTGTGTCTGGCAGTTTCCAGGAGAGAAGTGGGGTCCAAGCAAGTAGGTGAGAGGGGAGCAGAGAGGGAAGAGGAGAAAGAAAACAGTAATTATCACGTCTGGAGAAAAAAGGCCCAGCATCCCTCCCTCCCATGACACTTCTTCCATCCACTCCTTCCAGAACAAACAATTAGGGCCAATCCAACAGGAAAGGGATATCTAATTAAATCATAATAAACATTTATTGAGCATCTACCATGCATCAAAGGCTTTGCATGCATTATCCTGTTTACCCTTCACAAAAATTCTTTGAGGTTTGGAATTATTATAGTCGAGCCCATTTTCTAAAGATGAGGAAAAAAGGTTCAGAGACCAGTAATCTGCCCAAGCCAACCAGGCAAAAGTTGAAACCAGGCTGTCTGAGTCTGATCTTTGAACCACTAGACTAATTGCCTGCAGGATTCTGGAATGCAGCCCCCTCCCTGGGATTGATGCTGCCTGGTGGACTCCCTTCTAGTGGTCCAAAACAGGGTGATGGGTCTTAACCAGTCTTTGGGGATAGTTCCTTGGGTTCAGGTACTATTTCTCTCATCCAGTTTTTTCTTGGCTCATCTCATCCTGATGTATTCAGGGTAAGGCCACCTAGAGGTTTTAGTAAGGCCTGTTGAATCAAAACTCACTCTGGGAAGTTGGCAGCCCAGGGTCTCAGAGCATTTTTATCACCCAAGCCCAGCAGTGACTGTGGGGGCAGGCAGATGGTATGCCCCCAGTCAGGTAAGCTATGTCTGTTTATAAACAGGTTGTGCCTTTGACCGTGAGGCATGTGAGCTGCCAGGCCTTGGTGTCTCCAGCAGGGCACCTGCCAAGAGCCACATCCATTGGCAGCTTGCCTGTGATTACCTCAGGACCCAGGGCTGAGATAGCAAGAGTTGATGGGGACAGAGCCAGGGGTTGTTGCTCACCTTGCACTTCGGTGAGCCAGTGGGGCTGGTTGTAATGTTCCGAGGCGATGGTGAGTGTGTTGAGGAACACCAGGAAGATCACGAGCCAATAGAAGATATTAGACTTGACTGCAGCACGGCACTTTCTTCTGCAGAACCGATTCCATCTGCGCCAGTAGCGGCTGGAAAGGGGGCAGGGAGAGGATGGGGCTGGCTGTAAAATGCAGATTTCTGCCCCCGTGAAGCATGCCACATGGCTTCTGTTCACTCTTAGCTGACAGGGTCTTACTAGAGCACAGCAGCCTGGTGGCAAGGAGACAAGATCTCCATCAAGTTCACTGGGCTCACTGCTTAGTTGTGAGACCTTGAGTATGCCCCTGAACTTCTCTGAGTTTTGGTTTCTCATCTGTGAGACGGGAACAGAGCCAACCTCACAGTGCTGCTGTGGGGATGGATAAAAATGCCACGTAAAGCATCTGGCACAAAGCTGAGGTGCTCCATAAATCAAAGTGTCTTTGTTTTCTAATAATGGCATTATTAGAAATAGTATTGCAAATATCAAGAAGAATTAGTAATAATGGTGGTGATAGTAATAGGACTAATAATGGTTACCAGTAATGAAACCTCTGATATGCCTAGTACTGTCTTAGTACTTCTCAAGACTTCTCTGCAATTCTTTAAATAACTCTGCAGAGCAGGCATTATTCTTCTATTGCAGAAGAGAAAACTATGGGCCATGGGAGTTAAGCAGCTTGACCAGTGTTCTAGGAGCAAGAGCCAGGCTTGGCCTCCCTCCAGCCTGATCTCATGCCCCTTACCTTATGTAGCCTTACCATTCAGAACAAGGTTTAATCTGCATCAGAGGATCTTTGTTTTTATGGAGTCAGGGAATTTTGTGAGAATCTGATGAATATTTAGATCCTCTGTTTGCAAAATTGGGCACACCCCACAGGAACACACATTTACATAAAAGTTCATGCAGTACACAGATACCCTTGTCCACATAGTATTCCTAGTCTCTTGATTAGGGAACTTTGTCAGTGATTCTCAAACCTGGCTATACCCAGGGTTACCTTGGGAAGCTTTAAAAACTACCTGAAACCCTTCCCCCTGACCCCAACAACAACAACAAAAAATTCAATCTTATTTTCTGGGGGCTAGGTATTTTAAAATAGCCCCCAAATTCCACTGGTATTTTTACATGTTCTCCAGCTGGTTCTAACATGTAATATGATTGAGAGGCATGAAGTTGGATGATCCCGAAAACACATTCACATTTATGATTCTGTGACAACCTGTTTTTAGTTTCAACCTCTTCATGCAGTGAAAACATAGCTACATGGCTAACACAGTAGGTGATACAGTTAATAAATACCTACACTGACCCAGGAGAGAAGGCAGGGGATGCTGAAGAGGTGTTAGGAGGGAGACTGCAGAGAGCCACTCGGAGGGCTTCAGGGAACAGCATGCTCGGGTTTGATTTCAGAAAACCAAACGTCCGACAGACACAACCACACTGTTAACTTCTTCAGGGATGGTGTGAGGGATGCTCTTTTAATTGTCTGGGTTAGAGGTGATGGATGTAGAAGCTTTATTAAGGAAAAGACACTGAGCTGACAGTAGCATTGAGAGTAATATCAACAGGACCTGGAGATGACTGGAGTTCAAGGTGGGAGAAAGGGATTGATGAAACTTTTAGCTGGGATGATATGGGTGAGTGGCGCCCTTATCCAATAGAGGGCCAGAGGAGGAGGAGTGCTCTGGGCCAGGAGGTCAGCTATGAGAAGGGTGGGGTGCTCAGCTAGGAACATGGGCTTGGTGTTTGCTGGGCATGTATGTAGACAGGCCACCAGGCAGGTTGAGAGCTTCTGCTTTGGAACTCAAAAAAGCATAATTTTGGAGTCTACCCATTGAATATCTATAAAAATAACTTTCATTTTCTAGTGTCCCTGGTCTAGGCTGACATTCCTCTAAATAAACATGCCATGGAGCAGAGATTTTCAAATCTCATACTGAAGGCCATTATTGAGCCATGAAAGTTATCTAGTTGGTCATGACTGGCACTGAGAAAAGGAACCAAATAGAAAATATTCTGATACATACCATATCATAAGAAAATTTTAAAATAAACAGTAAGGAAAAAGTTTAAATAAAACTTTCAGTTTTTGTGTGTGTGTGTGTGTGTGTGAGAGAGAGAGAGAGAGAGAGAGAGAGAGAGAGAGAGAGAGATATATACACACAAAAAAATGTAGTTCTACTCAGCCATTAAAAAGAATGAAAATATGGCATTTGTCAGTAAATGGGTGGAAATGGAGAATATCATTTTAAGTGAAAATAGCCAAACTCAGATGCTCAAAGGTCAAATATTTTCTCTCATATGCAGAAGCTATAGTAAAATAAAGGAAAGGGGGAGGGAAAATAGAATAGAATAGAATAGAAAAACTACATAAAGGAACAACCAAATTCCAATTAATAGATGAATGAAAGGAAGTTGAGTAGAGTAGAGGAAGGAGAAGAAGAGAGGAAAAGGAGGACAGGAGGGGAAATGGGAGGAAAAAGGGAGGGTATCATGAACCAAATCGATTTCCATGCATATATGGATTTGTCGGGATGAACCCACTGCTATATATAATAACCATAAAACTCTAATTTAAAAACTTTTGTTTACCTAAATACACAGATCTGGAAATCATTCTAAGAAATATTATTATATTTAAAAAGTAAAAANAGAGAGAGAGAGAGAGAGAGAGAGAGAGAGAGAGAGAGAGTGTGTGTGTGTGTGTGTGTGTTACTGGGACAGGCTATAAAAACTCACCTTAATAAAACTGAATTACAGTCCTGTATTCTAAATCAGAGTCCACAGCATGAGTCCATATCACCAGTCTGGACAGAGATGATCAAGCATCTCAGAGTCATTTTCTCCATGGAGTTGTTATGATGGAGCATCACAGGTCATTTGTGTGAAAAAGCTGCCCTGCAAATGGCATGTCTCATAGCAGCCCCCTGGGTCATGCAGCATCATGTGCAAGTGTGCCTGAAGTGGGCAAGGGACTGTTATGTGTGCTACATGTTGTGCCCTTCCAGCTTTAGGACATAAGCCCCTTCAAACCTTGCCCAACTCCAGGATGTCAGAGACAACTCACATTCAGAGGCTCTGGGGATATTGACGTCTGTTCTAATAGATCCTTCCATTCATACCTTAAACTCCCTTTGGGGATTGCTTGTCTTCATCTATGTTTCTAACTCTGTCATTTGTCTACCTACTATCTGCAGAAAATCCTGTTACCAAGCTTTTGCTAAAATTTGTTACAGATTAGATGAATATAGTTTGGGCCCAGGGGACGGAGGGAAGAATTAACCAGGGTGGTTGAACGCCATCTCCAGTGAGCACGCAGGCTGGCAGGTAAGGGGGCACTTACCTGCTACACTAGAGAAATGCAATACCTTGAGAAAATTAGCTTCTAGTGCATTTTGGGATGATTGCAACCTCCAGACCAACCACCTTGGATACGAGTTAGGATAGAGAGGGACAAAGGTATGGGACAATGAGTTCCAGATAGTCTTAGAGAAGGGTGAGTTTCACTGTTATTTGCCAGATTTTTTTTGGGGGGGATACTGGAGATTGACCTCAGGGGCACTCAAGCACTGAGCCACATCCCCAGCCCTATTTTGTATTTCATTTAGAGACAGGGTCTCACTGAGTTCCTTAGCAGCTCGCTTTTGCTGAGGCTGGCTTTGAACTCATGATCCTCCTGCCTCAGCCTCTTGAGCCACTGGAATTACAGGTGTGTACCACTGCGTCCAGCTTCTGCCAGATTTTGATACTGAGAAGTCCAATCATGCCAGGGCAAAGTTCTGCTTCTTTTTGCATTTGTACTTATTATAAATAAAGTTGATAATATATTTTTCTTATAAAATAAGTTTGGGGGACAAAGTTGTATTTGATCTTAAATAGCTTACATTATATTTGCAAAGATATGTTTTAAATAGACACACTCTCATAATACAGAACTCAGAGATAATTGTTATTCAGAATCCAAACCAATCAAGGTTGCTTTCTTTTATAGTATGTAGAAACTGACTTGGAGTCAGTTTAATACCAGGAACTTGACCAAACCCCTCTTTTCTCCAGCTTGTGGGTAGCAGCTGTGGGGTGTTATAAGGTCAGACTTGTCACGTGGATCTGGAACTACTTTGCCCCCAGTCCCACTAAATCAGGCTGCTCCTGCGCAGAGCTGTTCAGGAGAGTCACGTGGGTTGGGGCTGGGGTGGGGGTGGGGTAATTACTATCCAGAGAAAGTATTTAAAGATAATTATACACCTCCCACTCTTCAAAATATAGCTTTGCTTGACAACTGGTTTCCTGGCAACACTTCTTACTGTATAATAAATGTAATGGTTTATTAGAATGTGTAAATTTATTTGTGTGTTTACATATGCATGGAGGATATATAAATTAAATGATAAAACAGGGAGGAGAAATTTGCCTGCTATTCATGTTCCTTTTGCATTAACTTGAAGTCATTTAGTCTAGAAATAGAAGCTTCCATATGTAGACACAGGAGAAAAGGATGGATGAGAACATGTTGAATCTACTTCTCTAGACATCTGTATCGCTGCACTCTGCTCCCTTGCCCCTGGCTTACCTTGCCTTCTCCCAGTACTGGGCCTCGCTCCTGCCTCTCCAACTACATAGAACACTCTCCTAATGACTAGGGCCTCCACCTGCTATCTCCATCCTCTAGGTCCTGCCCATCCTGTAAGGTTCAACTTGAGACTTAGCTTCTCCATGATGAACTTTCCTCGTCTTCCCAGCCTGGCCACCCCTGTATCACTTGTCTGCCTCACTTTGGCCAAGAAACATTTATTAAACACTTACTAAGGATTAGTGAATAATCAATAGTTAATACAATAACACAGTCCTCATCTGCATGAAGCCCATGCAGGGGACAGAGGAGTGAGGAGCAACACAGCATGCTACATGCTGGGAACTCTGCAAACATGCCACCAGAGCACATAAAACACATCTTAGCCAGCCATGGAGGATCCAGGAGAAGTTTTCCAGAGGAAATAACTTGTCATGAATTTGTATCATCAGTTAGTTTTTATTTGTATGGTTCTTGCCTATCCAATGAGATTATAAGACCCATAAGGGGAAGGGACTGTGCCTTATACTTTGTTACAGACACACAGTACTTAGCACAATCTGTCCCACATAGAGGGACATTCAGCTGACAGACTGCATGAGCTACAGAGACAAACAACATAGATCTACTAACTCCCCGAGGAGGATAAGGCTTAAGATCCCTGAGCCCCTGTGACCCAGGAAACAGGGTGGGGTGAGGAGAGTTTCTCAGCCTGTAACTGCTGACAGGCATCTAGAAGAGCAGATGACAGGAAAATAATGAGTATGTCAGGCTCTCTCAAGTGGCCAGAGTAAGTTTCCATCTTTTTTTTAAAAATCAGAATGAAGAATGGATAGCAGAGGAAATCATTAATTTGAATTCTTTTATGAGCAAATAACTTATAAATGGACAAAGATTGGGGCAAATATGGGTTTGTGCCTTGTTGGTTACGGCATGACAAGAAGTACAGGGAACTCTGGGGACAAGGCAACACAGTCCTCCAATGTTAAAAACCCATGAGATTCACTTCAAAATTCTGCATAGTTGAGGTCCAAAAACTCCAACAGGTCATCTGATGCACACCCCCAGGTTGCAAAAGACTCTCTGAATCGTACGTTCCAGGTCTGTTTGCATCCTATGCTGAACTCTTGGCCTCACATGTTGCTCATTTTTTATTTTATCTAATTCCTTTCAGTGGAAACCTGGATTACCAAAGCAATACCCTAGAATTGTTTTAATACCATAAGTCTGCTAATTTGCCAATTTCCCCCTAAAAGCCCAGTTCTAATAATTCTTTTAAATAAACTGTGACTTTGTTAGACTTTGTATCATTCAGTCTTGCACATGAAACAGGCCAGTTTGAGGTTTAAGATTTATGTTACTGTTAAACTGCCCCACCTAACTGAGGGAACAACTTGGGACACTGATAATCTTGGAGGCACTTCCAATCTATTGCCGGCCTCTGATATTCCCCAACCAGGCACCACCAACAAGAGGCTTCAGAACCTGAATTAGATGGTTTCCCTTTGATATCTACTCAGAACTTCCAGGGTCACATTGTCGGGGGCAGCAGCTTCTAGCAACATGTGGCTTTTGTGTACTTGAAATGTGGCCAATACAAACAGAGAAGTGTAGTAAATGTAAAATACACACTGGGTTTCAAAGGCTTAACATAAAAAAAAAAGAAATGTAAACTTTCTTACTAAAAATGTGTCGTACTAATTACATGTTGAAATAATGTTTTAGATACACCACTGGTTTAAATAAAAGGTATTAAGACTAATTCCTCCTGTTTCTTCATACTTTTAAACATGGCTACTACAAAAACATTTTTAAATCTCCTATGTGCCTTGCCTTATCACTCCCCTAGCACAATCCACTTTATGCCCAGGGTACAATAAGGTGTATGGGGACAGGGTTTAGTATTATTGGGCAGACTTGATGAGCAGGATGGCACAGAGACTAGCAGCAGGGCTCCTGACTCAGAACTCATGTGGCTATACGTGGGCTGTGTGACCCTGGGCCCCTCTAAGCTTCAGGGTCCTTATCTGCAGGTAGGTTAATGACTGTACCAAACTATCAGTAATAGGCCAGTTGGGAATATGGAGTCCTTTCTCTGCACTTCATTGTGTTGAGAGTGTGGTTACAGAGGGAGAAATCCTTCAGGGATCAGGGCCCACTGGCTGGTAGAAAGCAGATTGAGAAAAGCCTCAAAGTGGAGTAGAGATTCCCTTTTTTTAAAAAGCATATATTACATGATAAATCATTGGATTAACAAAATGGTTCCCAGAGTGTCCACTGAGGATGTAACTGAAGTATGTAACTTTCTCTTATCCTCCAGAGCACATTCATTCATTCATTATCCACTCATTCGTTCATTTACATGTAATAAGAATGAAATTTTGGAAATATTTTATAGCCCTTTACTTTATTGTGTGGGGGCTTTGGAACTGTTAAGAGCAAAACATGCTTCTCAGCTTTGGCTGTCAAATTAGATATTTTGTTTGAAAGTGTGTCCAGTCTCTTGTCTTACTTAGGCATAATTCATTTATTCACTCAGCATAGATTTATTAGGTCCTTATTATGTATCAGAAATTTCTCCTCATGCTGGAGATAAAGCGAGAAAAATTCATGCATTATTGAGAAAGGATATTTCAAAAATGTTTTAGAGCTCTCCTTCATGTAATAAGAGCCAGATCCAATAGAGCTGACCTTAGATTTCTACATAAAGGAGTTTTTAGAGAAAGAGGGAGAGGAGGAAAACCTGCATTTCCCAGTCTCAGTAGCATATGGGAGAAACAAGGTATCAGAAAGGGGAGAGAGAGTCTGACACCAGAATCCTCATTAAATCTTAGCCCTTGGGCACTGAGCCCCAGAGAGTTAAAGAGACTTGCTTTAGAAACACTAGAAAGCCATCAGGGAGGCCCAGGGTCACTGGGGCTGGTGGGTAGGCTCTTCAGGGAGAATGTCAGCCTTTGACTCAGAGCTCTATCTGACTGGGACTCAGGTGTGTGGAGGACCTGCTTTAGTGCTCCTGGCTCCCCATAGGACATTCATGGAGTGTGAGTGACCTGGAAGTATCCATGTGCTCAGATGAGGTGTGAAGGTGCTTAAAGTCAGTGGACCAATCGAGTTAGGCATCAAAGAGCAGATGTGGAGACTTTAAGACTGGATGCAAGGGGATGGGGCGTGGCCTCTACAAGTGGATGCCCAAACCAGATGGACCTGCTGAACCTCAGCGGGTGCCAGCTTAGAGCAGCTCAGACTAGCCTTATGAAGCAGAGCAAGCAAGAACCCAGAGGACTCCTGAGGAGTCCTCACCAAGACCTGTCTCTAGGATCTGGAATCCTCTTCTCCCCATGCATCTATATTGGCTCTAGAGAGGAGCTGAACCAAAGGAAATCTAAGTGACTACAGAGGTGATCTCAGGGGACTGGGCTACATTTACCCAGCTGGCCTTTAATTTAGCATAGTAAGTGATGCTAGGGAAGCAAGACTCGGTGGTGAAAAATGAAGATGAATATTTTTGGTACATGTAAGATTTGCAGGAGTCAGTTTATATTCTCACTCCACACATCCATCCATTCAACACACACTTAGGGGGCAGCCTAGAGCTGCACCAGCGCTGAGTTAGACTCTTAGGGAATAATAGCTCTGAGGCATGCAGACAGGGCCTAGGTCTCTGAGCCAGTAATTGGTAAATGCAGTGCTAGAGGCATCTGCAAAGCACTGTGGGAATGGGGGTAGGTGAGTCAGTCTCCTCTGGGAGTGTGTCACAGATGCAGTAACTTTTGTGGTTCTTAACCATAGTGTGAGTTTTCCAGATGAGGACAGGGACAGGTGATTTAGGGGAGGGAAACTTTGTGCAAAGGTCTTAATATATAAGAGGACAGAGAACACTTGGATAACTGCAAGAAGTTGTATGTAATTGGAACAAAGGGTATTTACCGGGGAATACAGAGGGTAAAGCAAAAGACAGATCACAGCCTGAAGACCATGTGCCCTCTGGAAGGTTCTGATGTTGTCTCAGAACAGTGACTCAGAACAGAGTCATAATCCTCCTTGCTTTCCACAGTCCTCAAAGTTCATATCTCACCATGTTCCATAAGCATAAAGTAGGTCAAGAGAGTAGCAAGTGCTCATATGTTTATTTTAATTGGACTCTGTTTCTTATAAGGGAGAGAGACATTTGGTCTCAACCTCCCAGGGATAGCACTGCTCAAAAGTCCCAAAGAATTCAACAAATCTCAATCCTGAATTATTTTCCCCATTTGATCCATGAGCCTCTTCTTCAGAACCTTACAAAAAAGAAAGCCATCACCCCTTAGAAGAACACCTCTTTCTCTACCTGCCAACTAGCAGTAGTTATCCTGGGCCACCCAAAATGGTAGCTGAGGACTAAGCTGGTGGGCAGAAGGAAGGAATAGCAGTATGTATCTCACTCACCTGAACTTCGATTTGGAGATCCGGTGGCTGAAAGAGAAAAAGGAAACATTACCAAAGGACATACACTCACTTTTCTCCATGTAGAGGATATTCAACAATCCCAGAGGAGTTTGGTGTCCTCAGGTAACTCTACATGGGCACTGGAAGGATGTGCCGGTGTGAATGAGAAGTTGGACAGAAAGAACACTATTTTGGGTATTTGAATGTGGAGATAAGGGTTGGCCCAGATGACACTAATGTCTTCTAAGTACAGGTGATCCTCCCTGAAAAATGAGAGTCCCCTGTCCTCAGATCAACATGAGAACAGTAAGTTCCATGAGGAAAGGTTGGGAAGAGCTGCCTCTTGAGAAAAGCCTCAGAGGACAGGAAGGCCTCTCCTGCACATGGGAGAACCCCACCGCAGAAAAATCACAGGCAGGACACATCAGCACGGACCTCACTGCTGTTTGCCAGAAGACCTGCCAAAGCTGGGTTAGGAAGTGAGACCAGCAAAACGAGCCAGCTTGGGGTGGACAGGCTGCTAGGAACCTGTTCAAGAGCTGTAAGGACAGATGTTAAAGAAAGAGCCACATCTTCTGAGGAGAAATCCAGAATGCTAATAGTCATGTGCAGCCCTGAAGACTGGGGGACTTTGGCCAGAAGCACAGAGTAGGTCTGCTGTGATGGATGCCTCAAAGGGTCATTCATTATATGGGTGGGGGGTTTTATGGAAAAGTGGGACCTTCAAGGAGATCATATAGATAAGGAGTCCAGGGGACACTGGGAGGGGACAGGAGGAAGGGAGAAGAAGGCAAGAGAGAGGTAATAAATGAGAAGCATGGAAGAGAGGAGTGGGAGAGGCAGAGGGAGAGGGGGAGAGAAGAGAGAGAGAAAAAAGAGAGAGAGAGAGGTTTTGTCAGAGTTTGTTTAAAATTTACAAATTATACTTTTATAAATTAAAAGAGGTTGGGGGAGGGAGGGAGAGGGAGGGGAGAGCTTGACTCTTAGCTTAATGCTAAGAGAAGGAAGTGAACACAGGCCAGACTGCAGGTGGACTGACACTCAGATGGACAAGCGGAAAGACTGTGCAAATGAAAGATGAAGAGATGGAGACAGTGGTAAGGGACAAGGAGCCATGTGGGGAGAAAACAGGGGAGGGGAGTCTGGGAGGCTATTGCTGCAAGTTGGTGCTGTCCCAGCAGAGCACAAAGCAAGCTGTGTCACACAGCAGGAAAAAACCAACCCCTCTCGTTATTTTTTTATTTAAAAAAAATTAAACCAGAAGATGTGACAGGTGGAAAAGCCATCGTGCATGAGATAATGATATCTCTGGGGCACTGAGAATCAGGGCCAAGTGCCTTTACTGCTCAGAACCGTTAGCTAATGACCTTTTCCCACCCCAAAGACTGCCTGCTAGGACTGGAGGGTTTAATCACACGTTAACAAATGTATGGGAGGGGGACCAGGAGCCAAGGGCAGCATTTTCATTTAGAGCCACGTTTAATGGGGGAAACAAATGTTTTCCAGCTGCTAATAGGGTGATGGGGAACCCAGGGCACTGTCGTCTCCAGCAGTGCCACGCTGAGCTTGGGACCTTCAACATCTTTCCCAGGCTTGCTTTTGGGGTATCTGCCTCTCCTTGCTATTAAATAAAAGTCAAAGTGGGTAGCTATGGCCTTCAGCCTTAAGACTCTGTTTCTCTGGCGTGTGTGACAACGATGACCACTTGCCCTCCCTTTAAGTTTTCTCCTCACTTTTACTCCAAATGAGTCACAAGCAAAAGGGAGTTCTTAAGAGCTGTCATATGGGGAAACCTACATCTGAATGTCCACCTCCCTCGAGGAAATGACTCCGGGACATGGACTCAGGGAAGGATCAGGGCTGGGGTGACTCTTTATAATGAGGTCCCAGTTCATGCACCGTCATTGACTATGGGTCCTTTCCTGGCTTCCTGGTGTACCATGAACAAGCAGGAACGGAACAGGACTTTCTTGCCTGCTTAATTCCAAATCTTGATGTAGAAGCTTGGACACCAACTTGAAGACTGGCTTTCTTCTTGTTGTTTTGAGGGGGGTTGTGAGCATAATTTTAGGTTCTGTGAATCTGAAATATTCACCCTTTTTAAATATTGGCACATTTTATAATTGATCAGTAGAAACACTCAGCCCCAGGTTACTTAGGCACCTGTGCTGAAGAAGGGGCGGGTACTGCTCAAGGGGCATTTGTCTGGAGACAAGAAAAACTTCAGCTCTCTCTCTTAGAGAGCTGGATTAGAACTCTTTGAAAGTCTAAGGGCCTTGATTACTCTGTACTCCCTCTGTACAGAGGGCAGTTGAACATGGAACCTCAGTTCACGAAAATAGAGGGACACCATTGCTTGGCAGTCTTCTGCCTCCTGGGTAGTAGCCAAGGGCTGGATGTTTGAACAGCTGCTTCCTTTGTGTGAGTAACTGAGCTAAGGGGTCATGGGTGCCACCACTCCCCATCCTGAGCTGGGTAGCCTGTGACAAATGCTGTCTCCTACTGTCTCCCCAGGTTCCAAACAGTCCTTAGAACAGTAGAAGACTCCAGCTTCCCCAAGCTCCAATGGGTCATGTGTGACATGCTAAGAAGTCTTCTTGGTTTCTCCATCATTAATAATCTAGCGAGGTGCATCTCCCTTCTCACGTTTTCAGTGGGCTTGTGAAGAAGAACAAGGAGGCAGAGAAAGTCAGTAACTTACACATGAAAGCGGTACTTCACTGGATAGAAACCAAAGTTCATTCAAGCCAAGACACTTGCTCTGTTCAGGCCTCCAGAACAAACCTTCTAGGAGATCATGATTTTCTTCTCTGATGTTGAGGTTCAAATCCAAAACATTTTCTCTCCACTCCCCTCTGGGCGTAGTTATTCAATTTGCATTTGTCATTATTTGACAAATATTTGAACTTCTCAGGAGCTATTTATATTTCCAGCCTCTCTCCCTTTCTTTGAGTAATGAGCACCATATGTTTACTACCTGCTGTGTGAAATACTATTTCCCTGAATTGTGCCCAATTTGCCTTTAACATAAGTCAGATGGCACACAGTCATCTCCACTTGGACAGAACTCTGACTCAGCCTCCTTAACTCCAAAACTTTGTCACCAGCACATGAATTCAGTATCACCACATCTCAGGCCTGAGCCTCCTCCCTTTCATAGCAACCAATCTTCGCCCAATTGCTCAACCTTCCTCCGAGACTCCCAGACTGATACCAGACTTGACTTCTTGTGCTTGGCTTCATGTCTATGTCACCCCAAATACAAGGCTGAGTCCATACCACCTAGCCTTTGGTTGGGGCTGTGTGGCTAAACTCCACCTCTTTCTGTCTCTAGCATTAGGAGGCTACCCCATTTGCCAAAAAATAGTGGAATTGTTCTGTGAAGCTGACTCCATATTGATGATGTTGGTCTTCACCAGAGCTTTGGCGTCACTCAGTAATCTCTTAGTCATCCCTCGATGATTCACAAGTTTGAACCTCCTGCACTGTCCTTCAAGGTCCTACAACACATCACTCTGTGATGAGATGATGGAGATATTTGGTGTAGTGCCCCTCACCAACCCTCTTCATCACAGCCTGCTTCTGATTCTATATTCTTCATAGAACCTTGGGCTTTGAGAGCTGGAAGGAATCTCTGGTATCACGCGGACCTTTGGCGTGTGATTTCTTATCTGTGTAAATTTACTCATGTGAGATTTGACGGAGGACCCCAATTTGTCAAAGAAATGAAAGTGGCCCCTGTATGTGGTGTCAGCCCCTTCTGGCTTTGCTGAGAGTAATGGTCCATCCAGCCCTGTTTCTAGAAGAAGGTGCTGAGACTCAGAGCAGAGCACTTTAGCTAAGGCAACAAGGCTGCTCTCTAGTGGCTGATGGGGACTAGATGCCAGGACTCGAGATGCCAGGTAGGGTACCTCCCTCTGTGCGCATTCAGCATCTCCACCTGCATCTTGAAGTCAACCCTCCCCTCTTCTTAAGAAATTTCTTCTATAAGTGCTCATTTCCTCTCCAGCTTCTTTAGTCTTTTCCTTTCCAGTGGCTTCTTCTTTGTCTCAAAGATGGCCCCAACGATGACAAAGTCAGCCCTCCACTTTCCATCGCAGCCTCCTCTCCCCCTTCGGTGGTCTCACTTCTTGAGTGGGTGCTCCATGCTGGCACATTTCTACCCCTCTTTCCCCAAGACCAACTCCCACCATCAGTGCACCCTCAAACCCCAGAGAGCAGAGCTCCAGGACATGCTGACCACCCTGACCATCCACCTCTGTTTGCATCTCCACATCTGGCCCGAGCCAGCATATGCTGGCACCTGTGTAGACATCATGACCACTTCACTCACATGTCGATTCCTCCTATTCTTTTCCTAACACTGAAGTGAAATGTCAAGAATACAGAGCCAACCAAATTAACCTCCTTACCCAGCTTCACATTCCTAAAACCTTTCAATGACTTCTCACACTTTTGTGGCAATGACCAAACTCATTAAGGGTCCTATTCTCCCCTGCCTTATCTCGTGCCTTATCGTCTTCTGTCCTCCCACATATGCAATCACTATGCCCAAGGACCTGGGAACATGCCTGATTGAAATACTACTAGTCCCTACTCTTTATGTTCACCCTTCCAGTCTCAGTTTAAATTTTAATTATTCAAAAAATTTTTCCTAACTCTCTACTCTAAATCAGGACCCTTTGTTATTGAACCTGCATTACTTTTACTTTTCCTTCTTCATGTCTATCCCAATTTAGAATCACTCATTTATTTATTGAGTATCCTTTATACACTAGATTGTCAGCTCCACTGAGGTGGCTTCAGTTTTTTCTATGGTTACAGATCACCATTGCCCAGCAGTAGGCTGGGTACACTGTCAGATAGAGATTCAAATAGCTCAAATCCAAATGGGTCCTCAAATTCCTCTTCCCTCAGTTCCCAGGCCAATGCTGTTGTCTGTTCTACCACAGAAATGTCCATTTTGTTTTCTTCTTCCTATTCTGTGTTCCCCAAGATTCAGCCCTTGGCCTCCTGCTTTCTATTCTTTTGTGAACCCTTATGCTGTTACCTCACTGCTAGTTCTACACTGATAACTTCAGATGTGTGCCTCCAGCTCTGCTCAGAGCTGAGCTGTGGATCTCCTTATCCTACTGTCTACGTGATACCAACAGATCCATTTCTCTTTTCAAACTTTGATGGCCCCATTCTCTTCATCATCTCCTCTGTTCAACTGGCCCCTCCCCAACAAAGTATCAGATTCTCTCCGGCCTTCTGGCCCCCATAGGAACCACCTTTACCCAGGCCTTCTTGCCACGTAGAAATCCTCATCCTTACCTCATCTTATTATAAGAGACTTAACTTTAAAAATGCTGGGCTCTTGCTGTCTCTTCAGGCTCCTACTGTTCTCATATTATTTCTCCCATAAGAAACATTGGCAGAGTCTTACCCCAACATTGACTGTGGTGGGGTGGGGTGGGGAGGCAGAGAGATGAGGAAAGACCATAATCTATTAAGTGCATATTATAATTCTGGCACTGTGCTTGGGTATTTTGTATGCACAGAGTAGATGCCTCAATGTGGACATGCACAGGAATAGCAGCAACCATTTCTGTAGAACTCTTGAAGACTGCCGAGTGTATTCTCCAAAGATATGACAGATAGATTAGAGATTGCCAGCCTCCTTCTACGGGGGATAAATCATGTTCTCCTTCCAACAGAGCCTCACATGCTCCTAAAATGAACTGTAAGTGACTTCCCAGTGACAGGTTCCTGGTTCCTCCTGGTCTGCAACGGGCCATGCCCAAATGCCAGAGTTGCAGGGTCCTAGATAATTTTCTCTCCAATCCTTCTCTTGGTGTCCAGATAACAGAAAGGTCTGGAATTTATGGATTCAAAGCCTTTCTCCAGTGTTGCTGTCTGGGGCCCACTTCCAAAAACTCAAGTGCTCATTTTGTATGATTCCAAATGAAGAGAAGAGGAAAAAGGCTTGGACTGCTGCTTTAAAAATGTAATTAGCATCGTATTTTAACAACATTTTGACAATAATTGCTTCCCAACAATGCTGAGAAATCTGCAATGCAGACTCCCCGGTGCCACTGTCAGATGAGCGTTACCAAAGCTCCATGCACCCTGAAAACAGGCTGTAGAGCTGGTCTGGTCCTCAACCTCATTTTCCCTTCTCTATCTTTGGCTTGAAGGCCATTCTCAAGACTGAGTTGTTGTGATCAGGGTCACCTGCAGCTCACCTTTTAAAAAGGACTAGGGTTTGTCCCAGCTACTGAGTCAGGCCAGAGAGGAAGGTGCTATTCTGCTGATGCAGCAATTTAGAAAGACATCTTATTTGGGACTGGTCCTTCTCAGAGCCTTCTGTTTGCAGTTCTTTCCATTGACCACCATGAGTTTACAGCTCTTATATTACAAGGTAACAAGAAGAACAGTCTCTATCTCCCAAAGAGGGGGATGCCTAAATGGTCTCAGAGGCCTCATGCTCAAGGTCAATATGACTACCTGATGACATGTTTTCAATTTTCACTTGGACTTCTGAGGTACTGGTAATTAAAACAAAGGAGGTTTTTGTTTGCTTGTTTTTAGCAATTAAACCATTCCCTCCCCCCCTTTTTTTTTTGGTTGGGGAGGACATTGAACATGAATGACTGGTTTCTACTTTTAAGATTATGATAATCCAGAAATGAGCAATGCCCCTAGAGCTGCTCCATCACACCTGGCCCAGTTCTGGGTCAAAGTCAGCTCCCAGAAGCCAGCGATTGGGATTTGACTCAGAAAGCAGGTAGGGAAACATCTAAGCACTGACTTTTGTTGGAGGCGGCCAACATAAGGCTGAACACAAGTGAGCTCTTACTTATTCAAGATGGTGCTTCAGGCACTTGATTCCCTTCATTAGAAGGATAACTTAGCATTGTCCATGAGGACCCAAAATATATCATGTAGTGGGATAGTTTCTTTCTTGTTTGTATTTCTTCCAGGCCACATTTATCAGAATAGAAAACGTGGGTCCCAGGGAACCTAAACTACCATCTCTTGTGTGTAAGGTTATGAGAGGAAATGGAGAGAAGCAAAGTCTGTTTGCTCCCTCCCTATTCTGTATTTCTCTGAAAAGATGAGTTGGGCTCAAAATCTGAGAGTCAACCCCTCACAGAAGAGCTGAGCTGAAGACTTCAATTTTTGGACTCATTCCCATCCATGTCTGGGGCTATACTCCACCCCAGGGCCCTCTTCTCTCCATACAGGCTGTCACCTGAGGTTCATGTTCTAGTCTCTGCCCCTCCAGTGATGAGCCTACCCATCCTGACTTCAGGAGCCGTCTTCCTGCCCGCACCCCAGGAAAATCCCCAAGTGCCTGGGTTCGCCGTGCCTACTCACGCCAGCCTGGCCCCGCAGTTTTCTCCTTCGATGTCACCTCCAGCCACATTTTCGGTGTTGACAGACTCAGTCTCACTTGTGGGCATGCTCACTGCAAGAGCCAAAGGACACAGGGCAAGGCATTGGGGGTGGGAAAAGAAAAGGGAACAGAAGAGCATTAGTGTGTGACACACAATCCTGGCTGGGAGGAAGGCACCTGAGCCATCTGCTGGCCCCTCTGTGGGATCCAGGCCAGCTTCAGGAGTTTCCTTGACTGATTACCTGCTGCTTGTCTAGGGAATATCTTGCTGCCGAGGACACAGTTAACTAGTGGGAATGTGGGAGGGAATCTGGCAAACAGATCATTTTACCCTAGAAGACACATTTGGTCAGCCACTGAATCTTTTCTCTACCCTCAAACCTGCGGCCCCAGAATAGCTGTGGAAGCTTTCCATTTGCATCTGATATTCGCCATAAAGAGGAGTTTTCATGAAAAGACTTTTTCCTCCCTCCTTTCCACCCATCAATTCTAAGGGGCTCCATTCTCAAGATCGGGGTCCAGCTTTTATTTGTAGAAAGGACATTTTTGATGCTGCAGGAACTACCAGATAGATCTGAGGACTTCCTTATTCTGGCAGTGCACGCTGATCCTGAGTCCATGACACTCAGGATGGTACCTGAAATGGCAAACTGTAAGTGGATGGGCACTACCAGAGTCATGTACTGAGACTCACACTAGCATCGTAGACATTAGGAATGGAGGTGCTGGAGTGTGAAACCCACAGAATTAAGTTTAAGTATGGCCTGAGGACAATCTGCAGGGATACCAACCCCCAACCCTGCTTCCAGTAATCCTGACATCCCCATTCCAACAGGTTAAACCATCTAATTCCACAAGAGCCAACCTTGGCAGCTTAGAAGAAGCCATTTCTTTTATTGTTGTTTATTATTCTACATTAAAGTTTGACTCAAAGAATTCTGTCATCTTCTGTCACCTTTTTAATATGACATAAGATTCTTAATTTAGGCAATGCTAGTTCTTTAGGATAGCTGGTTCAGCTCTTCCAGATTTTCTCATCTAGTGAGAAAATCACTAGCCCTCATCAGCCACAGAATCTGCAATTAGTGAGGGTGTGACATTGGGTGACAAGTCTCCACAGGGCTGCCACAGATAAGGAAATGACTTCTGGTGGTTATATAGATAATACTGTCAGGCCTTGACTTTCCTCGGTTTCTTTTCTTTTGGATGAAGACAAGCCAAGTGGGTGAGAAGAGACTCATTTCAAGAACATTGGAAGATACAAACATAAAGTCCATGACTTGCCATATGCTTGACTGTCAGGTAGAAAAGACATCTCCAACCTAGGACTCCCTTTCAATAAAGTTGGGTAAAAAGAAATCCAGGTTGTGTTTTTAGCTCTAACACATCCCCTCATTTAACAGGAGAGGCACATGAGGCCTAGAGGAGGAATGTGATGTCCAGGGTCACATGGTGTGTTTGGGACAGGACTGGGACCAGAGCACAGGTGTCAGGCCCCCATATCATGCTCATCTTGATTTTCCTGGTGTTGACCAACCCCCTGCTCTACATCCTACAGCAGGGAATGGCGCCACAGTAGTGCTGAGTTGTAAAGCATTTACATTCACTTTATAGCTCCAGATCAGAGGGAGCTGGTGGAAGCAGACCTTGAGTCTGGTTTTACCACTGGGAGCTTGGAAGACAGACCTTCAGAGCTTTCTAAAGTCCTTGCTTGGTCCATGCTAAGGAAGAAGTCATAAAATTGAGGAACCTCGAGTCTTTCTATGCATTTATGTCCATCCATCTCTAACCACAGGCTCCTTTAACACTCCAGGCATCATTGTTGGGAGGACTAAGCTGTGTGTGGAAAGACACCTGACTGTGGGGCACCTGACTCCCAGAGAAGCCCTTATGTACATGTGGAGTGTGACAATGGTGGTGCGAGGCTTGGAAAGACAACAATAGTAGTAGGCAGTCCTGGGTCTTAGGAGTAAGTATATCATCTTCCAAATCAAGGCACTGCCTGCACCAGTATCAGTTTTGCATTTGCAGTGGCCTTGATCTTGGCTGACACTATCCAAAGGAAGGGCTGGCTCCACCCAGGAGTAGCTGCTGCTGGGTGTCTGCTGACTTTAGACACAGGAAGAGGTGATGAGCCAGTGGCTTTGAGATGAACAAGTTCCCATCCCCTCACAAAAACATACGTATGTACAAACACATACACACAAATACATATACACATGTGCGCACATACATGACTACCACATCACAAGCCATCAAGAGAAACACCCTCCCATCCTGTCTGGTGTGGACCAACACATACACACACAAAGAGCACAGGGGCACATTACCATGGGTTTCTGTGGAGTGACTAAACCAAGCAAACTTCCCTTTCTTCTGATCAAGCAAGCCCGCTGGAGTGCCTCCTTTCACAGACAAGATGGTCAGTGTCAAGAACCAGGAACAAGACATCAATAGAGAACATGCAGTCAGCCATGGGCAAAAGAAAGAAACAGGAACTCAGCTTCCACATAGAGCATCCATTTTCATCTCCAAAAATTAACCAAAAATAAATAAACACATATATAAATAAAAGTAATAGACCAAAACATATAAGAAAATATGGCAAAATAGAACCAAAACCCCAAATCACATAAATTAACAACACAAAACAAATGGTGAGCTATGAGTAAAACCAATGCTATCCTTCATATCTACTTTAGCTTCAGTCTGCATGGGTACATCTAATGAGTGACCCCGATGTGAGGACTTCCCGGGAGGGGACTGCAAATCATCCCTGCTGCCTGCTTAGGGGGGGTGCCCCTCTCACAGGCTCAAGTAGGGAAACCGTTAACAGCAAACTGAAGCACTGGCCTCCACCTTCACCCACACCCACTGGCCAGTCTTCTGTATTCTCCTCCACGTGGGACCATGTCATGAAACTCCCACCTGTAGTGCACTCCAGGGCTCCCTAACCACCCACAGCTGGATGTGCCACTTACAGGTGGAAAAACGACCTGTTGACTTACTTTCCCCTTCATCCAGTTAAATCATTGTGTTCTCTTCAGTGAAGATCATCAATTGACTTACTCCGATCACATCCAAAAACATATATGTATTTGTTTATATTTCTTTTCACAAATTTTATTTTTTTTGTTCTTTGAGCAATATATATTCATTTTATGCATTTCTTTCTTTCTTTCTTTCTTTTTTTTTTTTTTTTGGAACTGGGGATCGAACCCAAAGCTTGTGAATGTGAGGCAAATGCTTTGCTACTGAGCTACGTCCCGGCCCCATTTTACACTCCTTTTGAATGAGCAATGCATTTCGTTTTTTGTTTTCTTTTAAAGGGAGTTAATCTGAGAGTCTACTTTAATATAGAGTAGCTAAATTACCTTTTGTGTCTACTTTTATTTACTTTTAAAAGTCTGCCATAGGGTAATGCAGTATTTTATTTATTCTGTCTATTAGTAACTAATATTTGAAGACATTTACAATATTAATGGAACTTTGCCTAAGAGAAGAATGATTTTCATTTTTTTACATCTTAATACTGGGCTTTAAAAGAGAAAATTATATAATTATGGTCAAAATTATTTTGTCAAAAACTTATAATGCTTGGTGTTAGCATGTTTATGCATAACTCAGTTTTTGTTGTGAAGTTCTTTGGCTGCAAGAAAGAGAAGCAAAGAGAAAGATTGTTTCCGACTTTCTTATTTCACTGGTACCAGGTACTATGGACCAAATGTGGGTTTCTGGGCTGTCCTGTCCCTTGGCTTCTCAACATTGCATTTTTAGTAATATCATCAATGGCTAAAAGAGATGTATAGACTCCATCTTTTTTCTTTTTCTTTCTTTCCTTTTCATTTAACAAATAAGGTTTTTCTATGTTGCCCAGGCTGACCCCAAACTCCTGGACTCAAGGGATCCTCCTGCCTCAGCTTTTCTAGTTGCAGGGAGCAACCATGCCCAGCAGAAACTCCATCTTGCCCAACATCAATTACATCCTTGAATTAATCATTCCCTCCCTCTCCCGAAACATCTACTTTTGGTGGCCACTCCTGCTTAAGTGGTACTTAGTAAGGCTATTTGTATAGAAATAGGGGTGCACAGCTATCGTCTCTCCCTGGTCTGCTTGGAAAACAGTTGTGTGCATACTGATCCCCTGACACTAGAAACCACACAGATCAACCTGTGATTTGGGGAAGGAGCATTAGCTCTAGGCACGGTCAAGTTTGGCATTCCTTGGTATGTCTGGGTTTGTAACTCCCGAGGGTTTATACACCTGATTGAGGGAATCTCCCATGAAACACCAGGTGACGTTTAGGCAGCCAGTTGGCCTGGCTGTCTGCAGCTGTGGTCACCAGATAAAGAGGCTCACAACACACCATCCTTATTTTCCCCTGTAGGAACTGAACTCTCTGTAAAACTAATGACTGACTCTGGACAACTCCTTCAATTACCTAAAATAAATCTCCTCGTGGTGGCTCTGCTCCAGGCTGGGCCAGGACATCAACCCCTATATTTTCCTTAAAAAGGAATCAGGTCTCACTTAGCTCCCACGATGACCACATGACATAAGGTGTGTGTCCAAAATGACCAAACCCATCCGTGTGAATAAAAAATGACTCTGGAAGGGGTTTTAGTAAGCGTTTTGAGAGAGCAATTTGTGTTTTGATAAAGAAGAAAAATGTCACTAAGATTACCTGGCAATAAATCACAAAGGAAATAGCAAACAAAATCTAGGCAATCCTCCCTTTTCTCTCCCTTTCTCCCTTCCTTCCCGTCCTGGAAGCTGGGGGGAAATATGTGGAGAACCATCTGCATCTGAAATATGCGCCTGCCCTGTCTTTCTGGATCCTGACTCCTGGAGAGGCATCACAGCAAAATTACATGTGGGAAAAGGAGGGATGAATTTGAGGAGAGGTGGTGAAATCTGCCTCGTTCTGAAAACTCTGGTTACCCAAAACAGCTCTGGCTTTGTCCTAGGGATGGGGCATTGGGAAGACCTTATGTGGCAGCTGGTAGGAATAGCTGGATATTTGCTAAGAGAAATGCCCAGTTTTCATTATTCACAACAGCTGGTAGCCTGTTACCCAAGCTCAGAGAACATCCACTACTGTCCACCTTTTAGCTCCCCTGTTGGGAGGGGGTTGAGGCATCAGGACCAGGCACCCCTAGCAGCAGCTGGAGTGGAAGCTGAAGGAGCTGAAGGCGTTTCTCACCCAACCTGAACATCCGTGGTGTGTGGTGGATGCTATAAGGAGCCAAGGCTGAGTCCTGGGACAGCCAGCCTTCTGGGACCCTATTGCCGAGGCTCCCATGCTCTTCTGATGGAACCTGGCCTGTTTACTTGGGCAGATGCCCCTTTTATGATATGAGTATATAACTAGTGTTTGTTTTCTCAAAGTACTAATCAGAATTATAATCAAGCAAAAGAAATCCAATTTCCTGCCTCACTCACTGTAATCTGAAATCCAAAATTCCCTATAGTTTGGCCATCCTGTTATAGATTGAATTATGTCTCCCAGAATTCACACATCCTAAAGCCCTGTACTTTGGAATGTGACTGTATTTGGAGATAGGGTCTTAAAGAAGTAATTAAACTACACTGAGGTCACAAGGGTGGGCTCCAATCTAATACAATTGGCATCCTTATAAGAAGAAATTTGGACACAGACACATACCTAGGGAAGACCTCATGAAGACTCGGGAGAAGACAGCCATCTTTAAGCCAAGAGCACACAGGCCTAGAACTGATCCTTGCCTCATGGCTCATGAGGAACCAACCTCACTTGCACCTTGATCTCAGACTTCTGGCTCTAGGACTGTGAGAAAATCGTTGTCTGTTGCTGAAGTCTGTGGCACTGTATTAGCAGCCCCAGGGGATTAAAGTGTTATCTCTCCACCCGCATTTCCTGTTGCTTCCTGCAGAAACTCTCCAGCCAATCAGGCTGCACTCCTCATTGTCCCTTGACTGTACCATCTTTATTCCAACTCTGGGCTTTTGTTCACATGGTGTCATATACCGTGTCTTCTCCCTGGAGTGCCTGACCCCCTCCTCTCACCTAGCAGGAGTCAGCAAACTTCCATTCTACAGACCAGAGCTGCAGAGCTGCAGGAAAGAACTAAACTGTGGGAACTGAAAAGCCTAAAAATGTTTACTGCCTGACCCTTCATAGAAAGAGTTGGCTAATCCCTGATCTATTCAAATCTCATCCGTTCCTGGAGGCCCTAGTTCTAGTCTGTAGCAGCTTCCAGAACCCTCCATTGCCCACTACGTCCCCTCTTCTGATCTCCTGAAACACTGGGATCTGAGAATTTTTATGGTTTTATTTACTTTTTTTTTTTTAGTTACACGTGACAGTAGAAGCCATTTTGATAAAATTACATAAGCATGGGATATATCTTATTCTAATTAGGACCCATTCTTGGGCATCTGAGAAGTTTAAGCAAAAACCTGGAATCAAGTTTTAGATCCAGTCTCTCCCAGCCAAGTGACTGGGTAAGTGACTTAATCTTTCTGAACCCAAGTTCTCTCATCTATAAAAAGGAGACAATGATATTATTTACTCCAAGAGCTTTGGGTAAGGGTTAAGTGGAATAATATTTGTAAAAATAAATTTGTAAAATGGCTAGTATATAAACATTTGCTAATATTAAAACTAAATTTAAACTTTTTTTCTTAAAGTTTGTTTTATTTCACAGAATTAGATTTGTCTCCCTGACTGAACTTTAATTTTCCAAGGCCACAGACTACCTTAGAATTCTGTGGACTCCTTTTCTGATCCTGAGAAACTATAGTCACAACACCTTACATCTCCATGGAATTTTAATATGTTCCCTATATATCTTGTATTGTTCTCCATCCTTCCAAACCATGCCCTGTACCCTGGATTTGACCTCTGTAAACTGCATCAAGGAATTCTCCTTCACTGGGTCTCCTGCTGGGTTGGCCAATGGGTGGGCCTGAGAAAGGGATGCTGGGCACTCACCCCTGGCTCCTGCATGTAGGGTTGGCGTAGATTGGCTGCATCTTGCTGCCAAAGGCCATGAGTCCGGTCAAATGGCCCTCTCCCAAATCTGCCTTCTGACTCTGAAAAATGCTCCCTCTCTTTGGACCTTCAGGCCTGTGGTGGTAACAGCTCCCATAGTTGCTACAACAGGGTGCTGCACTGTCCCTCGCTGACTTCCTCAAACCCTGCCTGCAACTTTATCTAATCCTCCTAACTCATCCAGTTTAACAGTACCCTCTGTTCTCGTGAGGACCCTGACAGAATGGTCCTTCTGGAGCAGGAAGGCATATGTCATTATTTTCATTCACCACCAACTTGAAGTTAGGTGCTTAAGGTTAGATCTAGTATGTGGTAGAGAATATCTAATTCTGGGTCCAGGGCTCTCCTGGCCATGTTAGGCAACCTCTGGAATAGTACTACAACAGGGCTGCCTTACCCCATGGCAGGTGGAATCAGACATTCCAATTGTAGTTACTGCTCTTTTGGGAGGACCTAAGACATGTTCCTTCTGATTTACTTTTCCCTTGCAGAAAAAACAACATGGGAAATTATTCCTCACTATTTTTCTTCAGTGTGATTGATCAAACAGATGGCCACAGTGACAGTGACAGTGACAGTGACAGTGAAGGAGCCCTTCACAGGTTTTGACCACCCCAGAATCTTAGAAATCTCAGGAATCTCCCTGGTGCTGTGAGTCAAGGAAGTACCACAATGGTTCTTTTCTTGCCTCTGACTCTCAATAGCTCCTAAGCTTTGACGAATAGCATAATTTGGGGTCTCATTTTCTTTGCTCTTGCCTGGCTGAACCAAGCTAGATAAGGAAGGTCTCTTCTGAGGGAACGTAAGAGAGAGAGAGAGAGAGAAGAAAACTAGATTGTAGAAAAATAGGAAAGAGACAGTGAGAGAGAAAAAGAAGAGAGGGAACAAAGGGGTACCCAGGCACAAAAGTCTGCCTGAGTGGAAAGGTCACAGAGAAGGGTACCACCTGCTTCCAGAACCTTCTCAACAACTTCCTGTCAGCCCAGCCCAGCTTGGCCTCCTCCACATAAGCAATTAAAACTGGGTTGATTTTAAGCCATCAGAAAGTAAATATAAAAAAGGATTAAATATTAAGAAGCCAAACAAAGTGGCCTTATTAAAAAGGCACAATATAAGCATGATGTGCCAGTGTAATAATCATTATTACTGCTATAAACTGGGAGGAGGCATAAATGCCTGCCCTTGATCTGCAGCCATAATCCAAAGAAGAAAACAAGGGTCGTTGTGAACTCAGCAGGCCATAAACATCCAGTGCTCCCAAGCAGAAAATTTCTCTCCACCATTATGGTCCCATGGGGTCAGGCCACTTCCGTTAATCCAGGGGGCTGAGGGAAAGCCAGGAGAGGTGAGAAGAGCCAGGGACGAGTTGGGCAGCATCCAACAGACTTCTGGACTCTGGCACATCCCTCACCTTCTTTTCCCTACCAATCTTCACTAGGGGTGACAGGGCAGCATGGAACACGTGCAGGCGCTCAGGACGTCTGATCACATGGGGGAGTTAGACAGCCCAAAGGGAAAGCACACCTCACATGCAACCATTGGGGACGAGACAGGGATCTTATGGTCACCGGCTGTGGTGGCCTCTCTGTTCAGGACTCCTTTAAAAGCCCAATTCTTTAGGCATATTACCACTTTTAGATTGGAGAGGGGATATTATTCTAGCTCCCAAGGTTTAGCAGATGGTCACCCACAGGATGATGTGTGTCCCTAATCCCTCTCCAGTCTAGCCCAGTCATTTTAAAATCTTATCTCCTCAGAGTATTACAACAGCATTATCAGTCATTTCTACCTTAATAACAATATTATTAATATTAATAGTAGTTTTGTTTTTGATCATTTACTACATGTATCAGCTATCTTTCATGTAATTTACATACATTAACTGACTTAACCCCATGAGGGACATATTATATGTGTCAATTTTATGATGATGAAATTGAGGCTTAGAGAATTCAGTCACTTATTCAAAACAAGCAGCTAACAAGATCCAGGATTTGAACCCAGGTAGACCTGATGCCAAGTCTATTCTCTCAGTCCCTGTACATATTAGATAAATTTATAAAGCCCTTTCCTAATCACACAAGAGAGGAAGAGAATGAAAGAGACCTGAGAATGTGCTTGGGTCACTAAGAGGAGAAGGGCAGAGAGTGGAGGTGGCAGTCCTGGAAAGATGTCCTTATTTAACCCTCCTGCCCCCCCGCCTCCCTGCTAACAGTCCTGGGAAGACAGGGAGAGCAGGAAGCAGAGGAGCATACTTAGGAGCACGGATTCTGAGCTAGGTGGTCTGAGTTTGAATCCTGTCTCTTCCATTTTGGAGCTATGTAGTCTTGATACTTCTTACCTCTGTGTCTCAGTTTCCCCAATAAAAAGTGGAGCTCTTAATCAGATCTGTAGCACAGACTCAGAAGAGGTCTGTAAGATGGTAGGCCAGCCTTTCGTTTTATAGGTAAGAATGTTAAAGCCCAGAGAGGGTTAGTGAATTGCCCAGAGACACGGGTAGACAACCTCTTCCTGCCATCCAGTGCTGCCTCCCCTTTTCATGTGCCAATGACTCACGTCACAGAAAGCCCATCTTGGTCAGAAAGGCATTATAGCCCAGCACAGACCCTATGCTTCCTCCTTTGTCTGGAATCCAAAAGTTCCATTGTGGATAAGCTCTGAACTTTGTATCCTTTCTTTGTTTACGACAGTTTTATAGAGCTCATGATTCACTCTCAGTTTCTCTTCTCTTGGCTCTGTGTCCCCGTTCACTGCTTTCTGCTACTCAGGATAATTTTGATCCAGGTCAGATTTCCTGCAAGGAGTTGCCACAGGGGCCCAGCACTAGCCTGAAGGATGCAGGGACCCACAGAGGGTGAGCCATCTTGAGCAAGGAGCAATACTTCTCCAGAAGGGTCTGAGTCTTGTCTTTCCGTTCAGCAAGCAAGTAAATTGCTGCCTTAAATTTCTAGGCTGCCTCCATTAATGGCATTTATGTGAAATGAGTCATTTTAGTTCCCATCCCAACCCCATGGTGCCTCTTCAGCTCCATAATTTCATGAATGAGTTTAAGGGCAGCTGTCAGAGTATCAATCAGCCTGCCCCCTTCTGGGTAAATCCTTTAATTAATCTCCCAACTTGCTGGACTTCTGCGGTTGTTTTGTCCTCCTTGCGGGGCTGTGGATGGTGGCCTTGGTCTGTCTGGCTACTGTAATTGCCCACATCATTCATCAAGCAGCAGTTCTTTGTGTTGGACAAAGAACCAGGGAGGCCAAGTTTCTCTCTCCTCTGGACCAGTCAGGATTAATTAAGACAGAGGCTCAGGGCTCAGGACCACACTTAAAGGTGGGCAGCAGCCAAAGGGAGATCTCGGATGGTGAAGGACCATGTTCTATGACTTACAGAGAACAGGGGAAGAAAGCTGACAGGTTGAATTTAGAAAAGCTATGCTAGGAGGCCTCATCACCCTCTTCCACTATCTGAAGTCTTCTCCCACGGGAGGAAGACAGCGCCTGCCACAAGGCAAATGCACCAGGAAGGAGACCTGGGGGAAGATTTTGCCCTAATGACAGTAAAATTTCCCACATGGCCCTGCTGCCAGAAGAAGTGAGGTAGTGCTCATTATTGAGGTTTTTCCAGCAAAGCCTGGGTCCGCATCTGCTGGGGGGCTCGAAGGGGAGATTCCTAAGATTTCTTTTGCCTGAGAAAAAATAAATTGAGCCTTACAAGAAAGGTGCGCCATGCTTTGTTGAAACACCAAGTTGTTGATTATTTGAGGGGAAGCGGAGATGGAGCGATGGGCACAGAGAGAAAAGCGACTTCATCAATCACTTCATTGTCACTTGCCATGAAGAATCTTCAGGCTGCCTCCCAAGGCTCTTTGTCATGTGGCCTCACTCTATCCATCTAGTTTCATTTTTCCATCTTTCAGCATTTGCCTTCTGATCCAGGCACCGGGCCCTGTACTCTCGGCTTGCAGACTATGCCATGTGCAGCTCAGCCTGCTCTGACACCGTTTGATGGACAGCCAAACACCTGTAGCGTGCTTGCTAGGGGCTGTGCACCTCCTAGGAGTCTTTGCCCTCTGCACGCTCTTGAAACCCCTTCTGCTCCTGCACATTCACAAGACCCTTCTTTCCCACCCAGCCCTGAAGCCTTCCTGACTCACACAGCATCATGGGATTTACTTTCTCCTAAGACATTCACTATTTGTGCCATGCCCATTAGGGCTCTGGGAGACACACAGTTCTTTTTCTGCTCATTATAAAACAAATACAGAAGCATGTGGCATTGAAGTAATGGCATGATATTGCTTCATTTGGTGCTCACGATAACCTGAGGATACAGGGATGGTGTATTCATCCACAACAGGAGATGGGGAAACTGAGGCTTTGGATAAGCCAAACTGGGCAGGGACTTGCATAGACCCTCTCTGTTCTTTGCTCCTTGGTGTTTCCTGAGCCAACTGCACTGCACCTTTGACACTCACTCCCCAAGGTCAAGGAAGAGTCCAGGCTACCCAAGCCCCGCCTCGCTGACTCCACCTGGCCTGGTCTCCTCTCCTCTGCTCTTTCCATTTGAAATTTCATAGAGCACGGGCTTCGAGTGGCTGCCATAGGCTGAGCTCCTGGTTGGCTCAGTAGGAAATGGTCCAGGCTGGGAGTGTGACCTGTAACTTCGGCTGGAGGCCCAGGAGCCAGGGCACTACATTGGCTAGTACCACAGTGCACACACACCAAATTCAGCTGTCCTGTTTTCCCTTCTTCACTCTTGGAGAGGGGTACACAGGAGTGTGTCTGAGACAGGGCCAGGGCAGCACTGTTCATTCATTCACTGTTCCTTCAGAGCTGGGACTAGGTGTGCGAGCTCCTTCCTGCCTCCTCTGCTATTTCAGGTAAGAGTGGAGATGTGGCTACTGGTGGGCAGCGGCTGTCCAAGCCCGCAGCAGCTCAGCCAAACACAGAGAAGGGAAAACTGACCCCATGACATGGAAGGAGAGATGGGTTTTCAGGCTGGTCAGAGCTACTCTTGTGGTTCTTTGGCCCAGACTCTCCCTCTGGATTCTTCTGCTAAAGGCTGAATCTGAATCAAAGGCCTCACTCACCCTTCATCCTTTTTCCTTTTTGCCCTAATCTCCGGTGATTTCCCTGGGGAGCTGAGCTTGCTGGAGGGGCCAATTGTTCTTCCCTTAGAAGACAGAAATGGTGTTTGAAACCCTGAGAACAGGGACCAGTGTCTTCAACAGGCAAAAGGCCTGAAGGCACAGCAGGGTGTGGGAATGCTAACGATCCAGAAAATGCCTTTGAAGGGCAGGCCCAACCTGGCTATTCTTCCTCCGAGACTTAGATAAGGATTGGTGCTGCAGGCTCAGGGTCCAGGAACCCCAGCATGAAGGAAAAGACCCAGAGATGCTGGCTGAGGTGCCTTGGGATTCATAAAGGCCGGCTGTGTGGTCAGTACAATGTGCAGGTGCGGCTGGCTCTACAGCCGGAGCCTGGGTACCCTGGGTGGACTCAAGCAAGTCTTCTGCCTTTGCCTTCTGCATTGCAGTGGTGATAACTACCTGGATATTTGGCGAAAATGGAAACTGGCCTTATTTGTTTGGAGCAAGCAGAAAGGAGACTTTTTTTTTTTTCCCTTAAAGAGACAGGGTCTTGCTGTGTTGCCCAGGCTGGTCTCTAATTCCTGGGCTCAAGTGATCCTCCTGCTTCATTCTCCTGACTAGCTGGGACAACAGGAGCACACCACTATGTCTGTTTTTTTTGGTGGACGGGAGTGACCAAGTATGGTTGTCAGCCATGCAGAGGAGAGAGGTGCTGCAGGGACCGGGCGTGGAAAGGCAGAGAAGAAGAGAGGCAAGCAAAGAGGTCTGCTAGTACCTCACTCCAGAGCCAGGAGTGCAGAGTTGGTCTTCTCCTCAGGACACGCCCACTGTTTAGGAAGATGCGCTGTTTTACAGCTCCTAGGGTTACTGGGAGGACCCAGGAAGAAGAGGTGGGAAAAGCTTTGAAAAGCACCACCTCCAATGGAAACATGAGGCAGGAGGGAGAGCCGAGACAGCAAAGCAATTAGCGTGAGTAATTAACCATGCAAGGATAATTAACAGCGCCACTGGGAGGATGCCAATGCACCCATGGACATTTTAGACCCGTGTGCTGAAGTTAAATAGCTGCAGGTGTCAGATCCCAAGGACAAAGTCTTTTCCAAAAAGTGAAGAAACGTCAAGATGAAAGGGGTTTCTTGTGAAATGGCAAGGCATGTGTCTACCATGGAGGGTGTCTGACAAGAGGGTGGAGCGAGACTCCATACTGCAGAGGTTGTTGAGGAGTCTGATGCTGACAGGGGGTGTGGGAGAGGCAGAGGAAACCTCTGGGGCATTTCAGCACAGGGATAACTTCCTTTTGACACTTTCAAGGCAAAGACAACAGTCATCAGGATATTCGCTCTCAGAAAAGAGCAGAAGAGGAGGAGCCTTCAAGATAGAAGTCAGCTGCTGTGTGCTGGGGGCAGCTGTCCTAAGCTTCTAAGCAGGAGCCATTTCCCCTTTTGCAGCCATCTACTGCTCTATCAAGGAGGGGGGAGGAGCTACTGTCTACAAAATGAGGACATCTGGGGCTGGGGCTGGGGCTGCAGCTCAGTGGCAGAGTGCATGCCTAGCATGTGAGGGCACTGGGTGCAAACCTCAGCACCACATAACAATAAATAAAATAAAGCGATTGTGTCCACCTACAACTAAAAACAAGACAAAACAAACAAATAAACAAAAAAAAAAAAACTAATGCTTTAAAAAAAATGAGGCCATCCTCTCCCTAGATGAAACTCCAAGAGAAGGTTAAAAATTTATAGAAAATTAGAGATTCTTTAGGTGTTATTTTTACAGGTCAGTGAAGGGTTGTCTGAGGTCAAGAGCTAGTTTGTGTTCTTAACTGGGACTAGGAACCAGACCCCCTGACTTCCTTTCTAGAGCTTCTTTTCACTGTTCCTCTTCCCACCACAAGCCTCCTCATTCTGCAGGGTGACCGTGTCCTCTTTCCCACCTGAAAAGAGACTGAGGGTAGATTCTGGAGGCAGACTTGGTGTGCCTGCATTCGAGCTTGTGGAAGCCTCTATTAGTCATCTGGCCTTGGATAAATGACCTAAACCTTTCCTTTCTTTCTTTCTTCCTTCTTTTTTTATGGATTCTTTCTAGTTATACATAACATTAAGATACATTTTAGCATAATCACAAAAGTGTGGAATATAATTTGCTCTAATTGAGTCCTGAGCACTTCTCCTTCTCCCTCCCTCCCCCTTTACCCCTCCCTCTACTGATCTTTCTGCAATTTATTTATAGGTTTTTTAAAATTAGTGTCTTGTGGATAGACTTGATGTTGGGAGTCACTGTGCTGTGCTTTTGTAATCTAAAAATGGAAATAATGGTACCAATCTGAGAAGGTTAAGTGAGGAGTAAAGATAGTATTCCTAAAATGAGGTGCTTAATTAATTGTTGCTGTTGTGCATAATCTTCAACAACAATGCTCAGTGTGTATGTGTGCGTGCATATGTGTGTGTGCATGCATGTGTGTGTGTGCGTGCATGTGTGTGCAATGCCTGGACACAGTATATTTATTGGACAACATAAAAGCAAAATGTGGGTCAAAGAGGAGCAGCTCAGGATCACCTGCTTTGTATCTCAAAGGTCAGTGGGAGTCTGAAAACTTACTGGTGATGACAAATGTGTCTCAGGGCCAACCTCTAATGATGCCACAGTTAGTGATGTTCCCTTTGGGGCCACTGGCTTCCCAGATGTGTTCATCACTGTTGGCTTTCTCAAAGTGAACTATTCATGCTGTCCCTACTGTGTGCTAACAGCAACTTACCCATGACATAGTCCTTGTCCTGGAAATGCTTTAATAGCTGTGAGAAGATAATTTGTAAAAAAATCTTTCACTTTGGTTGATCATGAAAAAATATGTAGCAGAACCAGAAAACAAACAAAAAAAAAAGACAGCTGCATTAACCTCCCTATTGTGCCTCTTGAATTCTTCTTTTAACCTTAACCTAAACCAAGGACCCCCAGGGATAGTGTGGGTTCTCTTAATCAGCCCTCTGCCATGTCAGCAAATGTTATTTATGACAATAATCTGTGCTCCATGGTGGCCCACCTGGCCTTGCTTTGATGATTCACTGGGGTCAAGCTGAAACATAGGCTGGCCATGGCTGCATATTTTAACTGGAAAGTTTTTGCTTCTATGAACAAGGGACACCAGTAACAAAGTAATATGAGGCCTCAGTTCCAGTTTGGTTTTTAATAGATTATGGTCTGAACATATTTTTCAATATGCAACAATTGGGTTAGTCTAATGACAAATGTCATCCCGGACTACTGCCAGAGCAACATGCCATTTCCATTAGGAGTAATATTTCCTGGCCAGATTAAGACATGGAAAATAATTTTTGGTTATCAACAATTCCTTTCAGTTTCACTGATCTGATTAAACTTAGCAACGGAAAGAGGAATTTACAAATTACATGCTGTTCTCTATTTATTACCAAAATGGTTGCTTTCCACTACATCCAGGAGATACAGTTGAGATCTCATTAAGTCTCAGCTTGTGATAACATTTACTCCATAAGTCTCCATCGCAGCCAGTGAATGAAATGAGCACTATGCGAAGACCACATAATGGATGAAATCAAACCTCTGCCCCCTTTGAAGGGAACTGACCTTTTCAAGGCTTAAATGTATTCAGCTTTCCAGTCCTGAAGAACCAACTAGGAATTTATTCTTGGTGTTCTCTTAACCGTTTCCTGACAGCTCTTCTTAGCTGGCTAGCTGGCTTTCGTGAGATAGAACAAAATGAAGAGCATTTCCAACACTTCCCCAAACATATTTGAAGAAAGGGGAGTAGAGAAGAGTGCACAAAGAAAAACACGGTTGAAGAGTCCCGTCCCACCCTAGAAGTGAAAAGAAACGTTGACAAGGAATAGAAGATGGAAATTTAATTTACAGGTCTGCTTCATTAGATAGCCTCTGCTGGACTAGAACTGGCCCAATCTGGTTTTAGATCTAACATAGTGACAAGGCAGGCCCAAATCATCTGTTCCAAGCAGCGAGATTCTGAGGGCTTCCAAGCCAAGACCTCATTCTTACCTTCCAATTTCCCACCCCTTTTGCAACCAATATTCACCAACTGCCTATGCCCCAGGCTCTGGGTTGGTGCTGAGAAAACAAAAATCCCTACACAACACAGCAGATGGTATGAGATAAATCAATAAATAGATACAATAGGTCACTGCAATACGTGTTCGTTTGCAGGTATTGGATAGGTGTTCTGGGAGGACTAACGAAGGAATGAAACACCGCTGGGCAGGAGGAGTAGAGAAGGCAGAAGATGAGGGGTGCCCAGGGTGAGTTTGGAAGGCAGGCAGCAGTTCATAAGGCAGATGGTAGGGCTGGGCTTTCCGTGCAGAGAGATCAGTGTATGTATAGGTGTGCACATGATCTCTGGAAAAACAAGCTGGCTTTCAGGATGCAGGCCATCCTGCTTGAGACCCAGTACAATTCCAAGAGTCTGAGGATGTCAGGATCATAGAATCGGTTGAATTTCTTGGGTCTGATAGACTAGAATGATCCAGGCTTGATTCAGACTCCTAGGGATAAAGCTAATGTATATAAATTTAGAGCTGTAGAAACAAAACCCAGAGCTGGAAGGATTTTGCAGTTGTCTGATATGACATCTTTATTCCACAAACAGGGAAACTGGGAGAGGCAAATTGCAGACTGGTCATTGAGTGGAGCCTGGAAGGTCGGCTGCCTGGGTTTCTCAGACTCCTATCAGTTCCACTGCAACCCAGGAGGGCTGCTTAAACCCCAAGCCCTAGCATCTTATTAGGAGATAGAGATGAGGGTCTTTCACCTCACATTTCTGTACTCTCAGCTCAATCCATCAAGGGGTATGACTTAATGGATTAAAAGACAACTAAGGAATTATGGAAATTATAGTTAAGAGAAATGATTTTATTCCTTCTACCAGGTTTAAGAAACAGATGTACAGATAAAGAAAATGGGTATATATACACAATGCACTATTATTCAGTCATAAAAAAGAATGACGTTAGTTTTGCTGGTAAATGGATGGACCTGGAGACTATTATACTAAGTGAAATAAGCCAATCCCAAAAAACCAAAGGCTGAACTGATATGCAGAAGCTAACACACAGTAAGGGGTGGGGGGAGGGAAGAATAGAAGTTTAGAGGAGTAGACAAAGGGGAATGAAGGGAAGTGGGAGATGGGAATAGGAAAGACAGGAGAATGATTTCCTATGTTCATATATGAATACATGACCAGTGAAACTCCATATCATGTACAACCACAAAATAGGAAGTTATACTCTATGTATGTATAATATGCCGAAATACACTCTACTGTCATATATATCTTTAGAATAATTAATTTAAAAAAGAAGCGCTGTAGTTTTTGTTAAAGCTTGACATCTTTTTGATGGAAAACTAGGGTCAGTGCCTGATTTTTGGCAACTGACCTCTTAACTTTCTCATCAATGCAGAGGGGCAGAAGGAGTCGTGGGTTAAGCAGGGTAGGACCTTCTACCACTGACTCCCTTTTCATGCCAACCAGATGCCCTCCGTCAGGGGGTTGCAGGTGTCTTTTTTTTTTTTTCCTGCCTCTTTTGAGCAGAGCAAATTCTACACCAATCTTCCACTCTAGCCAGACCCAGCTGACTTTAGCAGATACTAATAAATACAAGACTCTAACTCTGAACATTTCTGACATGAAAGAGGCCCTTCGTTTCTCCTTGCCCCTGTGTTTGGTGTATGTGCAAGGGGAGTGCATGTCTGTGTGTGTGCGTGTATTCTGTGTTTGTTAGGATTCTGTTAACATAATAACTGATCTGACATTAGATACCGTTATCATCTCTCAAGTTATTGGCAGGAGATAATGGATGGACCAACTGCTTTGAAGCTTGGAAACGAGAAGGTAAACAAAGGCTTGTCCCCTGAAAGCCAGACTGCCAAGCATATAATTAAGGCTCTTTACCTGGTCAGCGAGTCACGGAGGACAGATCTATTCTCTCACTCCCAAGCAAAAGGCACAGGCCAGGCCCAGTGCAACAACAAGAATTCAATGGTTTTGGCCTGTGTTTTTGTTTGCACTTGACTCTGACCTTGGTGTGCTGCATTCCTGCACATGAAAGTCCTCAGAATAAGATCTAGGGTTTGTGGGTCAAAACCACCTCAGGCTTGGTAAATAATTTTTAGAGCATGACTTAGGGAGCAGCAAGAGCTCATCTGTCTAGATACTTAAGAATACTAAAAAATGTCATAATGTTCTTACTTTCTTGGTAAAATAAGGCAAAACTCTGAAGAACCTTATAGAATTCAAATATATATGTTGGGGGGGGGGAGGAAAAACCTTTAAATTTCTGTTATCAAAACTTATCTGTCTAGCAGATGACTTCTGAAGATTTTTGATGGGAAGATTCTTGGTCAGTCTGATGAATGAATATAATGTAAGCCTAATTCTTAGACGTCTAGAAGAATTAATAGAAATTAAGTTACAATTTATGTACACTTTTAGGATTAAGTAAAAGGCTGACACTTTTTTCTTCTCTTAGGGATCTGGAGATACCCTGTAGAATAGGACACCCTACTCTTTGGCTCTGTTCATGATGACCTCGACAGAGACCATTCATTCATGGATGGAATTTTGAGACTCAGGGTCTCTCATGTTTTTTCCTGCTCATCTTTTCCTTTAGAAAGAGCAGTTCTGACTATCACTAGAGGTGTGGGTCCAGCTAGTGAATGCAAACCAGGAGCAAGAAGGGACACATTATTGACCTTTTAATTGAAATCCAAGTTTAGGTTCAAGTCAGGTGTTTGTTTGGAAATGAGCAAAACTGCCCATTCTCCTGTGGAGGCCCTTGCCAAGCTCCCATTTATGCTTCTTTGAGCATGTCCCTGGATTTTTCCAGGGACAGTATTGCAATCTGCACATATCTCCATGAGAAACAGAATTTGGAACATTGTCGGCTGGGAGATCAATCCAGTCTGATGGCAGATGGGGCCCTGGCACAATACCTCAGACACCTAGCTTAACTACAACAGCCCTGACACAGGTAAGGCATGGATGGAGGCCATCTGGTTTGACTGGAGGTTGAGGGACAGAATCAGTGACCTGGGGAAACCTTTGTCCCCTAGGGGTTTAGGATCTGGGATTTTCAAATTGTGATGGAGCCATCTATGTGGCTGAAGAAGGAATTCAGGGACTGGCACAGGGTAGAGAGAGATAATAATATGTCAATGTGCCAGTCCTCCTCTCTGCAGCTGCTCCTCCTCTCCCCACTGTCACCCCCGCTAGCACAACCACTTGCCCTCTGTTTTGAAGCATTCCATACATCCCTCAAGGGGCCACCTCTTTTATGCAGCAACTCCTTTATGCAGATTTTGTTGTTTCTGACCAGGCTTCAGGCCTTCTAACTGTGTGGCTTCAATAGAGAGTGGTCACAATGATGAATAGTCTTGTGCTTATAGCAGGTATTATAGTTATTTAAGAGGACAAAATCTTTCCTATTATATGGGAGCATAAATCTTCTCTGGAGACATGAAGACTTTTACCAGAGGCATGCATATTTCTTTTTGATGATGTGATCCTGAAGGATGGTGCTATCAACTCCCAAGTTTGAGGTTTTTCTCAATTTTTTTAAGGCCACTTAATCTTGACAGCAGGGATTAAGTGAGGTAGAATCATTTGGGATTCTTCATGTGCACCTTTAGGGTAAGTATTAGTATGTTTGTAGTCATGGATAGAAAACAGGCCTTTGAATAGCTAGAGGCAAAGGGCCAGGACAGACTCCCCCCAGTAAGCAGACAGGACAAACCAACTCTCAGGAAGAGTCCTTCAGAGGGGCCATCGCTGCTGAAAAAGTAGGAGCTATTCATTTCAGAGACTCTGTCCTAGGGGGTGTAGGGCACCTTTCCAACCCACTTCTTGTCTGTGGACTCTCATTCAGTCTTATCATCCTCTAGATTGAGTTCCCTGCCTCCAGCTTCTCTCTCCTTCCAACCCATTGTCCACTCTTAGCCACACAGTGACCTTCTGACAGTGAATCTTCCCTTCCTCTGCTTAAATCTCTTTGGTAGATCTACTTATCCACAGTGTAAAGTCCAAATCTGAGGCCGTTGGGACCCCATGTCAATCTTCCCTTCTGACCTGAACTTTGGCTTATCTCTGAGCACCCTAAATCAGACTTACTCTGAACATGTGCATTTCCATTTTTCTTCCTCTTTATAAACTTACGTTGCTTCTACAGCTTTGGTATGCAGCCCCTTCAGTTTAGAATGTCTCTTGCTTCATGGACACTTAGTTTCCCAGTCTCCCTGGGAGTTAGATGGAACTGGTAACTGTCCCGGGCAGTGGAGTATGGACAGGAGGGATGCCCACACTCACAGGCCTGGTTTCTAAATCCTCCAGTACCCTCCATATTCCCTCTTCTACTGGCTGGATAGAGAGGGTGCAGTGAGGCTCAGGGTGATAGAGCCATGAGAAAGAAGCAGCCATGGTACCTGAAGACTATGTGGAGCTTAGCTTCCCTCCCACCAATACCCAACTGACATTGAACTATGGGGTATTAAGGGACCGAGATTTGATTTGGGGGGTGCCTATTAAAATAGGTTGCCCATCCTGATCCATATGGCACCACCCAGAGTCATCCTTTGGGCTGGCAGTCCCTCCCTCCTGCAAACTCTGTCCTCTCTCCTCTGCTGCTCTCCAGTTCCTTGTTCATACCTTCAATGCTTTGTTTTAAAGTGTCTTGTCAAGCATCTGTCTCCTTACCTAGGCTGTGAATTCTCTTGGGACAGGGATTGTGTTTATTTATCTTGGTATTCTGTGTGCCTGGCTGGTACTTAAATACATGGTGAATGAATGTACCCATGTCCTTCTCCAGGAAATGGGACAATTGGGAATATATATAATTCCAGGAGGTTCTCCAAACACTATCTACTACTCTGAGGCCAATCATTCCTGTTTTTGTGCTCTTTCCACTGGCTCCAGAGTTCCATGGATTCTGAATCAGCTTCCCATGCCATGTGCCTGGATGATGGAAATACTGTATGTGGCTGATTTCTCTCCATTACCAGATGACGATTTTCCACATCAGCAAGCAATGAGAAAGATGGGAGCTGTCACTCTCCTCCGCTAACGGCCTTCTGACAGATCATGCATCTTGATGTAGCATGGGCTTTTTATCCCCTAGTGTTTGTGTGAAAGGGAGGGTGGGGTGGGTGGGAGCTAAGGGTAACTGTGTTGTGGGTGGCTCTGTTTTGGGGCTGAGCACTGGTTATGGGAGAAAATGGATCAAAGGGAAATTTAGGCTGATTCATCTCCCCTTCAAGTCCTCTGCTGAGCTACTTTCAGCCCCCGGGTGTGTGGATCTGTTTGAAAAGCACCAAATTAAAATCAATTCAGCATTTCATTGGGTCCCTACCCTGGGCAAGTCAAAGAGGGCATGGGCAGACTCATTTGTCAAAGACTTCTCCAGGGACTCCATATATCAGCCCCTTGCTTAGTCCAATATGCAAATCAGGATGGATGAAGAAAAGGAGGAAAATAGAGTAAGGGAGAAGGCAGTAGGGAAAACTCATCTTAAATTATAATATAATGGGGCATGAATCTGATTTAAATAAAAGATGAGGGGCTCAGGGATGGAGCTCAGTGGTACAGGGTGTGCCTAGAATGTGCAAGGTGCTGGGTTCAATCCTTAGCACCAAAGAAAGAACTATGTTTGAAGCAAGAAAGGAGGTGATGGTATCTTGCTCAAGGCAAAAAAAAAAAAAAAAAAGAAAAAAAAACGTTCACTGAGCTCAAGAGCCATTTGTTTAGGAGATTGTCTTTTTTTGGAAGAAGATTTATCAATTATATGGTCTCTCCTTTTGGGTTTCAGTAGAGGAGTGTATTGATGAATCCAATTACTCCAGGAATGGGTGTTCCAGGCCCCTGACCACCCAAGATCCTACCATGGCAAGTATACCACCAGGAATGTGATAGAGTCTATCTCTGAAAATTCAGGATTGTGGAATGCTACAAAGGAATCACCTCTGAGCCTCTGGTCACTTAGGAATCTTAGCGTTTGGGGGTCCCAGGAGGGGATATGGAGTTAGAAGTACTGAGCTTAAGGCCTAGGCCTACCTAAATGCAACTGTTTATATGTAACATAAACAAGTTAGCTTTCTTAGTTTTCTCATTTACGAAATAGGGCTAAAAGAACCCACATGACATGATCTTGAGAAAGTTTAAATGAAATAACCTATGACTTTCCCTCCTTCCATTGAAAGTAAGAGATGCATCTCCTCTCTTGCCCCTGCCCATCCTGCTTCTGCCCTCTAGCCTGAGAGCCCACAGAAGCCTGCTCTGTGTCTGCCATCGAACCTCAGAACCTAACACTGACTCCACACAAGTTATAAAACCATGATGGCTCCTTGCGGAGAAGATGCAGGGATGAGAAAGATTCTTCCCCTTACTTCATTGACCACCCAGTTTTCTCTTCTAATGGATCCATTATTCTAATACCTTCCCACCATTCCTCTAGGCCTACTTTCTCAACCTGAAGTCATTTCCACCCACACTGTCAACTACAATACCCTCTCTGAGAGGCATGATGGTATGGCTGAGACAAAGGCCAACCAGATGCAAGGCTATAAAAACCCCAATTTTCTGGCTCCAAAGAGGATTCATTTCAATCCAGTATGATTTGGGGAGGAAAGTCTGTTAAATAAAAATCAGCATCCTGGAGACAGACTAGAACAGTGAATAAGAAGTGAGTGAGCATGTTCTCTGCCCCTAAGAGCTTTCTATATGACAAGAAGGCTGGGACATCCCCATCGCACTGGCTAGGTGGGCAGAAGGTTTCCCAGGCTCTGGTAGTGCCTGTCCTAAGAGGGAGGGGCTGGGAGTGTGGAAGAAGCAAGTGAGGTGAAGCAAGGAGAAAAAGGGTGTTCCAAACAGAGGGAGGAAAAATGAACAAAGGCCCAGAAACAAGAAAGTAGCTGGCAGGTTTGCAAAGCAGGAAGCAGACTGGTTTGATTGCAGGGAAGAAGTGAGTGACACGGTCCAAGTTATTGGCTGGGACAGACCAGAGATGCTTGGGATACTGAAGGAACATGTTCCAACTTTATTCTATAGCCACGGAGAGACATTCATAGTTTCTAAGCAAGAACAACGTGGTCAGCTCTGGAAATATTAATTGGACTACACCACACAGGTTGTGTGGGAGGTGGCTGGAGGGCAGGGCTCTAGTGAGGTAACTATCAGCTCAGGGGAAGAGAAGTAGAGAGGAGGGGAGGGAATGGATGAGAGGGATGATTCAAGTGGACAAGTGGACTGGTAAGACTTGGTGACGGATGGACTATAGGAGTTGTTTAACTATGGGGGCATCACAGAAGCGGGAGGAAGGAAGAAACAGGGGAGGGAGAGAAGGAGCTGCAGCCTGGGTAACTGGGAAGCCATTGGAGAGAGAAGTGAGCTGGGGAGATGCTGGTTTGCGCGGAGATCCTAGCCAGAAGGCCCCTCCAGACACAGGAGAAGACAGGCTTTCCAAGCTCTGCTTCCTGTCAAGGACTTGCATCATACACTTGGCTCTTCAAGAACCCACAGCCTGCTTGTTCTGTCGCCTGATCGGTGGTTGGCTGGCCAGTAACCCCAGGAACACAGCTGCCCACTCTCCCCCTTAAACCACAGCAGAGGTCCTGGTGGCTCCCTTGTAAGCTTGTGTCCCTCAGAAACCACAATGTTATCTGCATAGCACCAGGTTAGACCCTGCTGCTCCATGGCCCCCTCCATGCTGGCTCCATGCTCACCGCAGACACTAGACAACAACAGTGAGATATCCAAAAAGGGTGTGAGAATCCTTATTCTGGTACCTTTTGCAGCTGGTGTTGACCATGTTCTTCACCATAAATAGAACCATTTATATTCTGGAGTTTGTTGGGCAGATTATTTTTTGACTTGGGACATGTCCCTAAAGACACAGTCCTGTGAGCATTGATATCAGTGTCCAGACTGCCTCTCTTTTCTCACTGGGTCCTCATCATGTGGCCCTGGGCTCTGTACAGATGCAGAGCTTCCCTCTGTCTTGAGAGCAGGCGTCTTCCTTTTTATTTTTTAAAAATATTTTTTAGTTGTAATTGGACACAATACCTTTATTTTTATGTGGTGCTGAGAATCGAACCCAGCACCTTGCACGTGCTAGGCAAGCGCTCTACCCCTGAGCCACAACCCCAACCCAGCAGGTATCTTCTTGAAGGATACAGAGCCTTTGTTAACTGAGGACTTGGTGGAACAGTCAGGTACAGTTATTCTAACCTAATGCTGGTGGCAGGCAGGCCATAAAAATTTCCTGTCAAACTGCTGTGTGGCTTTCATCTCCCACTTCTCCAGAAGCATACAGCTGTCATTCAACGAGAAGATCATCATGGTTTCCTGACAGCTTCAAATTAGGAAGCCTTGCCCAAGGCTGGTGGATTTTGCTTTAGAAAACGTACAGCAGTCCACTGAGACTGGGTTGGTGTGCCTTCTTCTTACTGCACACTCAACATGGCCTTTCAGGTAGCTCTTCTGCCACTCTCCGGCGCCAGAGAGCACATCAGCCAGACAGTGCTCCAAAGGCAGATGTGCTACTCATGAAAAAAAAAAAAAATAAAAACCTCCAAGATCCTTGTCATGCATGACCCCTCAGTGAGGTATGGAACAAAATACTAAGTCCACAGGAGCCTGCCCATGGGTATTAATTACTACCAGAAGAATCCATGGAATAGTTTCACTGCAGAACCCCAGTGATAGCTAACCCCACTCATTAATCACTGCCATTTTCAGGGTATAGCACAAAGGGAGAGTGCCTGTGGGTGTCTGAGAAGGCTTGTTTGAGGTGCAGCAAGGTGCGGTGGGCAGTCCTGGATGGGGAATGAGAAGACCTGGGCTAGAGTGCTGACTTTTATAATAATTAGCTCAGGTGGTTCTTTTCTTTTTTTTAAATTTTTAGTTGACTTTTTAAAAATAAATGACAGTGTAATGCATTACAATTCTTATTCCACATATAGAACACAATTGTTCATATCTCTGGTTGTATATAAAGTATGTTTATACCAATTTGTGTCTTCATACATGTACTTTGGATAATGATGTCCATCACATTCCACCATCCTTGCTAACCCCCTGTCCCCTCTCTTCCCAAGTTAGTTAATCCCCAAAAAACAAATGCCGAATGTTTTCTCTGATTCACAGTGAGGTAGGGAGGAGAGCATGGGAGGAACGGGTGATTGTTTTCCATCTTTGCTCCAGTTTTCTCACCTGATCCCGAAGGCAACTTTCCAGAGGCATAGGGCTCTGATTAGGACCAGCTGAGAGTTATGGGAAGTTACAGGAGCTATATCTTGGATCTGCACAAGGGTATCTGCCCTCACTGAGTGGCATGGGGTCAGTTTGGCCCTGTAAAGCACTATCACTTAATACCGCTAGGAAGAAGAGAATCAAGGGGAAAAATGAATGTTAGTGTTTCTTCTCACGCATTCTGAGCTGGATGATTCCTAAGGTTATGTCTTAGATACCTGAACATGTGGCTATCCCTGGCCAGGAGGGAAGGTATCCAGAGGAATACTGACTGTACTCATTAATTTAAAAAAAGATCAAATAACTATGCACATGCCCTTGACACACATTTAATGTAAATCAGTGATATTCAGATTCTTACTTGCAAGCCACATGGGGCCTTTTTGTGGGCAACCTGCAGCTCTCATAAGCCCTCAAATTTCTGTTTTTCTATAATACATTATCCTAGACTCTGCAGGGCATGCAGCAGTCATGTGGCTCTGTTGGTTAATGATGATTGCCAAAGTGGCTCCCAAGTCACGTGACTGAACACCACCAGTATAAATATTTAATATTGCTTATCTATGTGGAAATTCAATGTTTTGGTTCTACCGTCTGTCTGTCTTTTATATGCTCATTCACATAAATGTCTGTCTTATATCGCAAGCTTTGGAAGGCTGGGGCTGCATTTAAATTGTCTAAATGACATGAGAGAGAAAGAGAGAGAGACAGAATCCCATATGGATAGATTTAATACATGCATTTTTTGATCTTGAGGAGGAAAAAGAAAGAAGAAATTCTCTTTCTTTCCAGTTTCTCCCTCTAATGCCTGGCCTTTTATCAGATTCAATATTGGAACCAGAAAATGGACCCTGTCCCTTGGAGTAGTGCTCTCTATTAATGATATTGAACCCTGTGCCACAGTGATAGTTTTGCAATTGATGCCTTCAAAAGGGATGCTCCTAGCAGCTGGGAGGGAGGAGAGTGGCAGCCACTACAGAGTTGAGACTCCACACTGTTCTAGTGTTTACCCAGACAAAAAACGGGGCTTGGAGACCAAAACCCAGGGGCTGCCCCACATTGGAAGCTGCATGGAGGGCAACAGTGACATGCCCTTCTCTAGCTGTTCTTCTGTCTTTTTGATCCTGAAATGTCTCTTGAGTATCATGTTTTTACTTTTTATTTGGGGGGGGGGTGGTTTCTATGGCCAGTTGCAGTAGAAAGGCCCAATGCGGATACAGTTGTAGATAGGGACACATTGAAGGGCTGGGCTCCAACCCACTGCCTTCCCAGGGCCACTGGCATGCTGGATGGATCATATGAGTTTCGCTTGCTTCCTTTCTCCAGAGGGCCTGACTCCTCAGATGGCGGGCAGCAAGGTCATGCCAACCAAACAGGAAGGCTGCAGAGCAATGCTTAATGCCATCCTAGGAAGATGCAAATCAAGAGACTTGTGATGTGAGACACTGACTTGCTATGAAGCTTTCGCCCCAACAGCCCACCAACCAGCTCTCGTCAAGGGCCTATGGATCCCCACATGGCTAAGTTCAACAGTTTCTAGTCCTCATCCTACTTGATCTCTTGGCAGTACTGACACTCCTTCCTCTGTTTTCCTTCCTGCCTCTCTGGACTCTTTCTTGTTGACTCTTGCCCATGACCCCAAATCCCAAACATTGGTGGGGCCCTGCTGTCGGTTCTTAGACCTCATCTCATTTGCTCCCTGGTGATTTCATGCAGACATATGGGTTTAAACATCTTGTGTGTGTTGTCAATGCCCCCAAAGTATAATCCAGTCCCAGATGTTAACCAAGGACATAGGTTTATTCTCAATCACCCACTCAACATCTCCACTTGGAAGTCTCATAGGCATTTAAACTTAAAGGTCCGAGATGCCTTTCCCCCTATTCCTATACTGACACCTACTCTACTTATATTTTCCCTATGCCAAGCAATAATTCCATTCTTACATCACCTTGGAAAATGCCTGATTTCTCTCTTTCTCACATCCCAAACCCAATATCTCAGTGAATGATGCCACCCGAATTCTGATCTTATTACCTCCACGTTGGCTGAGACAAGGCACCATCATCTTTCAAGGTGGCAGCCTCCTGAGCAGACCCGCCCTTGCCACCTCCATTCTACTCAACACTTCAGCACGTGGCAGCCAGGGGTCCCTGTCAAATGCACCTCAGATCATGTGACTTTTCTGCTCAAAACCTCCAAAGGCTACTTGGCTTTCTTCTAGCTAACATCCATGTTCTCACAAGGTACACCAAATCCTCCTGGGTTCCCCTGGACCTTGTTGCCCGTCACTCTGCCTCTTTCCCTCCTTTTCAGTCTCATTAGCCTCTTTCTGTTCACGGATGCCCCATCCATGCTTCTGCCTCAAAGTCTTTTCATTGGCCTTCCCTCTGCCTGGAACATTATTTTTGCAAATATCTGTGTGGTTCCTTTCCTTACTGCCTTCAAATTTTATTCAAATACCACCTTCTCAGTGAGATCTTCCCTGGTTGCCCCCATCTAACATTATATAACCTCTTGGCACCGCTAGGCCCATCCACACTTCCATCGTTCTCCATGGTACTCTTCGCTCTCTGATATACTATTTAATGTATTGTCTGTCTCCCCAGGGTAGGGCAGGGATTTTTGACCGCTGTGTTTTATTGCTATATCACAAGTGCCTAGAGAAGTGTCTGGCAAAGAGCAGACCTTTCAAGGGTAGGTGGATGGATGAACTAGAAATTATACATAGTTATTGGCCCCTTCTTTTACTCATTTAGAGAAATGCCTCCCAACTTTTAATGCTTTTTCTCTATTGTCTTCCAACTCCTGTTTCTTCTACTTCCTTATTAGTTCCTTTAGCTTTTCCTAGGAAAGCTGAATACTTGGGCTATGCGTAGGTGTGCTCAGCCACCATGCAGTGATGTGTCATTGGGCTGTCCCTCCACTGTAGCCAGCTCTGCTTCCCAGGGCCTTATATCTGAGACATCTGGTACATGTGGACAGGGACACTCCCGGGGCCAAAAGTAGTCACCAGAGCCACAATGAGGTGATGATACCTTTTTGTCTTAAAAGACTACTTCATTTTTGAGCTGAAAAGAACTGACAAATATACCATCCTGTAATCTTTCAGTGATTTCAAAGGCTAAGATACTACACTAATTAAAACATACATCTAGTTTGTAGCAGAATTTCTCCTCTTGTATTTATTTCAAAGGGCAGAATATGAAGTTCTGAGGCTAAGAATATCATTTCCAAGCCATATTCTTGCCTTTTCTGTAAGTCTCTTAGGCTTCTGATTCCTTAATAATGAAATCGGATTGACTCTACTTTTAATTGGACTTCCCCAATAGACACCATCGTTTGGACTCTTTTCCTGGACTTATTCCTAAGTCTCATGTTCCATTTCTTCATGTCTACTTTCCATAACCTAGTTTGTTTGGAACTTCATTCCCTTGTCCCTCCCCCTGGAACTGTCCCACCAGCATTTCCACTCATGAAGGAGCCAGGCTCCCATTCCAGTCCTCCAAAGACAAGGCTGGCTGAGGACAAGAAGCAGACCCGAAAGGTCCTCCAGCCATAAGGAAGCATGGGAGAGGAACAACAGCCTCCAAAGTCTGATCTATCCATATTTACGAAAATCTTGGCAGAGACTCTGTCTATTGGGGTAAATTGTTCATTATGCTGTTCTCAGAGCCAGGCCAGAAATTTGGGTAGATGGACCTTGTCGGTATGATCTGTTGCTGCAGCAAGGAATACTGCATGCTAGAAGCTCTCCTTGGAATTCGTTCTTCTAGTGGGCAAAATGGAGAAGCAGCACACATCCCTGTGGAAGCTCTGGCTTTAGGCAGAGAACAGAATAACCATGTCTCTGTGGATGGCAACTGGCTGCTAAGCAAGTCATGGGTATTGTGTGTTTTTAATAACAACTGTTAAGAAAAGTAATCACAAGCTAGGGGTTCCACTTTGAATGTGAGTAAAGTGAGGAGCTGAAACAGCAATTCCTGTATTGGAGAGGTAAGCCTCTCTGTGGCCCACAGGCCGATTTATTTATTTACCATACCACTCAGTGCCACAAACTAATCAACTACCCTGCAGTTCCATCAACAATGTAATAGAAGCTGTCAGGCATTTTTCCAGAAAGACCCTCAGTGGCATCATTGCTCATTGTTATAATCCATCAAAGGCCCCATCTTCCAACTTGCAAAACTACTTAGTCGAGCATGAAGGCTTCCTTAAGTTATTAAATTATGTTGTTACCAGTCCCTTGTTATTTATGTGTTTTAATTTTGTATTTGTACCTTGAGCAGAGTTATCAGAAAGGGAGTAGTTGATAGATTTATTAAATCAATCTTTGAAATGAGGGAGCAGAGATTCTGTTCTGTTAACATCCCTGGCAATCCTCTTTCTCTTCCTTTTCCTTCTGCTGGCTCTCCTCATCTCTCTCCCGGCTAAAGAAAAATTTCTGGCTTCCTACCCTTACTTGCATGGGTCCATCAAATATCCTGGTTATCTTTTTAATCTGCTTGATTCCTTGACTATTCTAAATGCCCTGTGTTTAGGAACTGTTTGGGTTGCTGTAGAGTACAGAAATGTACCTGTTTAAACATGTAAAACAAAAGAAACTGCACACACAAAGAGTAGGAAAGAATGTTAGTTAGAGTCACTGAGTTCAAGGTCAAAGGAGATACACAGAACCCTTAGAGCTAACCCAATGGTTCTCAGACTTACTGCCCATCACAATCACCTGGAGGAGGTGTTAACCAGCAGATAGCTACTGGGCTTCCACCCTGCAATTTCCCAGTTAGTGAGTTTGGGAAGGGGCCCAAGAGTTTGCATTTCTAACAAGTTCCTAAGTGCTGTTGCTGCTGCTTGGTCCAGGGACCACACTTTGAGAGCCACTGGGCTACTTTGATAAGGGGCTGAATTTCCATGATTCATCATCTTGAATCTACTTGCAAGTTAATACATCTATCACTTTCATTTCTATCCTAGCTATAGCCTATCCAACAACCTGCCATGTGAAACCCCGAAGGAAGGGATTTGGCTCCATTTCTGTAATCTAATTGTATTCTGTCACATTCCTCTGGGATTCCTCCAATCTTCCCATTTAGCACTTCCCCAGCTCCTTGAATCTAACCTACTTAAAAGAATCTTTTGACTCCTTTTCCTATGAGAAACCTCAATGGTGCTTGGAAGTCTATGGCAAGTTTGGAGAGAATACTATGCAGGTATAAAGCTTACCAGGGAGCTGCTTGGGGGAAACTGTTCTTTTTGAACAAACCAAGAGCAGGAAGCCTGCTCCCCTGCCTAAAGAGATGGAGTCAGGAGGAGGTTAAAAAAAAAAAAAGACTTTTTAAAGAGAATTGAGAATTGCCTTAGCAAACTCTGTTTTATCAGATCAAAGATTCTAAAAGGAATGTGAGGTTTTATAGACTGATGGCAATTATTTCCCATCTGTGACTAATTCCTATGAGCAGCAAATGATTGCAATCAATGAGATAAATGTTGCTCCAGGAAGACCAAGTAGGGGCTGTAAAGAAAGGTTTGTGGTAAATATATTTTGGTTGACCTGCTGCTGTCTCCTCTCTCTCCTGGAACCTAGCCCAAAGACAGAAGATGGTTGCTCACTGTTTCGGGGCTTCTCCTCATCCATGCCTTCGTCCTCGTTCTCAGGGTCGATGTCTTCTGCCTGAGTGATCCAGTCCAGGTAGCCTTTGAGATCTTCTTCCAGCTGCTGTTTCTCTCTTAGCTTCTGGAAGTCTCCCCGAGCCTTGGCCTTCTCCCTCTCTTTGGAAAACTCTCTGGTGAAAGAAGGAGGGTGGGCAGGGCAGAGAGCACAGAGAAGGGTCAGGCATGGAAGGAGAGGTGGCGTCGCTCTAAGAACCCTGCCTGCGTGCCCCTGCTTTCCACAGACAGCCTTCTCTAGTCAGCCCAGGTTGTCTTCATAGATAGAAGAGACACTGACATGCCTGAGTCTAAAGGAATGGGTGAAGTCCATTTCCCTACAACATGATCACAGACTTTGCCTTTTTATAACAATTGGTCTCCAAAGACCTGAAAACCCCTCCCAAACAGTAACTAAAAACTCTCCAATAGTTATGGAATATGCATTTTCAGTATTCATCAACCCAGTATTATGTGGCAAATTAAAAAAACATATATCTGAGAATGGTCTTTAGGGGATTCAAGGTACTTGAACCAGTGAGGTGCCAGAGCCCACTCACCCACACTGGGTCCTGAGAGCCAATTGTGTATGTTTCTTCCCATCTCTGGCTTCAGTGATGATTTTTTGGTAGCTTGAGAATCACCCATGTTGGGAATATTTACACCATGGAATTTGGCAGATGCTAAAGACCAGGGCTTTCTCCCCAGAGAGCCAATTGTTAACTATTTACCAGTACTCTACTGACATAGATCACAGATATAATTGCCTCCATCTCTGCTCTCACTGCTAGAGTTCACCCTGCCACTGTCGGCATGCCTGGAAGGATTTCTAATTTAGGGAAGGTTCGTTCCCCTATGGAGCCAATATGGATTCCAAACACAAGAAAATGTCCTGGGGGCTTCCCTTTTGGTTAAACAAAAACAAAACAAAAAAATGGGAATAAAAAAATACACAAAATCCAGTTGATAATCAAAGTTAAATGATACATTCAATTTAATAATGTGTAGCAATTAGAATTAGATTGGGAGTTGCTGAAAAAAGGTCTATTTGGAAAAGTTCTCAGACATTGGATTTTTTTTTTTTTTTTTTTTTTTTACATGATTTGGTCCTTGTTTTCTCCTTACTTTCTGAGCAAAGATGGGTCTGGCAGCAGAACTGGGTTAGTTCTCAAATCTCAAAGCAAGTTGGTGCCTTTCCTTTCAAAATTGGTAAATGGAGGATTTCATTTTATATTAATAAGTTGTTTGGGGGAAATAGGGCCCTTGGTGGAGTGTGCGTGCGTGCGTATGTATGTGTGTGCGTGCGCGCGTGTGCGTGCATGTCCTGTCTTGGTTGATCTCTGGGAGGCAGGACACTTTCTTCCTTCTTTCATCAGCAAAGATCTGATTCAAGGCAAGAGGCTGCTGAAACCAGTGCAATGGAGTTTCTTGCACACGTCAAACACTCTACAGGAAAGGCACCTTGGAAGGAAGGACGGCACCAACAAACCTTAGAGGGACAAAAGACTTCGTTCCTAATTTGTCATGTAGGAGCTATTCTATCACCACTAACTTTCCAGTGTTTGAATTTGCCTTGGAGAGCACAGATTTTAGTTCTCCCCATTTTTATGGTAAAATGGAGTAGGGGCTGGAAGGGGTCTGGGGAAGTTTTTAATTGGGAGATTGTGGGGTCTCTCAAACTAATGAGCTTTGGTCAACTGCTGCCTCAATGACGCTCTGGTTTGGATTGAATTTTCTTCTTAAATTTGATTGAATCCAATTCTAATTGAATTGCACTTGCTATTTCTTGGGCTTCCTGCCAACTAAAGGGTACCTTCATTTCCTTCCCAGGGAATTCATGCCAGGGACAAGGGACCAGATCTACAGCTCACAATAAAGATGGGGGCTTTGCCTTGCTTTGCTTCTGTCCTGCTTTTGCCATTGGGGGTGGGCAACAGCTCCTTCCTCCACACCTCTCTGAGCCTCTTGTGGCCTTGGTCTTGCTCTCTGGAGAGAGAAACTTCAGAATGTATTTTCCTTCCTGTGTAGATGAACTACAAAAATCTGTACTTCAAGGTGGCCTCTCCCTATTTCCATTCTCTGCTTCTTTCCCCTGGAGTGGGTTTGAGGTCTTAAGGGACTGAACTGTTAAGGGCTCACTTGAGCTATTTTGGATGATTTTGCAGAGGGTTCAAGGTTTGGTTGCCAAACATCTATTATCCTTCTTTTGGAGTTAGGAGAATAGGACCTGGATCCAACTGGAGTAAGGATAAATGACCCAGTTTTAGAGCATTTGCCCCATGGAGTGACACCTCAAACTTCTGGGGAACTAAAATAAACATCTGCAGGGAGAAGAGAAAAGCAAGATCTGTGTGGTTCTTACTGATCTGAAGACATTTTCTCTTATAGAAGAAGGATGCATTTGGGGGCTGGAGGTAGCTGGATGGGGCCTGAAGAAATGGAACAGAATGAGGCTCCTGTTGGATCCCACAGAGTGTGGGCATAGCCAGGCTTTGGCAGGGTGGAAGGTGAGCCAGGTTTCCCTCGCCAGGCCCCTGTGGTAAGGAACATGCTGGATGGCAGTGCCTGGCTCTCTTTATCTCTTTGCCTGGATGCCAGCCATGCGCCTGCTCTGGGGACTGAGCTAATGAAGACATGAAGCCCCAGCCTGACGGGCTGCACTGGGTCCAGGGACTGGAGCCGACGAGACAATCAGTCACCGCTGTGGGATTTGTCATAAGGCAGGAGTGCATTTCTTGCCAGAAATGGCCAATATGAAAAATGAGGGGTGGAGTGGAGGGCCAGGGTGCTGGTGCTCAGTCAGGTAAAGCATGTGGCAGAAAATAACTGTGGAAAATCCAATCAATACCGACCACTGGGGCTCTAGGCCCGTTGATTTGATAATCAATACAGTCGATCATCATTATTTGTGGGTCTCATATTTACGAATTCTCCTATTCAGTAAATTTATTTGTAAACCCCCAAATCAATACTCAGGGCACGTTCATGGTCATTTATGAACATGCCCAGAATGACAACTTCATATGTTCACTTCATGTGTTCTCAGCTGAGGCCAAACAAGGTACGCTCTGCTTTTTTTCTTGATCCATTTCTCGTAATGTAAGTGAATGTCCTTTTTATAGTCTATTTAGTGCCATGGATTTTTGTCTTGTTTTGTGGCATTTTATGCTTTTTGTTGGTGGTTTTGCTGTTTAAAATGGCCCAAGCATAGTCATGAAGAGCTGTCTAGTGTTCCTAAGTGCAAGAAGGCTGTGATGTGCCTTATGGAGAAATATGTGTGTTAGGTAAGCTTCGTTCAGGCATGAGTTGAAATGTTGTTGGCTGGGAGTTCAATGTTAATGAATCAATGATTGATACTAAATAAGGTATCTTTACACAGAAACACACATGGACAAGGGTGGGTATATACTGAGTGGTGGACAAAATGCTGTGACCAGAGGCTCACAGGACTCTGACCCTGTATTTCCCCTAAGATTGATGGTTCAGTATTCACTAATTCAGTGTTCATGGCTACATCATAGAACACAACTACTGCGAATAATGAGAATTTAATGTATGTGTGGCCAGCTCTTCTGTCCCCACCACAGGGCATGTGTGTCTGGCCTTTAATTGTTTTCTTCTTGGCCTGGATATTTTGTCTTGACTGGTGCCATGGTCCAGTTATACTTCCAGTTTGTAAAATGCCTACCCCTCAGGTCCTCTGCTTTTCGGAGCAAGAGATGTGTCCATTTCAAGTGAGTAAAAAGATGGGATGATTACGCATGTAAGAGATCCTGGGCCTTTTGCAAACTAAAAGTACGTATCTGAAGGCCTGTTCGCCATCACTTAAAGCGAAAGGCAACTGATTCCAGAGTGCAGACTTGCATCTGGTTATAGCTTCAAGTGCAGTTTCAAGAATCTCATTGTCACTGTTGTCATCTTAATTCTAACATGCTAGAGATTGAGATTTTTGGAAGGGAAAGTAATTATAATCCGATTTATCATCTATACCACTGCCAGTTTTATGACTTGCATTGGGTTTATGTGAAGGTCAGTAGATAATAACATGAAAGAAGCATTTTGAAAAATATCCCAAGAGATGTATATTCTTCAGACTTGACTCTATCTAGCCTCATCATAAATAAAGTGTTCTGGAGAGAATGTTCCAGATAAAGAATATCTAACCCTCAATGTTCAAAATATTTAAATTTCTTCCTTTCTAATGGAAACTTTAAGAATGCCATTCTCTCTCTTCATGAGCAGAATATACCGAGCACAATTTAATCTTTCTTGGCTGGATGAAGGACATAATTTTTCAGGATGATTACTGTGCTGGGCTGTAAAATAGTATCTTCCTTAATTGGTAGATGTAGGGTTCCATACCCTCTGTCCCCAGTCCAGAAGACTGCAGTACTATTGAGTTGGGATCCCTGCTCTGTCAAGTCCCATTTGCAGGGATGCAGCCCCCATGCTTAGCACTCCTGCCTTCTAGGTGGTCTCTGTAGCTTCTTTCTGGGACTGTTTCTGCTCCCCTGGTTGTGTCCAGGACCCAGACTGTAGATTGATTCTGCTGCCTGCCTTTCTGTTTGCCCTTCTAACCATGGCTTCTGCTCTTCACCTTCCCGTGACCTGAATGTAGTTTACAAACATTGGACTCATGGGTCAAATGGGCTTGGGGAAGATATACCACAGGTTAGAGATAGAGGCTATGGATGCACATTGCTTGGGCTCAGTCCTGGATCCTCTATTTTCTACCTATTGAGTTTCCTCTTTGAAACCTCACTCTTCTTCTTTGTAGAATGGAAATATGAATAGCACCTAACTCATAGAGTTGTTGGGAGCAATAAGTGAGCTAATGCACCAGAAGTACCAAATGTAGAGCCTGATGCAGAATGGTGGCAACTGCCCATGCTGTCCTAGTGAATGTCACATGGCTCTGAGACTTTTTTGAGTGCTTATGAAAGGTTTGGTTTATAATCAGAATTTTATAAGTGATGAATAAGTTGGTGTTTTGCCACAATATTGTGGTGACTATTATATCATCCTGGGTAATCAAAATGCTTGACTCCAGACATCACTACTTTGTGGTCAGCCAACAGAAGCCTGCTTCTAGTTTTTGTCACTGCGTGGGCTGTCACCAGAGTGGCCTTAGGAGAGGCCTCCCTGAACCAGAAAGGGGAGGTGTTCTCCCTCAGACATCTCTCTGCCTGGGCAAAGAGCCAATCTGTGATTCTAGAGCTGCCAGGAGCAGACTGCAGCTCTGGGAGTGGCCAGGTGGCAGGTGCTGGGAAAAGACCAATGTATGAACTCAAAGACTCACAGTTTCCGAAGTCAAAGAGCTTTCATGTTCTTGTTCTCTGTGAGTATCACTAAGCACCAGGTTTCAGGTGAGATGTTTTTACACACCTTTTCTCACTTGGACTGAGGGAGAACAGACATGGCTTCAGAATGACCTTTTCTCTGTCTTCAACAGCTGCCGTCATTTGATTTCCCTGATTTGACAACATGTGGAAAATCATTCCTGTGGGAGGGGACAGATAGTCTCCTGCAGGAGGGGCTCATTCTCCACTTCAGATGCCTGGAGGAATTTTACCTGCTGGGTTCGGTTCCTAATCTCCAAGAGAAGAAAGGGGAACTACATTCTCTTAAAGGGTTAGAGCTTTGGCCTGCATTATGGTCCAGAGTCCCTCAATGGACATCTAGCAATTCACCAGTGAAGATGGCAGTCAGGCCCTGCCTGAGTGCTGGTCCCATCCTGCCATTTACCAGTGAAGGGACATTGTCCAAGCCACTTAACATCTCTGGGCTCACATTCTCACCTTTAAAAGTAAAGGTTAAAAGTTTTTGGAACTGTGATGATTCTGTTCAGTAATTCCAGTTATGACAGGTACCAGGTAGATAATATTCATCACCGTGACACCACCGTTACTTAGTACTTACTATACAGCGGTCACTCTGCTGCATCTTACATGAAGGATTTCATGCTAACATCATGACTGATTATGAACTGGTTGTTATCATCTTCATTTTTTTTCATATGGGAAAACTGAGGTTTAAAAAAGTGAAGTTGCCCAACATTAGGTGCAGAGCTGGGTACCCAAATTTCTGTCCTGAATGGGTATAATGAGGGTTTTCCCTAGACATTCACGTATAAATCCAGGGCATTTTCTTGTGTTGGAACAAAAAAAAAAATTAAAAATAAAAATAAAAACCTTTTTACCCTCCAGGCAACTAACTAATCAGGGGATTCCATTATTCTACTCATCACTTTTATTTTTTTGTTTGTGTGTGCGTGTGTGTGGTGATGGGGATGGAACCCAGGGCCTCACACATGCTAGGCAAGTGCTCTACCACTGAGCTGCACCCCTGCCCTGCTCATTGTTTCTCACCCTGTTGGAAAACACTTGTCTCCCATGTAGCCTGCCCTTAGCAAAAGGTATAATGCCATCAAGGGCCCTTACAGGCCATCTGCCATGGAAATGGGTGGGGTGAGATCCTTTCCTTCACCCAGTTCCCAAGAATGAACCCCGTGTCCCTGCATCATATTCAACTGCTCTAGTTGGGAACAGCTCTGCCCTGCTTCTATACTGAGAATGGACAGAACCTCTCCCCTCAAGCCTGAACTCTCACCAGCCCCCGTGTTCATGTCCCTGTACCTCCAGGGAAGACTATCAAAGCAGCTGGCTTGTTCAAGCAGAGCAGGAATAGATTAATCCCACCCCCCAAGGAGCAAAGGCAGCAGAGTAGGTTGCCCATGAGTGGTCACCAGGAGCATTTAGGTGGCAGGCCTTGGCATGGCTGGTGTGGACTGGTGAAGAAGAAAGTGAGCTGAAGAAACATCCCAAGCCTCCCGGTGAAAACATGGCTGTCCTCAGGGCCACGTGACGCCCCCCAAACCATGTGCTGCCTCTGTTACTTTTACTTTTTTTTTTCCAGAGGGGGTTACTGAAGATTAAACCCAGGGGTGCTTGACCATTAAGATACATCCCCAGCCCTTTTTATTTTTTATTTTGAGACAGGGTCTTACTAAGTTGTCCAGACTGGCCTCAAACTTGTGATCCTCCTGCCTCAGCCTCCTGAGTTGTTGGGGCTATAGGCCTGTGCGACAACACTCAACCTGTCACTTTTAGCTTTATATGAGCAAGGGCTGAGATCAGGTAGATTTTATATTGTAGCCAACTAGGTAAATTTAAAGGAAAGTAAATTCCATCTCCTCTACTGTCAAATAACCTATGACTTTAACTAATTAAGTGTCCTTTCCATTCAGAAAGGGAAACATCAGTAATAAATTGAACAGTCTATGAATTAAAACTGAAGATAATTAGATTTTTGGTCTGTTTGTTTACCATATGTGTGTGTGTGTGTTTATATGGATATGTGTGTGTATATATGGATCAAATAAAACTTGCATGCTAGACAAGTGCTCTACCACTGAGCTACACTGTCAGCCCTACTTATATTTTAAACCAAATTATTATTACCCTGTTCTGTTCACCACTGAGTAAAAGTGATCTGAAATTCCCAATATTAGCCTGCAAATAGTAACTGGCCCAAGAGATAAGGCTACTTATCTGCAAGACTGCTATGTATGCTGAAAGCACTTCCTGTATGAGTCCTCCCTCAAATTCCTGCTGCAAGCCCTTTCTACTCAAGGGTCTCCTCATGCTGCTCTGGAGGCTGAGGTTACTGATACACAAGGAGAAGCATCCTGCCTGTCTTAACAGGAAGGGGATTTGATGAGGAGGGAGGCAGGACTAGGCATCTCTTCTCCATCATCTATCACTTAAACCAGTGGACTCCTTCTTGTGCATTTGACCCTTTACCAGCCAGGCCAAGGACATTCACTTCAAGGCTCCCAAGGTAACCCCTTATCCCAAGTTCATCAGAGCCAGAAAAGGAAAGAGCCAAGAATAGCGGAAAGAATGAATAAAAATAAATGGAAAAATCAAGACCTTTTTCCTTGGTCCTGCTTACCCGCTAAGAACACCGAGAACCAAGTTAAGTACAAAAAATGACCCTATGATGATTAGTGTAACAAAATAGATCCAGGGCCAGTCCCTTCCTACGGCATCATTGACCTGGAAGAATGGAATGATAGTTAGTGAGGCACACATAGCAACCGAGCATGGCCAAGTGCCAGCCACCAGCTCCCCAGACGCTGACCCGAGCAGCGCAGGGACCCGAGGATCCTCTAGGTGCAACTCAGAGGCCAAACAGCCTGCCTGGCCAACGGATCAGAATTTGTGGTTGAATGGAGACTTTTTTTATTCTGGTTTTCCTGGGCCCATTAAGGTCCTATTCCTGAGGATCCTGGCAATGGTCATAGTGGAACCTGGGACCTTGCTCGGCTGCATTGTAAAGAGGACATAAAAATGGTCAGCTTACCCGCTCAACACACCGAGAACCAGATTTAGAACGAAAAAGGATCCAAAGATGACCAGACTGACAAAATACACCCAGGGTAACTCATAGCCCATAGCGTCCTGCATCTGGAAAGATGAAGGAAAGTTAGGAAAAAGAAAGCAGAACTGAGTTAAAGCAAAGAGGCAGGTAGAAAGGTGTGTGAACATATCTGGAGGAGACAATGGGACCGAACTTGTGGATCAGGATCCATCATTACCCTTGGCTTCATCTCTATTCAGAATACTTGCCCGTGACCCTGATCTGAACTGTGAAGGGACTTTGCAGGCTCTCTCTCTTAAGAGGAATCTTGCCTTCCTCTCTCTGTTGTTTTATTTTCTGGAAAAGAAAAATTTATCCAATGTTTTCTATTCACTGGCCTAACAAGGTAGGTCACCTCAAAATATAATTTCTAAGCTGTGGGATAGATTTACCTCAGTTGGGTTTATGTGGCCATCAAATCTTCTGTTGTACCTTGAGGCATCCTGACCTTGGAGTGTGAAGCATGTCAGCTTTTACTGACAAAGCTGGAGAACTGATGCCTTCCAGGATGTATGAGGAAAGAGATCTTCCTAAAGGCTTGCCACCTGGACCCTGGGCTATGCCCAGAATCTAAAGCTGAATCTCAGTGCTCCATAAGCTGTACAGGCCACGGGCCAGGAAAGGCAGCCAGTTTGGTATAAGCATTCAGAGAAGGGTCCCTGTGCCTGTCACCACAGCCGAGATAGAGGTGGTGTGTATAGCCAGAGGTATGCCAGAGCTAACTCTTATGGCTGTGGAGAATTCAGTGTGTATCTCTTCCCAGCTCTGTGTTCAGTGACTTCACCTTGGCAGCTTGACAATGACCATGGTGGAAGTATTTACACCACAGAAATGGACAGCTACCTCAACTTCCTGTCCCTTGAAGCTGGAGGGTGGACATGAAGAGAGATCACAGATCAATGTTTTTATCAAAGAAGAAATTCATTTTGGTTGTTCCTCAAATCTACTTATTCTGATGCTTTATGAGTGTACTAAACAGGTCTAATCCTACTGTCCTAAACATGAACCCAACATTTTCTATGTGAAATTAGTTTATAAACCCCAAACTCCTAAGTTCCAAGCTTCCTGAATGACTTCCATCAGTGGAAGTCATCTTAAAGCATGATCCTAAATAATAGCAGCATCCTGCATCATGGGGACCTTGTTTGGTCCCCACTCTGAAACTGAGGTTGGGCCCCAAAACCCATGTTTTTACAAGCCCCTAGGTAATTCTGATGCATGCTAATGAAGTTTGAGACCACTGACCTACCATTCTCTCCATAGTTCCCAACCTCATCTATAACAGCATAATAGAAATTGTGATTTTCCCCATTTCTCCATTATGTTGTACAGCAGCAGCATTGCTCAAAGTGTGGTTCCCAAGACCACCAGCACCAGGATCATCTGGGAAAACTGACAAAGCAGGTTCTTGGTCCTGTTCCCAGTCCCAAGAGCTCAGTATGGCTCATAAATCTACATTGTAATCAGCCCAAGTGGTTCTAAGGTATGCTTAAGTTTGGTAACCAATGCTGCTATTTCCACTCCACATGCCTTAGTGAGTGGTGGTATATTAAGGTTCTCATCCCTCAGGGCTTCTTAGACTCTCAAAACCTATCCAGGAACTGAAGTATGCTGGTAAATATTATGTACTCCGTGTGCTGTGAATAAAGAAGATTGAGAAGTATTGAGAGATCTACCTAGTCTCATAGGTTTGAAGTATTACATCCCAATATGTTCTTTATGAATCCATTAATACTTCTTATTTTTTTTTGCATGGAGAAATTCACCAAATATAGTCACAGCATATAATGCAAAAATTGTATCTGTGGATCATTGGTTTGAACTGAATTAATGAGGAAGAGAAGAGTTCCCAACCTATGTCCATATAACCATGTCACAATTAAATTCAATTTAACCAATTTATTGAGCATTCCCATTTCCACCTACCCTGCTCTGTTGTTTCCATAGGACTTATCACTTTACAACTGTGCAATTTATTTATTTATGACAGTTATTATTTATTGTCTTTCATGCTAGATTGTAAACTACACAAGCTTTGTGCACTGGTGAATCCCATGTGCTGGAACAGTGCCTTGCATATGGTAGGTACTCAGTAAATGTTTGTTGAGTGAATACATGAATTTAAGATGTGCTAGGTGGTGTGCTGTAAATGGGAAGCCTTCTTAGCAGGGAAACTTAAGTAAAAAGTAATTACAAAGACAGGGGTGGTAAATGCCAATTGTAGGAGGAAGTAGGGAAGACTGGCTGGATGAGGCTGAGCTGGCGAGAGCCAGACCAGGCAGGGCTGTGTGAACTTCGTACTGTGGAGTCACTAAAGGCAAGTGGAGTGAAGGAGCAGGAAGGAAGCCCGGAGTCCATGTGATCCTCTGACGGGAATGGGGGTTTCCTAGGAACTTGGCCACTGTTAAAAATAGAGCGTGCAGCTGTAAAGCCTTCCTGGCTGTGGGATGGAGGATTTTCTCAGTGGCTGCACTACTAAAATATCCAGCAAAACAGCAGCTGTTGGGAGAAGCAGGGCAGAAGGTCTTTGGTGGGGCTGGGTGTGTGTGTGTGTGTGTGTGTAGGGGGACTCTGTCCCATCACAGCGAGCCTGGGAGCCTTCCTTTGGCCAGAAGGCATGTCTGAACCAAGAATGCAAAGGAAACCAGACCTGAGCAGAAGAAAAACAACATCACACAACACAAGCTGAGGCAGGATGGGTGAAGTGAGACTAGGGAGAGAAAGGTGTGGGAGCTACGAGACGCCGCCATGGTGGTCTTGCAATACTGGAGTATGCACGTCTCTCTACTATGGCAACGTGAGCAGACCCTTTGCCTACTCTCAGGAGCAGTCACATTCAAATCCATGTTTGTTCACCAAGTCACTGAGTGACTACAACGTGTAAGGTGTGGGTTCTGCTACAGATTTGAAGATGGCCCGAGATGGGATCCCAGGCATCGGCCAAAGAAGGACTTCTCAAGTCAGGAGTGTCCTTGTGGCTTTTCCTTTCTCAGGTTGTTATATCCTGCTAATAAAGGTCAAAGCAGTTCTTACCTTTCCTCTAAATTAGTGCTTCTTTAATTTGGGGGAAAGTAGGAGGTCAGGAAACACTGATGAAAACTATGAACTGTCACCAAAAAATGTGCCCATCCATGCAGCATTCTGCACATAGTCTCAAGAGGCACTGAGCCCCTGAGGCCCATGCCTGCGCCCCATGTTACTGACTTGCTCTAATGATCAATGGGCTTATTTCATCCGAACTCCAAAGGAAAGCTTTCTCTTCGTGTGAGCCACGGAGTCCATGGTGGCAGAGGTCTGTTTTGAACAGGTTCCCTTTCCCTATCCCTGGATCACACGCCCCCTATCCCCCACCTGCTGGCACAGGACAGGCGGGAGCAGCCAGTCCCAGGAGGAGATGGTGTGCTCATCACAGTTCACCCTCCCAGAGCTGCCTCCAGAGCCTGGGCAGATGGTGAGTGGGAGGGAGGACTGGTTGGCAATCCCCCAGCCTCCCCAGAATGAAATCTCTCCTCACTGGTGCCTCATACCCCCCTAAACTTGGTGAACATTTTACTTCACCAAAAACAGCCCCCAGGCCACACAAACCCACAAGGCTTGGAGATTGTCTTGGGCCCTTGATTACTATGGGCATCCTTTCCTATGTGTCACACACAAGGCTGCAGTGTCATTATGGACCTCCAGTAGATGGAACTCTGGACCTGAAGTTTGTCATCCCACAGATGGCCAGGGCTGTAAGGAGGAAACCCATGCTCTCCACCTTCCCTGTAGTCCTACATGCCTTCTTTGGCTGTGGGCTAGTTACTTTAGAGGTTCAAGGTGGGGACTAGCAGGTGAGGGCTGAGAGGGGGACAGTAGAGAGATGGAGGAGCTTCCAAGGTGGTCCTAAGAACCCCACCGCTCCCTGGATGAGCAACACTTGGCTGCCCAGAAGGCGTTTCTCTGGTGCTCCAGTGTGAGGGGAGAGTGCCCCCTTTTTTCTTTCTCCTCCTTATTCTGGGCCACCTACTTTTGGGGGGCAGGCTGGGTAGAGAGCACACAGTGCTGGGTGGCTTTGAAGTAGGACGATGCCTGGAGTGATGAGACTCATGTCTTAAATCAGCTGGAATGCACTATTAAGAAGGGGGAGAATAAAGAAAGTCATATTTTAAAAAACGACCCAGATTGCTGACACCCTTATTTAGAAGTGAAAACAGATAGGTCTTCTCAAACCATTAAGCTGGATGTTTCTTAGGTCTCTAACAAAGGAGCCGTGTGATTTCCCCAAGGAGGCACCACAGGGAGGCATCTTGATGTCCACCATCTGCAGTTCGGGGCCCCAGGTCCAAGAACTAACAGGATGACCCCTGCTTTTGCTAAAACACATGGCCCTGCTATTCTCAGTCTATGGAAAGAATAAAGGGAATGCTGAATGAAAAATACCAAAAACCCTTCTGAAACCAGTACCTAATTCCTCGTAGGAGTCCACAACCTTAAATCTTTTAATCTATCATTTATTTTCCCCCCAAAAATAAAAACACGAGGATTAGCACCTCTCTGGCTTGTTCCCTTGGGACCTTTCCTGATTCTAGCTGATCTCCGTGGGTCTCCATGTCATTTGTTCCTTCTCCTATAATGTTCTTGGTACAGGCATCATAGATCCAAAAAGACTAAATAGTTGCAGCAAGTGCCAAGAGAGGCCATTTTCTGTCAAAAGGCAGGAGGTACAAGCCCATAAAAGTCACAGTGCTTTCCATGGAGTGTCATTAGAGGACACGATTTGCTGACAGTGAAGGCCAGTCAGCCCAGGGCAATGCTCCCTATGTCGGTGACTCTTCATAATCCGTGTCACTGGAATGTGAGTGTCTACCGGGTGGGTCACTGAGTGAGCAGTAAGTGGGAAAACAGGTTTCATCTCACTCCCTTCTACCCCTGTACCTTTTTATTGTTGTTCAGAAAATTCCTGTCTCTGAGCACAAGTAGAAGCCTCACTTATGTGGGCTTCTTAAGAAAACAACAGACTTCTAACACCAAGGCAAGCCAACAAATCAAATTCCTCTGTGTATTTAAAAAAAAAAAATCCCCGAAATCAGATGGGCTCATGCAGTGATGCTGTGAGGGAGGTCAGGAGCCAGGGAGCATGGTGGCCTTGGTCTGAGCACCTGTCCAAGGCATAGCTGGCTCACAGTCAGAGATGCTTACAGCAGGCCGAGGGGCCCAGGCTGATACCTCCAGCTGCACCTCAGCAGCCTGCAGACGTCATGGTTGAGAACACTTTGGGGTGGCCCAGCCGTTTCTTGGGTCTGATGAGAATCTAAAGCACAGGTTACTTTAGTGCCCCAAACTGTGAAGGCTTCCTTCCCCTAGCCATAGGCACCTGCTCTCATTCCTCATACAGCCTCGGGATCAGTAGAATCCCACTCCCCCCAGAGCATTCTGTGTCCCTGCACAGCTCTCTGCACTTCTTATCACTAAGCCCCACTCCTTCACGTGTTCTGTACTGCTTCAGTTAGATCCCAAACTCCTGGAAGGCAGGCCGTATTCTTCTGCATACCACACTTTGCCTTATGCTCACTCAGCCCTGGGAATATAGTAAATGCTCAATAATGTTGCTAAATTGAATTATTGAATATTGAAGCTTATTCATCTAAAACCAATGAAATGAGTGAAATATACTCAATAAATGAATGAATGAATTAAAAAATAAAAGAGGTGCTAATTCTCTTTCTTTATGTGTTTATGAATCATTAATTTATTGTTGAGCTAGTGGATTCTCTGTTTAAATCAGCACAGGTACTAAATGGGTGATACTCTGAGATTAAAAGTTGAAGACTACAGAGTCTCTTCTTCCACTCCCATGAGGAGCCCAAGAGCTGAGGATTTTCTCTCAGTAATTCCCGTAGAATGGCTATTGGCTCATCAGCAGAATTCAGCTCTGCCCCTTAAGCTTTTGTGACATCTTTAGACTCGTGTTCTATATTCTACAGTGAAAGATGGTGGACTTTTTAAAGCAAGGTGGAGTGGAATAAATAGGATCAAACACCCAAATTCAACCTGCTTAGATGAAAAAGACTTTTGTCATAATTAAGGGAATTAGTGGCTGTGTGTGTGTGTGTGTGAACTTCGAAGGAGTATGTTCTCTGCATGTCTAGACATGTAAAGGGGACGGCAAAATGAAGTGTGGAATTGACAACTGACTGGGAAAACAGGTTTCATCAGGTTCGCTTCTACCCCTGTTCCTTTTTATTGTTGTTCACTGAAAATTCCTGTCTCTGAGCACACGTAGAAGCCTCATTTACGTGGGAGAAGAAAACTCGATTTATAAAAAATTAAATCATTAGAGTTTGTTTCTCAAGGTTTCTGGATGGCCAAATCAAAATGAACCCCAATCTGGGGCTATCAAAGACATTATTTTGTGATTCTAAAAAAATCTTTCCTTTCTACAGCTTCTCAATAAGAATTCTTTCTAAACTTATTTTAAAGCTCAACTTTTCATTTTTAAAAGATTAGTGGAAGAACTGATTATGGAGAAGTCACTGAGGAAACAATGGGTGGTGTCAGGAAGAGGGTGACCCACAGAGCAGAAAGGGGTGTGAGTCTAGGAAGGCACAGACCAAAGGTGTCTACAGGGCTGCACAATATTCTTGGTGTCCCTAGATCAGAAGGTGGGTGAGCGGAAGCCTATGGAATTCTCTTGATGAATATTCAGGCATCTAGATTCCTGCAGAGTGGAGACATGCACCTCATGTGACGCCTGCTCTCACAGCTGCCTCCCTTTTCCCTGAGTTTCACATGCCACCTTCACTGGGAGTTGCAAACTCCAGGTTGGTGACCATTGTTTTCTATTTCCAGGAGCATGGGCTGTATCAAGTGTTGGGCACAAAGATATTTGATTGATTGATGTTATGCTACTTGGTTATGATCTGGCTACAATTTGAGAGAGATAATGCTCAGAGTTTCAGACTGATGCTAATTATCAGACCATATTTGAGAATCCTACAGAGAGTCTGGCAGATCAGTTTGACTCAGTAGCCTCTGATATCTTTTGGAAAGCACATGCCTAAACCATATAAGACAAACAGTCTTGAATTATATGCAGATAGATAGGGATGTTTAGTTTAAAAAAAAAAACCTGAAAGTAGAAATGGAAACCAATGGTAATCTTATTCTATTACTATATTTTCTCTCTTGGAGCTTCATTTCTCCTTCAGAAGAAAGGTGGTGTTTTTAATCTGAGTACATCCCCTCCTCCTCCTACCCAGGTCCTAGTTTTTGAGAGACTTGGACATTCTGAGAGTAAATGGAGGGGTCTTGGCTTAAGAGGTCGTTTCCCAAGAAAACTCCACCCAAATCTAAGTTTTGGTCTAGTTTCTAAATCCTATGCCCTGTCCTTTCCCTGTCATCTGTAGAGAGAGAATAGGACACTAGGTAAAAGAAATGATGTAAGCCAATTGTTCAGCTTGTCAGGTCTCAACCCAATGGCCAACAGCTTTCATAGATGAGGAGATGTTTAAGTATTATGTGACCAACTTTGATGCTATTTTTGGTCCACCAACTCTTCAAAATCATGAGAATACAATACAATAATTAGTGTCAGTGGAAAAGAGCTACAGACTCAGTATCATCCACAATAGGAGGCAGGTGTCTGTCATGTGTTACTGGAGATGTTCAAGGTCCCCTCTATAAGAGGCTACATATGGTGACTCAATCAATTGCTGCTGCTGCTGCTTCTCTTCCTTCTTCTTCCTCCTTAAGAGGGCAGAATGGAGGTTGAACCCAGGGCCTCACGCACAGTAGAAAAGCACTCAACCACTAACTTGTGTTCCCAGCCCTTTTGACTTTCTATTTTCAGACAAAATCTTACTAAGTTGCCCAGGCTGGTCTTGAACTTGTGATCCTCTTGCCTCTGCATTCCCAGTAGGTGGGATTACAGATGTGCACCACTGCACCTGGCTTAATTACTTCTTTAATGCTTTAATGACTTTTTCTTTTCCCCAGAAATATCTATCCGGCTGTTGGTTAGTTTAGAATGAACCCACTACCAGGGTTCCCATTTACTGCTGTACTTGAAATCTTGAGTACTCCTTTCCATGTTCTCTAGACTTGTACATTCTTTACAAGGGAAGACTATTTCCCCATTCTCCATGAAAACTGTATGTCCCTAGACTGGTTCAAATCCAGTGGCTTCAAAGCAGCCACATGTACATTTAATAAGGGAGATTTCTAGGAGTTTCAACTCCAGCTCAGGCATCCGAATGGCCTGGAGAGTTTTTTTTTCCCCAGAATGCAGATACTGGGGTCCTAACTTAGGAACTTCTAATTCAATGGCTTGGAGGTAGTTCTGGTATTTGTATATTAAGAAAGCTCTATATTTGATGTTAAAATATACTGAGATTGAGAGATTGCAAGTTAAAGATATGGCATAGAGGCAAGGAGAAGGAATGCAGAAGAGAAAGAAAGGATGTGGGGAGAAGAAATAGCCACAGAAAGGTCAAAGCAATTAGAGAAGTTGTCTGACAGCAGGAGCATTGGGCTGGGAGGTGCCTCCATCATGAATAATCAAGTAGGGACTCTGCTTCAGCTTCAGGTGTGTGTGTGTTTGTGTACAGATACACACACATAATATGGCAACTTTGTAAAGGTGCTGGGAAAATCAGAGCGAGGCATGTCCCATGAGCCCGGGGATCATTCTTTCACCTCGAACACTTTTTCCATTCCCAGCCTGAGCTCTATCACACACACCCCAGGGGAGAAAGCACAACACAGCTGCCGAAAATTGGTAGTTGCGGTTGTGTGCCTCTTCCTATTCCCCTCTCTGGCTGTCACTGTGACAGTATTTCTTTGGGTCACATCTGGTTGGTGGGGTATCAATGACTTGTGATGGGGGAGAGGGAAGATCACGAAAATACGTCAGGGCCATCAGCCAAGTAAATTATACCTATTCCCCCCACCCAGC